>NC_051069.1:2162500-2466250 GCF_004664715.2 Peromyscus leucopus | reverse complement strand
GGGCTGAAGCAATCCTCCTGCCTCAGCTTCCAGAATACCTGAACACGTGTGCACCACTATACCCTGCTCTTGTTTTGAGTGTGTATGTGTGGGGGTGGGCATGTGGACACACATGTAGAAGCCAGAGCCATTTACTTTTGAAAGAAATATTTGAATTACTTTATTTTATGTGAAGGATTGTTTTGCCTGCATGTATCTATGTGTAGCACATGCACACAGTGCCCCAAGAGGTCAGAAGAGGTTGTCAAATGCCTTGGGATTGGAGTAGTAAGTGGTTCTAAGCCATCACATTGGTCCTAGACACGAAATTCTGGTCCTCTGGAAGAGCAGCCAGTGATCTTAACTACTGAGCCATCCCATCAGGTCCCCACCCCTTGAGATAGGGTTTCTCATTGGCCTGGAGCTCGCTGAGTAGGCTGGCTGGCCAGTGAACTGAGAGCCTTTCTGCCTGTCTCTGCCTCCCCAACATCCCAGGACACCTTTGCTTGTTTTCACCTTGGATTTAATCTAACTCAGGTCCACACACTGGCAAAGCACGTAGGTCCTCCAGCTCCACGTGCACCATCCCCAACTATTGCTTGTTATTATGCCAAAGCATAAAGCCCGCAAAGGTCCGGGGTAGTTGTGCCTCTAGTGTCTGGCTTATCTCCTGTGGAAGGAATTCAGTCCCTTGTTACCCTAACAGTGGGAATAGTTACAAAAATTCAGACAACATGACCACCTTTCAAATTTGTGTTGGGATAAAGTCACGTGCTGCCAGGCCTGACCACCTGAGTTCAATCCCTGGGACCCCCATGGTGGAAGGAGAGAATCAGGTCCCACAAGCTGTCTGATGAATTCCACACAGGTTGTCCTCCGAACGTCACACATGTTCAGAGGCATGCATGCACCCTGTATTTTATTTTAAGAATTGATGTAATTCACATACCATACATAAGATTGTTTGAAAAAGGTACAATTCAGTCGTTTTGGGTATAGTCACAGTTTTACTGGCATCATCAGTACCTCCGGGACATCCTTGGACCACCCCTCCCAAGACAAAGCTCCTTTGTTCCGTTAGCAGTCTCTCCACACTCCATCCTCCGCCCCACAAGAAGCCAAGGGCTGCTACTCTCTCCCTCTGTGGGTTCCTACCTACCGCTGTCCCACACATGGAATTGTGCTTTGTGAACTTTGGCCCTGACCTTTCGCTTAACTACTTTTCCCAGGTCCTTCTCTCTTGCAGGGTGTATCAGCCATTTACTCTCTTTCCTGGCTTGGTCATAGTCCTCTGTAAGGTATGCACCACGTTAAAACAAACAAACAAACAAACAAACCGCAAAACCCTTCCTAGCCAAGATTTTTTGACTATCGCGACCCTAGGTTCCTAGATTCACGTGAAGGGTGACGATCAAATCTCACGATTTTCTGTACCTTGGAACTTTCGGGCTCTTCTTCCTCGGACACTGGGAGGGCAGCCCCGGTGGTGACCCTGCGAGTATACTTCCTCAGCTCTCTCTACACAAGGCACCAGACTCCCTAATCCTGTTGAGGAATCTGCGTCCCCTTCTCTCCTAGGCTACCTGGTTTCCTGAAACCGGACACCGCAGAGGACAGAGCTCTCTCTATTCTTGTTTCCCAAGGAAATTAATTCAGGTATAAAGAACGGGTGGAGGAAATATTTTCGACTTTCCTTACGATCCAGAAAGGAAAAAAAAAAAAAAAAAAAAAAAAAAAAAAAAAAAAAAAAAAGGATTTCCTTTGGACTGCGGCCACGATTCTGATCTTTTATGCAGATAAAGTATTTCTTTAAAAAAAAAAAAAAAAAAAAAAAACTTCTAGGAAAATCATGCGACTTGGGAGCTAAATCGATGTTAAGTTTCTCCTTAAAGGGAAGAGACACGTGAGCAGTTTCCTAGTCTCCCCGAGCGTTTTCATCCCCTCGGTTTGGGGGTGTTTCCCTGGGGACGACTAGGACAGCGGCAGCCGGCTCTGCTAGCTAGTGAGGCCGCAGGACTACAGGATCCAGAGTCCTTTGGAAACTTGTAGTTCCACGCTCGTTGGTTACCTCGGCTTCCCTGAGGAGTGACGCTGTGAAAACAAACTCTGATTGGTCCGGCCTGGGCTGAATTCTCCATTTATGGACAGATTGCCCGGCCCGAGCCCAGGCTGAGCCAGAAAAGAGTTCGGAGTAAGTGTTAGGAGAAAGAGGGTCCAGGCAGGGCAGCTGGACAAGCAGTCCCGCGGAGCGCATCGGGTGCATCTCTAGACAGCTGGGGATCGCCAGGTCCGAGTGTGCACCAGGTCTGCTAAGTCTTGCCTCACCTAGCGTCTCGGATCCCGCCTGGATGGAGTCCTATCTGGGTTTCCATTGGCTCCTGTGAGTTCTTGGGTGTCTGGAGCTTGTTTTTTTGGCGAAGGGAACCAACTTTTGAAGTTCGCCCAGGAGACTGCGTTCCAACCCCAGTGCCTAGGCAGCGGGACCCGGCGGAGGCGCGACCGCGGCGGGAGTCACCATGGTGAGTTGGCTGCGCCGCGTCCCTGGACGCCTGACCCTGGGATGGGGCAGGAAGCCCCGGAGCGGGGCACCTACCTTGGGCACGCTGCCCAGGCCAGGGGGTGGAGAAGGTGGACGCGGGAGTATGCACTTCTGGAGCGCCGATTTCCTGCTGTTTGCTGCAAACCCGGTCTTGGCGGGGAAGAAGGACTGAGGCGGACAGGGAAAACTCTCTGAAGTGGCTTTCCGCGCCGGGAAAGTTTTGGTGGCAGTGTGGCTGTGGCTGGCAGCTGTCGGAAGCCAGGGCGTGAGCCCATCTGTTTTCACCGACACAGCCACGGGACGGGGACCCTTTTCTCCTTCAAGGAAGGTTGGGGGGGGGCACGCCTGTGTCCCTCGGGTCCCCTCCCCTGGGCGGGCACCAGCGTGAACTCCTTGGCCGGCTGATCCCCGCAGCTGTCCCCCTGGCATCGGGGAGGACCCGGGCAGCCCCGTCTGCACTGATGATGGGCCGCGCGCCTGCACAAAGGCGGGTTACAGGCGGGGGCGCCAGGTACCGCGGAGCACCTGGCGGTGGCCCGAGCTGCAGGGACCCTGTGACGATGGCGCACAGCGGCAGCCACGCTGGCCCGCAGCCCAGGCCCGTAGGGTCCCTGTGTGGGGTAAACACCTCCTGCTGAGGGCCCCACCCGGTCCCCAGCTCCAGAGGACCGCCACCCTGCTTCACACGCCACAAGTCCCCGAGAGCGTCCCTGGTTTTTTTCTTTCCTCGCTTGGCATTTAGGGAGTGTGTGGCGTGTACTGCCTCTCTCTAACTCATTTGAGATTTTTGTCGCTCCCCGGAGGAGTCCCTGGCCCAGCCACTCTCCTTTCTCAGTCCCAATAACCTTAGCTACATCCCCTGGGCTTTGCTGTGGTGTAGCTTTACTTCAGAAGGACAAAAGAATAGATTGTATTTTGGCCAGTCCACCAGGACCAAAAGGAAAAAAGTTTTTTACACTTAAAAAGTTTCTAAAAGGCTTCAAAGTTTCCACACTTGCTTCTCGGTGGAGGAACTTGTCCTCCTGGCTTCGTCGTTGTTTACTGACGGTGAGGGTGAAGGTGAAGCCTCGCGCAGCGCTCGCTGGCTTGGGAAATCTGTATCCCAGGTCCCAGCGCCAAGCATCAGCGGCACAGGCCGGGCAGAGCCCACGTTAGTTTAGACGCAGCCCCTGCCCGGGCGCTGTTTATTCAAAAGGGTGATTTAAAACAAAGGAAACCTTTAAAAGGCATCCTGGCCCCAAGCTTTTACTTTTTACATAGTTCAAAATGATGTCACCTTTTGCTCCCGAGAGAGAATACTTCATTTATAAATACGCTTCCTCCTTCAGTTTTGAGGTTTCAGAAGTCAGTTCACGCTCCGTGTACCCTGAGCTGCGGTTGGGTGCAGTTTGGGGGTGTGTGTGTCTCTGACCACTTGAACTTGAGCAGTATGATAGTCCTGGTGCCTAAGAATTGCTATAATTACTTTCCATGGTTCAATATTTCTAAAAAAAAAAAAAAAAAATCAATGCGTTTATGTCAAGGACTAAAAAGAATTTCACTGAACCTAACTGTGTATGTGGTACCTTGAGAAAATGAACTTCCTTTGTTAAACTCACTTTTTTTTTTTTCTGGGTAGATCCCCAATTAGTCTGTGTCATTTCCAGAGACGTGGGAAAACACGCTCAGTTTAGCTCCTTGCAGCTGGAGTAGCTAGTTGATCCCATCGGATGTGGAGGAGGTGTGTCTTAGAGTCATTTTCATGCCTGTGTAGACAGGGTATAGTCACCTCCTGTGGGCTCCCTGCCATCAGCACAGATGGGCATGTTAAGGGCCACTAGGAGGCTATCTGTACTTCAGATATGGATGCCTGGGCCACAATTCACTACTCAGAAAAGCTGAAGCAGCTGCCCGTCCTGAAATAGATGTGCCATGGACAGAACTCTGGTGTCTAGAGTCCTTTGGACAGAAATTAAAGGGGTTGTTTCTTCCAGGACTTGAAAGTTTGAGTGGGCTTATCAGCTGTGTGGAGTTGCCTGAGAACAGAGTACCCACATCTCGGATAGTTAGGAGCCCAGTGAGATGTCGTTTTATGTAAGAGTCTAAGGCTGATGGAATTGTCTCTCATTTGTTGCCTGCCGTTAATCCTCAGTGTCAAGAAGGGATGGCCATTACTGTGGGTGGCCAGATAGACAGAGCACAGGCCCTTGGCCATGCCGCAGGAAGAACACCTGTACTGTGAACTCTTCTTCCTGTGGGTGCGCCTATTTGTTTGCAATCCTCTCAGCTCTGCTATCTAGGCTAGCAGGTATAGGGTGGGCCATTCCTTGGTGGAGATCATGATGTGGACAACGTAAGTATGATGCACAGAGCACAGTTCCCTCTGGCGCAGGTTGCCTAGGCAGCTGAAGACCACTTCTGTACATGTGCAACCTTCTTCCTTGTTTGTGTCCACTAATAAGAAAAGTAACTGAATGAAGCTGTGTGTTGTGTTTCGTGTCTAGAGAAGAATTACTGGGACGATCTGAGAGCTAGTTAGGTGATAGAGGAGAAGCAGCTGTACAGGTGCAGCCGCCATGAGGGAATGTAGACTTGTGTACTGTGTGATTGCCTAAGCCCCTATGAGCTGTTCCGTTAGTAGAGTAACTAGTAAGAAGAGAGAGAGAGAGAGAGAGAGAGAGAGAGAGAGAGAGAGAGCGCTTTTCAGGGAGGCCTGGGAGCGAATTAGACTGTCTGTACCTAAGGCCCTATGACTTCCGGGGTGTGTGACCTCATGATGAAAATTCACTTCAGATTCATGAATACCATGTACAGCTCACTTCTCCCTCATGAATGCTAACTATGGGATACTAGCTCATCTTGGGAAACCCAGACTCTATTACCAGGCCATCGTTATTGTTACCCCTTTCATTAGGAGACTTGAAGAGGTGGAAAAAAAAAAAACCCAAAACAAACTCATCCCCATACGTCATCGTATCTGGGTGGGTGTTGATTAGAAGAGTCTACAAATCTCCTGTTGGCTCTAATAAATAGCAGTGTATGGCCTCCTTCATGGACTCTGGCTTTGTCGTCTGTGACAAGAAAGTTCCGTTGGTGGCCATGGTCTGTTTGCTGTGTGATAGAATAAAACCTATGTATGTGAGTCTGCTTTCTATTTTGGCCCCAGAAAGTATGATTCATGGGGTTTCTGTGAACCAAGTTTGCAGAGGTGACTGAGTAAGTCTCACTTGGCCATCATTGTCTTTGCAAGGGTCTAAGCTATTGTCCCTTTTCTTTACTGCTTATTATACCTCAGGCACTAGCAGGTGTAGCACACACAAACACAGCACTGATTGGTTTATTTATTTTGGTGGGATGTGATTTCTCTGTGTAGCCTTGGCTGTCCTGGATCTTGCTCTGTAGACCAGGATGGCCTCGAACTCAGAGATCTGCCTGCCTCTGCCTCCTGAGTGCTGGGATCAAAGGTGTGGACCACCACATCTAGCTGCAGCACTAACTTGTAACTTAGGGATCTGGTAGACAGCTGACCCTGGGTAAGTTAGGTTCCCCAGGTTAGAGGCTGGTGTGTATTTAATAAGCCTGGAATCCATTTGGAAGGTTTTCAGGGAAGTCAATCTAGTTCGTTTCCATTAATTATTTATCAGATTCCAGAAGTCCCCTGGCCAAAATGATACAATTCAGCTAAACTGGAGAGGAGGGGGTCAGTTTGATGGCCAAGGGAAGGTTAAGGAAAAGGCTGGTTGAGAATGCTTCTCCGTCAGGGTGAGTGCAGTGAGCAGCCAGTCTAGGACTTCCTCTCTTGGCGGAGAAGCCCAGTTAGGCATTGGATGGACAGAGATGAGGCATGGGAAGGTGAAGGCCATCCGGTCCCTATCTCTGCTGAGGATTCCACTGGTAGGAACTCCAGTGACTCTGGAGGCCAAGACACAATCTGTCTTCTGGAGAATAAACAAGGACCACATGTCCCCTGGTTCCACTGGCCATGTTACCAGGCTGTCTTGTTGTAGACAAGCAGCACTCTAGATCTCTTGCTGGCACTGCTCATTTGTAAGCTCCCTGATGGTCGCGGAAAGGCCAAGCATGCTCATCTGTGGGTCATCTGCTTGCAGCTGCTACGAGCTCAGTGTGGTGTCCCGGGAACCACAATGCTTCCTTCCTCCATCTACTTGCTAGCCAGAAGGTCTGAACGGCAGCTGCATACCCGGCAATGATGTCAGTGGGCTGTATCCACACCTTCCTTCTCCTGAGGCCTCGCAAGAGAAGGAAGGCACTTGCCTGGCATCTTGTACCTGCAGAATCTGGCGGCTTACACAGGGAAAACCCCCATGCCACTGCTAATTGGAGCTGTCGGGAGCTGTGAAGATGGCTGGCGTGTGAGTGGCCAGGCTGCACTTTCAGCTTCTCTTGTTACCCTTCACCCCTCTGTTTCGGCAAAGGGCCCCAGATCCCGATGCTGCACGACAACCCTTACTCCTCGCCCCTTCCCAAGCACAGGAACTTGAGGTGTGTTTCAAGAGTTCTCCTTCAGGTTAGAGAGCAAGCATCTGTAAGCATTTTAGGAACCACAGATTCCTCGGCTCCCGGTGTGTCGTGAAGTCACGTGAGACTAAAGACCAAGTAGTGCTTCTCAGCTACTGGTGAGAGAGGACTAGGGTCCCAGTGCTTGGCAAGGACATGTGGAAGCTTTTTATCAGCATCTCTGTTCAACTGTCCTAATGCTGTGACCCTTTAATACAGCTCCTCATGTTGTGGTGACCCCCCCTCCAGTCATAAAATTATTTTTGTTGCTACTGTTACAAATCATAATATAAATGTTTTTGCAGATAGAGGGTTGGTGGAAGGGTCACGACCCACAGGTTGAGAACCACTGCATTATAGGCCTGTGATATAACATGCAGAAATATTTTGAAACATCTAAACAACTGTAAGATGCTCTAGACCTCACAATGGGATATGTAGGTACATTCAGTCATGCTTTTCCAGATTTGAATTTGAGTAATTTATATATTATATATTAATTTATTATTATATAATATATACAATATTTAATATATATTGAAGGGTGTTTTGCCTGTATGTATGTCTGTGTACCATGTCCATGTCCATGCCTGGTGCCTGAGAAGGCAAGCAGAGGGCATCAGAGGCTTTGGAACTGGAGTTACAGATGGCTGTGAGCCATACTATGTGGATGCTGGGAACCAAACCTGGGTCTTCTGCAAGAGCAACCAATGCTCCTAACTGCTAAGTCATCTCTCCAGACCCATTATTTGCAGGGGTGTGTGTGTGTGTGTGTGTGTGTGTGTGTGTGTGTGTGTATTATATATAGTTAACACGTATTTGACAAAGATGCAGCAACTTATATGTGATTAATTTTTCTCAATAGTGTTTTTTTCCTTTTTTTTTTTTTTTCTAAACAGGATCTTAATATGTAGCTCTGGCTGTCCCTGTCCTAGAATTTACTTTGTAGACCAGGCTGGCCTTGAACTCCTAGAGATCTGCCTGCCTCTACCTCCTGAGTGCTGGGATTAAAGGTGTGTGCCACCACTGCTTGGCTTATTTTATTTTCTGTTGATTATTTTTGCAGTGCTGAGGATCCACCCAGTGTATACAGGACGAGCACAGTATCGCCCAACCACATCCCTAGACCCTGATATTTTTATTTCCCACTTTGCTTGGACTTGACATTTACAGAGCAAATAAGAGGTTAAAGGTTAAATGCCAATGGTATTAAAAATAAACATCTTAGCCCTTTAAGCTCATTCTGTAATAATAGCAAGCAAACCATGTTCTGAATTTTGTGCTGCAGAATTTATTTTGGCATAGCCAGGAGTTTTTTGGTCATCCTAGCAGAATTTTTTTTTAACATATTTTTTTGACAGTTTTATCAAGACAAGCAGAATTTACAGATCGCTTCCTAAAATAATAGCACTGGCTTTGACAAGCCCTGGGCCTTTAACTGTATGTCTACATGGACTTGGCCTTCACTTCTGAGGTCCCGCCTTCAGAACAGCAGCATTGTCATCATTCAGAGCCATTTCAGTTTTGTTTTTTTAATTTTTCTCCTTCCACTTTTATCTCTGTGTGTACATGCGTCCGTAGAGGGTGAAAGGCCACTTGCAGGAGTCAGTTCTTTCTTTCTGCTGTGTGGGTCCTAGCGATCAGACTCAGGTTGTCGGGTCTGGGAGTGTCTGTCCCTGCCTGTTCAGCTTCTGGCCAGCCCTTCAGGCAGGCACTTTGAATGGTCACTTACGAGCTACAGAAAAAAGGCCATTTTTAATAGAACCTTCCTTTCTGACCTGAAATACTACTGGCCATGTGACTGCCATCCTACTCACAGGGCTCTGGGCCCGGTCCCTCTCAGCTTTCTCTTTTCTGCCTCTGAGGAGGGGACACACACCCTCCTGTGGGTGTGCAGTTTTGTGTAGAGCAGGCCGTGGAGGATGAGAGGCAGGTAGATCCCTCTCCCTAAGAATTAAATATAACAGCAGTGCGAAGGTAGTCCTTGATCTCTTGGGTATTTAGAATTCTGACGTGTATTAACATTCACTTGTACCTACCAGTCGTACACGGCATTGTAGAGAGAAAAAGCGTAGGGCGCCCTCTAGAATGCCCAAAAAGAGCTTAAGATTTCTGTCTTAAACTTTCACAGAGAGAGGGGGCCCTGGGGAGACATTCAGTGGATAAGGAGCTTGCGTGCAGACATCAAGACCTGAGCTCAGCTCCCCAGCACCCATGGAAGAGCCTGGTATGGCAGCATTGGTGTGTGTGTGGGGGGGCAGGTCTTAGGGGTTCACTGGCTGGCCAGTCTAGCTGAAACATGAAGCTCCAATTTGAGTGAAAAGACCATGTTTCAAAAAATAAGGTGGAGTAACTAAGATATCCCTACATCTATTTCTGGCCTCTCCATGTGCCCACACAATGCACACACAACACACACAACACACACAACACACACACACACACAATGCACACACACACACACACACACACAATGCACACACGAAATAAAAACAAAGGAGCCCAATCCTTCATAGAGTAGTCTGGGACTGGGGATGCAGAATGTTTGCCCTGCATGCCTGCATCTGATTCTCAGCACCACATAGGCCTGGTGTGCTGGTGCATGCCTAGAATTCCAGAACTCAGGTGGTGGATGGACGTGGTGATACAGTTCTGCGGGAGGGAGCCCAAGGCTCATCTTTGGCTGTGTAGGGGATTTGAGGCCAATCTGGAATACACGAAACTCTATTTCAAAGAGCAAGGAGCAGGGCTGGAGAAGGAGTCGGCCATCCAGTTGAATGACTTTGGAAGGCTCTGGGTTTGGGCTGAGCTGGTGGCCGAGCACACAAATTTTCTTGATCTCAGTCTAAGAAGGGGATGGATTAGAATCTTATTTTCTCAACAGTCTAGACATAACCAAGATAGTTTAGTTTCTGAGCCCTTTCAGGAAGGCCCACTTGAGGATGAAAGCTTGTTATTTTTGATTCATTGCCCCTTAAACTGTAAAAGATTATAAGAAATAAAGTCTGAAGCAATCTCTGGTAATACCATTGCCCTGCAACACAGTAATTATTTTATGTCTTTGGGTTTCCTTCCAATCTATTCTAACACACGCTGTTTTTATGCCGTTGTAATTAAGAAGCAAATATATCACTCATGCTCTGTATTTTTTTCCCCATTTATTTTATAAATCCTTCACCTTGGTAGACATATTCATGGTTTTTGCTAGTGGAATAATAATTCCATGTAGCCTGATAGCCAAACCTAAATCACAACTGTAGAAAAATCAACCCCATAAATGTGTACATGGAAAAGTTGTCCTATGCCGGGTGGTGGTGGCGGCGGCGGCGGCGGCGGCGGCGGCGGTGGCGCATGCCTTTAATCCCAGCACTTAGGAGGCAGAGGCAGGTGGATCTCTGTGAGTTCGAGGCCAGCCTGGGCTACAGAGTGAGTTCCAGGAAAGGCGCACAGCTACACAGAGAAACCCTGTCTTGAAAACAAAACAAAACAAGAAAAGTTGTCCTGGCATTCACTACAACTGCCGTTGTGATAGGCTGCTCATTTTTCTGTGACTCTGGGGATGGGGAGCCCCCTTTTTGGTGTATGTACAGTTGGAACAGGCTTGGGGTATACATACTCTCATATCCCTAGGTTCTGACCTCCAAATGTGTGTTGATGATGTGGAAGCTCACCCCTTTGTCCCCCAATCCTGCCACCACCTACAGGGTGGCACAAGACAAGACTTTCAGTTTCTTCTGCAAGTCTCAGCTGAGAGATGCCTTAAACATAGTTTTGGGGGTGGGGGGCGGAGGCTGAGATCTAGATGTAAGAATTGGTGAGAGAATGGAGAGAAGCTGAGTCCCTCGGCTGAAACTCTCACTGATCCTGCAGGCCCTACAAGCAATGGAGGATGACGGTGGCCTGCCTAGGCTTGGCTGTCATTGGTGTCAAGGTCTTCTACCCCGATTACCAGGTCCTGTGGCCTTCCCCGTAGCTGAAAAGGAATGTGTGACCCTTGATGTAGGGAAGATCCTGGTGGGGCACTCAGTTGAGGGCTGAGTAGTTGCCACTCCGTCACTGTCTGAACAAATGCCAGTTGTTTCAGGGATGCAGGGACAGGCATCTGGGAGCAGAGCCAGCCTCCCTCTGCCTTTTATTTCCTCCCAGGTGCCTTGTTCCGGGGTTCAGCTCTGTCTGTTTTACCATGCTGGTACCTGCTGCTGGTGTTCCTTGGAGTCCTTCCTCTTCCTCTTAGCCTCTGGAGCCTCCTCTACAATAGTCGAGGGGCAGGCAGAAGGCCAGCCAGGGTACAGTGGCCGCTGGCGTTGCCTTTGAGTCTGGGTTCTCTAGTAGGCTTTGTTCTCTGAGTCTCTCCACCAAAGCTGCTTCCTCCCTGTCTTCCTGCTCCTGTTCCTGCCCTTGCTTTAAAGACAGTCTGTGCAGCCGCAGCTACCACAGCAAGTCTGTTCCTTCAGGCTCTTCCACTGGCAGCCTGGCAGCCTAGGTCCAGTTTTCCAGCACATTCGCGTGGTTCTCTGTGTCCTCTTTCTTGATCTCTGAAGCTTCCACTCCAGGAACTTGCTTGCAAGTTCATCATGGCTCCCTGGTGATAGTCTGTTTCTTTGGGGTCTAGAAAGTGATCTCTGCCAGGATGCAGGTGCACTAGATGATCTGTTCATTCCAAGCCACATCCTTGAGGGTCCCGAGCATCTTCCCTGACAGATGGGCTTTCCATGTGCCTTACGCCTTTTGTTGAAGGGGACCATCAATTACACCAGGTACTGGCCCATCTTTTTTGGGGGAAGGGGTGGGAGTTGCTTGTTCTTTTGGTTTTTTGAGTCAGGGTTTCTCTGTGTAGCCCTGGCTGTCCTGTAGACCAGGCTGGCCTTGAACTCAGAGATCCACCTGCCTCTGTCTCCTGAGTGCTGGGATTAAAGACGTGCGCCACCACTACCTGGCTTGGCCCACCTTTTTGATAGTCTTGGATTGGAAATCTTCAGGAGTCAGGTCTAATGACAAACACTTATTTACAATTTCTTCCTTTCATTATCTTGCCCTCCTATTCATTTCTAAAACCCCAGAGAGCTGGTCCAGCTTGTTATTGATCAGTTTTCTTGGCAATACTCTGTACTTCCGGCAACGTCACTTCCTTCAGCCTCTAATATCAGCTGGAGCACAGGGCTCACCTTCTTCATTGGTTACAACTTGTCTCACCTGTTATGTTCTGTGTCCTTGTGATTTCCCTCCCAGGTTGCAGCCTTGGGATTGTAAAATAAGGTTTCTGGAGCCTGAAGGTTGTAGGAGGTTATCTCGTTGGGGAGAAATTCAGGCAGCCCCCTCAGGAAATCAGCAACAGTATTAAAGTGGCCACAACACACATGGTCAATAGTCATTATGTGCCCTGCTCCTTTCCTGGCTCACCAATACGTATTAAGTGTCTGCCCTATGTGATGTGAGCTGGGAAGACCCACAGGGCCCATATACCTGTAATATTTATATGCTTTATACTTAAAAAGAGATAGAATGCAAATGTGATTAAATAGCATTGATCTTAGGCAGCCTGTACTAGGTTATTTCTTTGTTATTCTGTGTGTTTTAACATCTTTTTCCAATTAAGAAAAAAATGCATATAAACACATACATACAATTCTTTGTATAATTTTAGGAGCTGCAGAAAGCTGTGAAGCCCACACAAAACCATTCCTAGAGTTGTATGTAGCAAATGTTATTTTTGAGATGGATATTAAGGTGAACAGTAGATGTTGGACTTCCATTAGGTTATTTTAATTACTTGACGTAGTAAGGTGACGTCAAGAGTAAGTCCCCACTGAGTGTTGTATAGAGTCTCACCCAGGGCACGTGTACCATGTTGCTCAGGACTCTAACTTATCATTCGTTAGTCATCTTTGCTCCAGCGTGTGTGTGTGTGTGTGTGTGTGTGTGTGTGTGTGTGTGTGTGTGTGTTCTTGATGTAACAACTCGTCCCAGACGCTGTGATTTAAATAATAAACTTGTATTATGTCTAAGGATTTTGTGTATTAGCTGGCCAGTTCCCATCTAGACTTCTGTGGTCAGCTGGGGGCTTGGCTGGGAATGCGTGATCCAGGATGGCCTCACTCACCTGCCCGGCAGCTGGTCCACTTTAGCTGCAGCCATGGGATGTCACAGCAGACTAATGACACCACAGTGTCACCAAGAGCAGCAGGGAGTGTGAGGGCCAATACACAAAAATGTTCTAAACTTTGTTTGCCTCGTATTTACCGTCGTCCTCACTGGCCCAAGCAAGTCACATGTCTGCACCAAGTATCAGTGGAGAATGGACTACCCGAGGCCTGAGATCAAGTTCCTCCACCGCCGCCACGCCACCTTTCCTTGATCGACTAACTGAATTGGGGTGGGAGTAACCCCAGAAGGTGTGCCTTTTGAGCTTCTGTGTGCAGCAGACGCTCCAACGTTGCTCCTGACACATCCTCCTGCGGCTTTTTCCAAGGCAGGAAGGCAATTAGAGACCTCTCCGTCTCCTTCCAAAATTGCTTCCTTGTTGTTGAAAAGAAAAGGTCAAAGCGATAGTTAACAACAAAAAGAAAAAGTAGTTTCTGTCTACGAAAGGGAACTCTGTGAAAATAACAAGCATGTAACTGAGCCCAAACTTAGAGTACCCTGAGTCACGCCAAGCCAGACAGACCAACTGGCCTTTTAGACTAGAGACTGGAACTCATTGCCCGCCCAAGGTGAAGACAAGACTTCTTGCTGCCCATGCTGCCTTTCTAGCCAGCACTGAGCCGTCCATGTGGAGAAAAATATTCCTCATGCAGACAAAAATACATATTTTCCTTGGCTGGAAAGCATGTCTCTGGACTATAAGATGATTCTCAAAATAACCTGTCTCTTCCATATCATGTGGCTGCAGAGTGTGCCATCTGCAGGCTCCTGTACAACACAGGGAGTATATAGGATTACATCATTTTTGTTCAGAGGACCTCAAAAAACCATTAGTCTACAAATCTCTCCACAGTCTCTCTCTCTCTCTCTCTCTCTCTCTCTCTCTCTCTCTCTCTCTCTCTCTCTCTTTCCCCCTCCCTCCCCTTTCTTCTGTCCTCCTCTCTCTCCCCCTTTATTTTTATCTCTTTTAATTTTTTTTTTTTGAGACAGAGTCTCACTTTGTAGCCCAGGCTGGCCTCCAGCTCACAGTTCCTGCCTTCGTCCCCTGTGCCAGAATTACTAGTGTTGTGGGCGTGTGCTGCACCACGCCCACTTCTTTTATTTAGAACTACACCAGTGGAAAGAAAACTGGCTCACGATAACTCCCGACCCATCTCTCTGCTCTCACCTTCCCCAGTCAGAGCTGGCATACATAACATTTCATCCACAAATACTTACTCTATTGGGTTTTAAACCAAGCAAGGTTTGGCACCTGGTGCTCCTTGGCTGGGAAGAAGGAGTGTGTCTCCGAGGCCACCAAAGCTGGTGGCTTCCTTTAACTTATAGCAGGAGAGCCCTTGTTTTATAGAATTGTATAGACATCTCTGGTCACTAAAGGGACTTCCCACAGTGTGGTCCAGTGTCATTCACAGGGCGTCTGGCAGTGTACCTTGGCATTTGCTATCGCCGTCTATAGGACAGGGTGTTTCCCTGGTCCTGCAATCTCAGCTCCACTCAGGCACTACATTTAGGTGTAAACGGTAGGGAAAAGGTTGGTAGTTCTTAGCTTCTTCGTCCCTCCTCATTTGTGCCAGCATCAGCTGTGAAAAGAATGCCTAATTCTATGAGTGATCAGATGACCTTAAATATAGAATATGTCAGGTTAGAAATGTATTGGAAGTTGGTGTGGGGCCATGACTCCAGTGGTAAGAGTGAGGACCTGAGTTCAGATGCCTAGGACCCAAGTAAAAAGTCAAGTGTGGCCACATGTGTGCCTATAACTCCAGCACTGCGGGGAGGCAGAAGGAGGGAAGATCTCCAGAGTTTCTGGCTACCAGCCTAGCTTCAAATCCCATAAGAGGCCTTGTCTTTGGGGAATTAGATAGAGCCATAGAGCATGATGCCTGATGTCTTCCTCTGGCCATGCCCATTACACACACACACACACACACACACACACACACACACACACACACACACACAGAGAGAGAGAGAGAGAGAGAGAGAGAGAGAGAGAGAGAGAGAGAGAACTATCCAGAAACTACTAGAGAGGCATCTATGAAATCTATGTTCATATTTACATTTTTTTTCCTAGAAAGAAGGTCCATAAATCCTCAAAATAGCCAGTGGTGGTGCACGCCTTTAATCCCAGCACTTGGGAGGCAGAGCCAGGCAGATCTCTGTGAGTTCAAGGCCAGCCTGGTCTACAGAGTGAGATCCAGGACAGGCAGGCACAAAGCTACACAGAGAAACCCTGTCTCAAAAAACTAAAAATAAAAAAAATAAAAAAAATAAATCCTCAAAATGGTCTTTGACCTCCCCAAGTAAGCCTCTGGTACCCAGATAATTTTAAGTGGCCTGTC
Source organism: Peromyscus leucopus (assembly GCF_004664715.2). Classification (NCBI taxonomy): domain Eukaryota; kingdom Metazoa; phylum Chordata; class Mammalia; order Rodentia; family Cricetidae; genus Peromyscus; species Peromyscus leucopus. Next base: position 2,450,752 of record NC_051069.1, on the reverse strand, counting down.
TTCCATCCCTAGGTCACTTAACAACTTAATAGCAGAGTTGACCCTGGAATCCCAGTCTGCTGACTCACAGTCTAGGCCCATTTTAAACCTGCACTGACCGGAAATGCTTGGAGATAGAGCGTAATAAAGAGGAGGGAGAAGGGAATTGAAAGTAAGTAGTCAGTTAAATTAACTTTTGGGGGTCCGTGAGACGGTTCAGGGACAACATTGTAATGTTGTCGAGCATGACAGCTGAAGTCTGATCCCTGGGATCCACCCAGAGGGAGAGAACCATCTCTTGTGAGTGTCCTCTGACCTCCATAAACCAACTGCAGCTGTAGCACACACGGCACACACACACACGCCATATACAATAAATAAAAGTAATAGTTTTTGTAAAGACAAGGTTTCTCTGTGTCGCCCTGGCTGGCCTGGAACTCGATGTGTAGATCAGGCTGCTCTTGAATTCAGAGATCTGCCTACCTCTGCCTACCTTCTGAATTGAAGGCATGCATGGCTGCCACCACCACCTGGCAAAAGTAATAATTAAAATAAATAAATAAAAGACTGTCTGGAGGATCCTGAGAAACCTTAAACCAGTCAGGTAAGTGAATGCATGCCAGCAATAGGTGCTGTTTCCTGACTGATCGGAAACACAGAGTCACAGCCTCCATCACAGACCCAGGGTTGATATTCTCCTGTGATTACAAACAGAAGGATGCCAAATACAAATTGGACTTTATGCAAATCACTGAATTCCTATTACCCTGGTGGAGAATTCATGGGTGTTAATTATAAAATTAACATTTACTAGTTGAGGACACTTAAGGAAATTGGTGGCTTCTGGTGACTGGACTCTGAGGCAGGTTTCTGCGCTCTGTGCTTCTTCACTGAGAAGTGGAAGTAGGGGTACGCACAGGCTGGGTTAGCCTCTTCCTTCCAGGTCTCTCCCTCACCCATCCCCATTCTGTCACACCAACCACATCCCCCTCGGGGTGTCCTTCCTTGCCCCACAAAGCCTCTTGCCCATCGTTTTAGCCTGCTTTCTATTACTCTGATAGAACACGGGACCAAAAGAAGCTTGAGAAGAGTTTATCTTACAGCTCACAGCCCATCACAGAGGTGAATCTGAGCAGGAGCTCAAGGCAAGAACTGAAGCAGAGGCCATGGAGGACCCTGGCTATTAGCTTGCTCCCCGTGGCTTGCTCAGCTTGCTTAAAAAAAAATTATTTTATGTTTATGAGTGACCTGTCTTCATGCACACCTCTGGTTGGGTCAGATCCCATAACAGATGGTTGGGAGCCACCATGTGGGTGCTAGGAATTGAACTCGGGACCTCTGGAAGTGCAGCCAGTGCTCTTAACCCCTGAGCCATCTCTCCAGCCCCCTCAGCTTGCTCTTTTATACAGCTTCCTACATAGCTTAGGACCACCTGCTCAGGGGTGGTGCCACCCACTGTGGGCTGGGACCCCTCACATTCATTATTAATCAAGAAAATACCCCCACAGACATGCCTACAGATCAATCTGATGGAGGCATTTTCTCTGCTGACGTTCCTTCTTCCCAAATGACCCTGGCTTGGGTCAAGTTGACCAACCAACCAACAAACAAAACCCCCCCAGCAGTCCACCAGTCCTCCAAGGGTGAGATGGAGCCTGGGAAGCCCGGGAAAAGCATACAGTCTGCACCGCTCCGCTGGAGTGAGAAAACAAAGGCCATCAAAACAAGAAGAGTGCTCTCCTCCCACCCCTGAAATTTTTGTCCTCCTCAGCCCAGCCCTGCTTAGCACTTCTCTAAGTGAGGGAGGGATCAAGCATTGTCTTTTCCTCTGAGACAATGAGGCACTTGTCCGCCTTGTTTGAGCTGTAAATCCAGTCGCCATCAGCGCTCTGTGGCAGTAGTATTTAAGAGTCCGTTGGCAAAGGAGGCTCTGGATCCTGCAGGTGTCAGGCGGAGCGAGCTGCCGGATTCCATCACAGTTGCTCGGCCCCCCAGGATTCCTCAGCCTGTCCTTGGCTTTGTTCCTGCCAATGGTCTGCCTAATGGAACCCTGCGATGACGCTCCTCTCCCAGGCTTGGATGTTGTCTACCATCACTCTGTCTCTGGACCCTCCTCTCTCTCTCTCTCTCTCTCTCTCTCTCTCTCTCTCTCTCTCTCTCTCTCTCTCTCTCTCCTCCTCAAGCTAACAGTCTAGTGCTCATCTGAAGCCAGCCCTGATTCCATCTTTTTGAATCTCACAGTTGCAAGTTGTCGCCTTCGGGATTCTGTTTCACTCTCTCTGCGAAGATCATCCAGCTCTGCGCATTTTGGCTTTTCTTCTGATCAATCACTTTTCAGGGCGACCTTCTCTCCCCTTTAGTCTTGCGTCCAGCCTCTCGTCCCAAGTCCATTCTGCCTGGGTGATGTTTTGTGAAATGATGTTTTAAAAAGGTTGTGATCCCTTCTTAAAATTTCATGGGAAGGCTGGGAAGTTAGGTTGCCTGCCCCCAAACCACGAGGACCCGCGTTCCATTACCAGAACTCACATTACAAAAAAAACTGTGTCTGGTGGCATGCTTTTGGACTCTCACAGGTAGGGAGGCGGACAGAGAGGAGTGGATCCCTGGGGCTGGCTGGCCCCAAATGCCCAGCCTACTTGATGAGCTCCAAGCCAGGGGGAGATCTTGTCTCAAAGAGCAAGGTAGACAGCTCCCAGGGAGCAATATCCAAGGACGACGCCTTTCCCCCACCCCCAACACACAAATCAAAACAAGAAACTTAATGGGGAAAATGCTTGTATTTCTCTCTGCTGTGTGGAAGTGTAGACGTTCTTTAAGATTGCACCACATCTCCATCTTGGAAGACAGAAATGGAGTGTGGAACTGTCAGCACAGTGAAGTGCTCTTAAAACCCACTGCAGGAACCCATGGCTAAGGTTCCTTGGCTGAGGGTTCGGGAGAGGCATGAAGCTGTGAAAAGGCCCTGTGACTCAGATGCCCGAGCCTTTCATTTTGGTGGGAAGGCTGCAGTCGTCTGAGCTTATGTAGTGAGACCCTGTTTAAAAACAAAAACCAACCCACCCACCAACCAACCAACCAACCAACTAACCAAACAAACAAACAAACAAGCTCCACGGTTAAGAGTGCTTGTGGTGAAAGCAAGAGGACCTGAGTTCAAATCCCCAGCACCTCTGTGAAAGCTGGGCAAGGCCATGTGTGCCTGTTCTCACGGTGTTGGAGGATAGAGACAAGCAGACAGATCACTGCCAGGCCAGTTTAGACAAACCAGTGAGCGTCAGGTTTGCTGAGAGATCCTGTCTCAAAATAATAAGGCAGGGAGCAAAAGAGGAAGATACTCCCCATCTGACCTCCATGTGGGCACGAATACCTGCGCACGCACCTGCACCCACATCTGCCCACACCTGTCCACACACATCTGCACACATCCTGCACACCGTGGCTGGGGATGTTACTCAGGAGAGCAGTTGTCCGGCATATAGAAGGCCCTGGCTTCTGTCGCCAGCACTGAAGAAAAACAGTATCAGGGCTTGGTATTTCAGCGCAGGCTTTTAATCCCAGCAGTCTAAAGGCAGAGGCAGGCAGATCTCTGTGAGTTTGGGGCCAGCCTGATCTACAGAGTGAGTTTCAGGACTATAGAGACCCTGTCTCCAACAACAACAATGCATAAAAACAGCAAACAAACAAACAAAGAAAACACCAAGAAGTAAGCAGACCTGCTGGGGGAAGAAGGAACTGAGGGGCATGACGTGGGTTTTTGTGTAAGTAGCTAGACAATGCGGTGTTTTACTGCGGGTGGATCTGGAGGGCAGCTTGGATGCTTAAAGTTTGCTAGATGATCCAGAGACTGGCCAAGTCCGTCTGGTATCAGAATGGGCCAGTTTGCAACCTTGGGGCTTCTTGTAATTTAGGTTTTCCGTGCTCAAATTCTAAGATCCTGCAAAAGGGTGAAAGCAATGGTCCCCAGCCTGAGTGTCAGGAGTGACCAGGGGAGTCCAGGTCAGGCCACCTGTGGACCTGGAGGCTGTGAAGATGTCTGGCTCCCAGTCACACAATTTCTAGAGAGGAATTTTGAATGGCTTGTAGACAGACAGGAACGGAGGGGTAGAGACAGGCCAGGCCAGTTGGGACCTCCTGCCAGTGGGAGGTTTTCAAATGACATTAGCTCATTAAATACTGTTTACTGTTCTGTCCTACTTAGCAGTGAACTCCCAGAGAGGACATTTTCATGCCTGTGGCTCGGTTTGGTTTTTCATCTCAAACACTGGCCTTGGCAAAATGGGGCAATTTTGCTGAACTGAACCAGACGGTTTCCCCATAGTGCAGCAGACCCTCAGCCCCTCCAGTTCAACTCACTTGCAGTAATTGCTCCCTGCAGTGAATGAATGATGGATGACAACCAGTGTGCCGAGCAGACAACTGATTGTAAACTGGAAATGTTTGCAAAGATTAAAAATAGCCCCCCCTCAGATAAAACCACATATGGGTTTCCTCTCCAGTCTGCTTTTAATAGAACAGGATATTAGCCAGTGTGGCTGCTGAAGGAGGCCAGGAGGGGCCAAAAAGGTTTCTGCATCTAATTCTTGCCTCTTTGCTTCCAATCCTTCCATGGGGAGAGGAAGTCCTTGCCAGAGGCCACACAACCAGTCCTGACTTGTCACCCCAGGGGTGGTGCTGCCCTTTGCTAGGAGAAATGAAAACATCATTCTACTGAGGCTCTTTCCACTCAGTTCCCATGCCTGCAGATCAGGGACCAGCCTGGTGTGGAGGTGGGCAGCCTCCGCTCACTCTGACCTTGAATCCTGAACTGGAGGAGTGAGTGGTCAGGCTGTTTCTGTAGGTCTGAAAAATGGCGACCAGGTGAAGAGGCTGGGAGGGCTGTGGAGACCGTCAGGATGTGAGATTTGCCACTGTGGTCTGAGTCAGTTCTGGTTCAAACTTGCGGGAGGCAGCGCTTACTGCCTTGGTTTTCCCTGCAGCTAACAGGTGCTGAGTAGGGTGGGTTTTGCCACCTCCTGAGGCCTCTGAGTCTCTGCGGAGGCCTGCTGATGGCTTAATTGTTTTGTTTATTGTGCTGGGTGCAAATTCCAGTAGGTTCATCTGCTTAGCAGGAGTTCTTCCTAGTCTCTTGGCACTGCCTTTGGCTTCAAATGGCTCTTAATGTTTTCTCTTAAGGGTTTTGCCCTTCGAATGAGGTTTGACTTTCTCTCAATAGAGATGTTGCTGCACGATGCAGAAAATGACTCAATTTAAGAAGCAAAACAACTGTATACTCTCTGCATTAGCTCGGAACCTGACACTTGCATTCATATACTTTAAGTTTGGGGGCGTTAAAAGATTAATGTGAACAAAGAAATGGTAATATTTAGCCAGGTAAAAAAACTACAGAATTACAGTACATATGATTATAATATATGTAGATAAAGTTTCCTACATACCCGTGATAATAAATTTTTATTATTCACATTTAAGGTGATTACATACAGTAAGCAAATTTTATTGTTTTTTGTTTTTGATTTTTGAGATAGGGTCTTACTATGTAGCTCTGGCTGTCCTGGAACTCACTCTGTAGATCAGGCTGGCCTCGAACTCAGAGACCCACCTGCCTCTGTCTCCTGAGTGCTGGGATTAAAGGTGTGCACCATCACCGCTGGGCTCAGGAAGTGCATTTTTATAACTTCTATATAAAGAAAGCATTTTAGGTCTAAGGACTGTATAATACACTGAGTGGTAGTTCTTCGTCAGGGTGGAGTTTGGCATTTGGGAGGGGAAGCAAGGCTAACCAGGGATAAATTCACTGATGGCACATCAGTCTAGGTGTGCTGGCCTCCTTGGGGAAGAAAGGCTTCCTCTTCCTGAGCACTGGACTTTGAGAATTCTCCGGCTAGGAAACCATGGGGCGGGTCTTAATGTTATAAATCACGGGAACAAACACAGGATAAGGCTATTTCTGGAAATGTTTGCAACTGTTCAGGCTTTTATAGGGCTATAGCTCTTCATGGCTGCTCCCCTGTCCAGGCTTTTCTGTTCTCAACCATTTCCACTGGAGACTTCAGAACCTTCCAGGCCTGCGGATACCGCAGAAAAGAGGCTGGGCTGGGGAGATGGCCCAGCAGATCCAGAGCTTGCTTGATACGCACTAGGGACCTAAGTTCAGATCCCTGGAGCCTGAATTCTGGAGGCAGTGGCGTGCGTGTGTAACCCCAGTGATCCTACAAGAAGATGGGTGGAATGGGAGGTGAAGATCGGAGCATCTGGAAGTTTGTGGAGCAGCTAGCAAGAGACCCTGGCTCAAACAAGGTGGAAGGAAAGGACAGACACTTGTCAAGGTCATCCTCCGATCTCTACAGGTGCACCATGGCACATGAGTGCCTACACTCCACAGATACACGTGGAAACGCGCGCGCGCGCGCGCGCGCGCGCGCACACACAAACACACACACACACACACACACACACACACACACCATGTAAAAGAAAGAAGAGGCCCTGCCCTTGGTACTAACAGCCACTGAGAGCGGCCTGTGCTGTGTGACATTGGTGTATCCTTTGAAGTTGATGTGATGTAGATTTACAGAGTAGTTCCCTAGATTTACAGAGGAGGAGGCAAATGAGCCACGCGCCCTGCTCAATGTCGCCCATCAGTGAAGAGACGCAGGAGGGATACAGATGCTGGGTTAGTTTTGGAGAGGTGTCCTCTGTTCCCTGAAGCATGCATGGGCAAGCTTCGGGCTGAGGGACCAGTAGTCTCGACCCAGGGAGCAGTATACATTCAGAACTTCCAGCTCCTCCCCTGACCTATGGGTTCAGAAACTGCATTTTAACTGAGACCCTAAGTGAGTGCCTGGGAACACTGTAGCGAAGCAAGGCAACGTGGGTCTGATCATGTCTCCAGAGGAAGTCCAGTATTTGCTGTCTAGGATGTCATTTCTAAGGACAGGATGTAGGGGTATCTTAAACTTTCAGAAGCCCAGCTAACCAGCAGCCTAATTATCCTGCTCAATTAACATTCAAGACCAGTTCTTAGGAGTGGCATTGAGGGAGTATTTTTCTTCTGGACAATTCTAGACTTAGCTTGTTCTTATTAGATGTCAGAGTAGGTTGTCCATAGCATGCCAGGAGACCTTTAGCTCAGTATAGCCTTTCTGTGGCCACAACGGATTCCAGCCTTGGTACCATGGCCAGTGGCTCTGAACCAGAACCAGTGAGAGGGGTCAGCAAGCCAGGCCTGGTCATCGGAATTTGATACCCAGAACCCGCATGACAGAGAGAACTTTCTGCTCTGTATGGGAGGACTTAACCTTCTTTTCCCTCAGCCTTCGTACATCCCTGCATGTTCCTACACATCCCAACAACTTGGGACTATTAAAAAAAATTTAATTACCTTTTAAAGATTTTCTTCTATTTATAATTTTATGTGTATGAGTGTTAATGTGCATGTGTGCCTCGTGCCTGAGGAGGCAGAAAAGGGCGTTGATTCTCCTGGAACTCGGGTTATAGATGGTTGTGGGAGGCAGAGGCAGGAGGATCTCAGAGAGTTCATGGTGAGACCCTGCCTCAAAGCAAAACAAACCCACACACAAACACAGCCATGTATGGCATTGTTGGTTCCTGTAATCTCAGCTGAGAAGGTGGAGACAGGTGAGCTAGCTTGCCCCCCAGCCTAGCCTACTTAGAGAGTCCCAGGCCTGTGAAGACATCTGTCTTTTGAAAAAGTAGTTAAGACCTGAGGCTGGCCTCTGACTTCACACACATAAGTACAGCTGCGCTCTCATAAGCAGGCTCCCCAGTCAAGTGCACTGGCAGGTACACATGCAGTGATAGGACTGAGGGGGACCGAGGGGGGCGGAGAGGCAGATCACAAGCTTCATAGGTGAGGCCCTGGATTCGATCCCCTGCATGGGTGGGAGTCATTACTGCCTCTGGCCACCCGTACTTTCTAGTAATTCTGTCATATGAAAGCTACAGAGGGCATCCTGGATTCTATGTCCGGTCAATGGCTTGCACAAACAGCTTCTTTGAAATACTGAGCAAATGAATGAACTGATTTTCACATCTGGCCTTTGTAGTTCAGATAGAGCACAGACCCCAGGTCGTTTTCTATGGACTCTCTCTTGCTTGCCATTTATCTGAATTCCTAGAAACCTAATTTCAGGCTCATTCCAGAAATGCTTTTTTCTCTTCTTTCTTCAGCACATGGTTTCTCTGTGTAACCCTGGCTGTCCTGGAACTCACTCTGTAGACCAGGCTGGCCTCGAACTCAGAGATCCGCCTGCTTCTGCCTCCTGAGTGCTGGGATTAAAGGTTTGTGCCACCACTGCCCGGCTGCAGTGTTTTTCATGATTATGTGTGTATAATGTTTGTGTGAGGCCAGGCATGCCAGAGTCTGCATTTGGAGGTCAGAGGGCACCTTTGTGGAATTGGTTTTCTCCTTCTGCCTGTGTATCCTAGGTCAGATTCCGGTCTCCCAAGGTTTGTGTGACAAGCACCTTGACTTGCTGAGCGGACTCACCTGCTTTCTCCAGCTGTTAGCAAATTCTCTTTGAAAGAGTTTCCCTGTTGCCTATTCAGGAAGTAACTTCAAAATTGGAAGTAGCTGAGTCAGGTTAGAAACACTTCAAGAAAACCAAAACATCACTGATCTTTGCTGAGGTGAGAAGTGGTTTCCACTCCTGTGGTATTGGAGACCTTCCCATCTTTTTCTTCAGCTCTCCCACATCCAGGCACTCGGGGCACCCCTCCCTGACCCCCACAGTACTTGTGTTGGATGTTAGGGTTGGGCCCTTTTGTTTTGTTTGAGACTGAGCCTCAGGCAGCCCCGCTTGACCCCAGAGTCACTAAGTAGCTGAGGCAGGCCTTGAACTCCTGAGTCTCTCCTAAGTTCTGGGATCACAGATTTCCACTCCCATGTCCCAACCCTAAGGCTGGTTGTAATTATGTTTTTTTTCTCTGACCTGAGTGGTCCCCAAGAGTGGAAGTACATCGTCTGGTCCCTCTGGCTCTTGCTGTTTAGAGGTGTCTGGAAGTTTAACCCGGGGCTAGCAGACATTCTACGCCAGAGCAACACCCTCAGCAACCCCACCCCCACCCCCTGTATGCTTTTTGAACGGTGATTGTTCTAAACTTTGAACTTTGAAATGATATCTGCATCTTTTTCATTCTCCTCTTGGAACTCCCAATTCTGGACTTCTGGAAGTCAGATCACACTGAATAAAAGGTAATGCAACCATGACTCAGTGTGTCTCCTCCAGCCAGGGCGTAAAGGTGAGTCAGCCAGCAGTGTGGAATCGGCTCCACCCTGAGGCACAGACGGACGGACGCAGGAGCCTGGTGGCTAGGGAGGAAGGCTCCCTCCACCCCCGTTGTTTCCTATATGACTTAACCACAATTTCTTTTTTTATAAAGGAAGCCAGAAGCCAGGTGTGGTGGCGCATGCCTTTAACCCCAGCACTCAGAAGGCAGAGGCAGAGGCAGGCAGATCTCTGTGAGTTCGAGGCCAGCCTGCTCTTCATAGTGAGTTCCAGAACATTCAGGGCTATGTGAGACCTGTCTCCAATAAATAATAAACAAACAAATAAATACATAATAAAATACCCTGGCCTTCATAATGAGTTCCATGGCCATGTGGGACCTGTTTGTTGTTTGGAGAACAAGCAAACAAACAAATAATAAAACGCAGGAAGTCAGAGCAGCTTGTCTAAGTGGTAACAGTGTAAACGTTAATAATACGATTATAAATGTCCGATTATAAATACTCGGATCTTCTCAGAGCACTTCAAGCTCCCAGTGTGATCACCGCTGAAGCTCAGTACTGGTGTCGTCCCCTCTGCACCCCTTTTCTCTTTCCTGACTCCGTCAGCTGCCCCCAGAACGGAGGCAAGGACTGCCACTACTCTTACCTCATTAGCTTTTGTATAATTACTTTATCGAAGTCCCAGCAGACTGAACTTCAGGGGAACTCTGCCATCTCTCTCTAGTTTTCTACAGATTGTCTGTCTCTGAGTTTCAGGTTGCCCGTTAAGGAAATACTTTCTCATTGGAGGCCAATGGAGTCAGCTTAGAAATGATTCAAGCAAGAAACTGGACACTCTCTGTTTAACCAGCCCGGTCACACAGTCTCTCTTTGGTTGGTTTGGGGTGAGATGGATGTTCTCAGTGGGCTTTTCCCCTTCTGTAAAGGGAAGGTGCACCACCTGGGTGGAAGAAGCCTGCCCTTTATGCCTTAGCTCTGGGCGGGAGGAGGAAACACAGCCTTGGCTAGAAGCATGCTTAGCAGGTGATTAAATCCACTCCAGTCACACTGGGACAAAAATCTCTTGTTAATTAGGAAATGACAAGTGTAAGCAAGGCCAGGTGTGTCGGTGCACACCTGTAATCCCAGCATTAGGGAAGACAGAGGCAGGAGGATCACTAAGAGTCTGAGGTGACCAAGGAAGTCCCAGGCCAGCCTAGGGCTACAGTTGTAAGACAATGACTCAACAAAACCAAAAATTAAAACTTGAAAAAAAAAAGTTACAGATAGATCATACCAGAAGCATGTACATATCCTTAGCTATTTAGATCCGAAATTACAAGAGGAAAGTGAAGTAATTACCAAGGAATTATTAGTAATAAGGGTTTAAACCACCCTCTTCCCCGTTTCTGCCTGGGTGTCTGCCATGCCCACATCTTAGGTGAATTTCTAACTAGTTCCCCGCATCCCTAAGCCTCCTTCCTAAGAAAGACGCCTTCCTCATTGGTGCCACGGGACCTAACTCACTTGAGCTGGTCCTGTACCATGCATCATAGTTGACCTTGGGTTACAACCACACACTTTTACATCCTTAGGAAGTTGAGGTCCAGAGAACAGTGGTCTCTGTAGAGCTTAGAGTCACCTGTGGGGCTCTTACATCATTCTAGCCCAGGGCTGGAATGCAGACATAGCTATGTGACTTACCGAAGCTTCTTGGATGCTTCCTAGAAGTGGTCGAGGTTGAGAGCCGCAGTTGGTGGATATTTAAGAATCATTGAGTTGGGTCTGTAGCTCCGTTGATAGAGTGCTGGCCCATCACATGTGAAGTCCTGACTTTGAGACCCCCAGCACCAAGAAGCTAAGTGTGGTGGTACATACCTGTAATTCCAGCATTCTGAAGATGTAGAGCATGAGTTCAAGGTCATTCTCCAGTTAATTTAGGGTTAGCCTGGACTACATGAGACTCACTGTCTATCTGTCTGTCTATCTATCTATCTATCTATCTATCTATCTATCTATCTATCCATCCATCCATCCGTCCATCCATCCATCTCTGACTGTACTGTGATTTGGTTGAACTCCGAACACAACCTGATCAGGGTGTATATTTACCAGCTGCAGTAAGCTCAATAGCAGGAGGCTTTTGAGGTTTGCATCGTGTCTTTTGTTTTTGGAAACTGCTTATTAAATACACTGACTTCTGTAAAAAATAGACTCATTCTAAGGGATGAGAGGTGAGTGTTTGAACAGCCTCGGGCACCTTCAGCGGTAGAGATGGGGGCCACCCAATCCTTCAGCCTCCTCTCCACTCTGGAGCGGGATCTTAGACTGGAAACCTCTGAATCTTGGTGGTGGTTTGGAAGCTCCTGAGCAATTAGGTAATGTGACAGAGGCCTGTTTTTCACAGGGGACCACTGCTTTACAGATCTGTTATGCGGGATTTATATCCTAGGCAGTGGGCTGTGTCTCGGCTTTTCCTGAAGTATTTTTCTTATCTCCCAAATTCCGTATATATGTAATTCTTTCCCTGGGCTGGAGATGGAGCACAGAGCCTCGTATTCACTGGACAAGCTCTCTACCTCTGAGCCACACCTGCACCCCTAACCTTTGCCCTCTACTATTTTTTTTTTATGATTTTCCTCTATTGCAACCTTCTGCACTTTGCTTCAGATTCCTTTTCAGATTTACATTCTTCAGCTGCCTTTCCGGTCAGTCACTGCCTGCCACTCCCTGGCTGTTTGGAGGAGGCTGTGGTCAGCGGCCTGCCTGCTTTATACCCTGAAGCTTCTAAAGTCCACTCATCTTCCAGAGAAGGTCTCCCGTCTCCCTGGGATTTAGGTGACCTCTGTTTTCCTTGATGTCCTCCCCTGCTTCATAAAAGGTTATGAATTTTAGAGACTTTCTTTCTAAATAAGTTGTTTCACAAGCTGTGATCCTGTATGAAAAGAGAGTTGCATCCATATGAAATAGAGTTGCATTTCAGTTCATTACTTATTCATTTCTTCACTTTTGAGACAAAAATCTCAGGATGTACTCCAGGCTGACCTCAGTTCAGGATCTTTCTGTCTCTGCATCCTGTGTGTTGGGATTATATGAACAGGCTTGGTTTTGTTTTTTCACACACACACACACACACACACACACACACACACACACACACACACACGTATGTAGCCCTGGTTGGCCTGGAATTCACTATGTGGACAGACTGGCCTCAAACTCACAGAGACAGATCCTCCTGCCTCTGCCTCCCCTCCTGAGTGCTGGGATTGCAAGTGTGGGCCGCCATGCTGCACAGAAAACAAGCTTTAACTTCATTTAAATGTCTGGCTGGATCTTAAACTTCTTAGAGAAGGTTTTTGAAAAGTGAAGAGTTGCAGGCAGGGAAAACGCCTCTTGGTACTTAGCCTTTCCACCCCCAGTCTTCCCCCCTGTGTTTCCACACTACATGGCTGGATCGAGTGCTCATCCCCAGAAAGTTCTTGACAGAGCTTAGAACCCACTCGGTTTGAAGAATTTGAAAGCGATCCCCCCCCCCCCGCCTTGGAAAAATTTTAATTTATTCTCACTCAATTGTATTCTAATAGGATTTTGAATTTTTTTTATTTTTTTATTATTTTAAGTGTGTGTGTGTGTGTGTGTGTGTGTGTGTGTGTGTGTGTGTGAGAGAGAGAGAGAGAGAGAGAGAGAGAGAGAGAGAGAGAGAGAGAGATGGACAGACAGACAGAGACAGAAAGAGATCGTATCTATCTGTGGGCATGAGTGAAGGTCAGAGGGCAATTCTGTGGAGTTGGTTCTCTCCGCGTACTTTTATGTGGTTTGGGGATGGAATTTGGCTTTTGTGACTGGTGCCATCTCACCAGCCCCCAGTGAGGCTTAAAAAAAATAGTTCTTTTTTTAAAACAGGATTTCCTTCCTTCTTTCTTTCCTTTTCTTCCTTCCTCTCTTTCTTCACTTCTGAAGAAGAATCTCCTGTGTCCCAAGCTGGTCTCAAACTTGTTATGTAGCCAAGGGTGATCTTGGATTCTGATCCCCTTGCCTCTGTCTCCTCAATGCTGGGGTTGCAGTGCACACAACCACGCCTGCTTCATGTGGTGCTGGGGGATCAAATCCGGGGCTTCACACACCTTAGGCAAAGACTCTCCCACCTGAAACACACCCACAGCCATTCTACTGCTCCACCCAGTTCTATCCTGCAGCAGATTTCCATTTTCTTCTGGCTGCCATCTGGTTTTAGTTCTCGACTCTAGCTGGGGATCTTTAGGAAAGAAAAAACTGGAAGTTGGCTATGGGAAAGAAAAGGAAAATACTGAGGGGGGGAAGAGGCAAAGAGATGGCAGAAAAGTAGAAGAGAGTCTGGGAAGGGGAAGCCCGGAGTCCTGGGACTGCTCTTTGGTGGTCCTTGGGAGCAGGTTGGCCTGAAAGAGGGTGATTGACAGGCAACTGGACCACTCTGATGTGGAAGAGTTACCTGAAAACTAAAGGAGTTCACCTTAAGTCATCTAGTTACTTGTATTTCTCTCTCTGCTTGGGAGCCAAGGGGTCAGCTAAACATATGACTAGAGACACGTGCATGCACAGTGAAACCTCTTTATGTTATACAGGAAATCTACCCATAAATGTTATCATCCCAAAGTGTGATCGGGACCACTAGAGAAGACCTGGAAAGGATCTCTGTAGGAGAGGAAGATGAAATGGGAGCTGCTTAGTCCCTCATGGGACTAATTCAAGATGAATAAGACATGCTGGATATTTTCCTCCTGGAGTGCCGACCTCATGTTTTAAAAGTCTATCTTTAAAGTTGATGAGATCTTGTGGTTTCAGCCCCAAACTCTTGCTCGGCTTTCCCTGTTGCATCCTAATTTTTACCCAAAGGGGTCAGACTCCTGCTGCTCTTGCTTGTGGTGGGTTACAGACCTTTGAACCCCACACTCCAGCAAGCTCTCTTCCCCTCTTCATGACTGCAGGCAATGGGCTGTTTGGAGACCTCCAGTGAGCACAGTTGCCAACTTGGGCAACGGGTTGGAAAACCCAGAGAGCTTGCTCTGCCCAGCATGGATCTGAGAGTCAGGAATGTCCTGTGTGCCATGCAGTCCATTCCATCTCCCTTTGGAAGCAAAAGGAAAAAATTTCAACACTGACCTAGTTTACGTGGCTATTATAAAACGCCCCTATTAATGAAAGTGGGGGGCAATTCTAACTAGAAGTGGCCACCAGATTCCTAAAGTCCCTCCCCCTCCCACAAAGCTTAAATAATTCTACTGACCTCACTGCACACAAAAGTCTTGCCAAGGGTCTGGTGCAGTTACACCCAGTAGCCAGATCTGCCTAGACCACCAAGTTAATTCCTGTAGAAGGATTTAGTTTGATTAGTTTACACTCTGGGTGACATTTCTCCATGGAGAAGGAGGGAGAGAAATAGGCAGCGTCATCTAAACACACTAGCCACATCATGAAGGAAGAGGGGCAGGGCGTATGTTTAAGCCGTTCTCAGTATTACTCAGGGAAAGCTCGTTCTAAACTTGGGTTTTACATAATCCCGTAACAGCTTTATGAGCAATGTACTTAGAGCAAGGTACATCCTGTGAACATGATTTTAAGGCTGGTTGGTCAGTTCTTCTGCCAAACATGAAATACCAGAACATGGGTTTTACATGATAAAAAAAAAAAGTCATGAGCATTCATCTTTAGAAAAATCATGATCCGGTCCCTCACGGGTGGATCTGATAATGGCCTCTTTTGCTGAACAAAGTCAGTTTCATCTTAATCCCTGCACATTTTCAGACCTGTAGTCAACTTGACTTGGCTGGAAGGAAGAACTGTTCTCTAGAAGTCTATAGTATCAACTGCAGGCTTGAATCCTGCTTGTGTGTTAGGCAGCCCCCTTTGTAAAATGGAAGTCTTCTTAATATTCATGCTGAGCATAATGGCGCACGTCTTTAATCCCAGCACTTGTGAGGCAGAAGCATGTCGATCTCTGTGAGTTCCAGGTCAGCCTGGTCTACAGAGTGAGACCCTGTCTCAAAACAACAGCAAAATACATGTATTTGTAACAGCAAAGCACTTCAGAGGTTCGAGATTGCTGTAAGGAGCAGATAAAATAAAGTATTTGAATGAGTTTTGCAAACTAAACAGTTTGAACTGGCTAAGGTGATGTATGCCTATGGCCTCACACATGGGAGGCTAAGGCGGGAGGATCTCAAATTAGCGTTGTTTTTTGTTGTTGTTTTGTTTGTTTTTTGTTTTTGTTTTGTTCTGTTTTATTTTTCAAGAAAGGGTTTCTCTGTGTAGTTTTGTGCCTTTCCTGGAACTCACTTTGTAGACCAGGCTGGCCTCAAACTCACAGAAATTCACCTGCCTCTGCCTCCGAAGTGCTGGGATTAAAGGCGTGCGCCATCACCACCCGGCGGATCTCAAATTGGAAGCCGGCTTGAGCTACCATGGCAAGACCTGTCTCAGAAACAAACAAAAGAACCATGGGAAATTTAGTAAGTGTAAAGAGAAATTACATAAGCATAGATTCCCTTTCAGACTAGGAGTTCAGAGGGTCTGCCATTGAGTTCACCGGAGTACTCTAGATAATGGCCACACGTCTAAAACTCAAGCTCTATTTACAGAAAGCTGTAAGTTTCAAAATAAAAGACACCATGATTTTCTGAGGCCTTAAGGCCTTATAGACACAAATGGACATTAAACAGATAGGATAGGCTGGCTCTGAATTGCTCATTCCCTCAGACTCCTGAGGCTGGGTTTATAGGCTTAGACCATCCTTCCTACTCCAAGGTTTTTTGTTTAAATGGAGGGGGGGGGTGTGTGTGTGCACTGTGGAGGTCAGAGGACAACTTGTGGGAGTCAGCCCTTTCTTTCCACTATGTGAGTCCCAAGGGTCAAACTCAGGTCATCAGATGTGGCGGGAAGTCCCTTTGCTTGCTGAGCCATCTTGCTGGTCCCTTGTTTTGTTTCTTTCTGGGGTGTGTGTGGGGGACTTTAAACCTTTGTATTCATTGGGTATAGCAGGGAGAAGGGTGGCCTGTAGGAACCTCCTGGGATTCTGACTTTATTCTTTCACACATCCAGATGTGTATACAATGCATCTTGATCATATCCAACCCAAGCTTGTCTGCTAAATCTCCTTCCACTTTCTGGTCTTGTCTTTTTCATCATCAGGGAGAGCCTGCCTCTACTGCAGTGCGGATTTATTATGCTAAGCTTCTCCAGGCAGGCATGCAGCCAGCTTGGTGCCTGAGCTCTCCATGCTAACCTTCCTCCACGTACATTAGGTCCTTTCCCACCATCCTCAGGGGGATTGGCTTCTATGCAGAAGTGTCCACCTCATCCTTCACACCAAAGCTAATTGGCAATAAAGGCTTAGCTGTCTAATAGTGGCCAGTCTCGGGGGCGGAAGGTCCACTGTGCTTTAAAAGGGAGCCCATCCCAGCCTCTCAGTAACTAAGCAGGTGTTGGACTTCAAAGAGATCTGAGGCTAGCCCAGCCAGGTCTCTCTTGTTTTTCCAGCCATGAGCATCATGTGGCAAATGCAGGAGACGAAGGTGCAAAGTCGCCCTTGATGTAGGACCAAGTCCAGTTTTTATTGTTCTTCATATTCGACAGAGATGTATTGATGTAAAAACCATGCTGTCCTGATGCAGTCACCAGCTGCTTTCAAAATCCCTCAAACCTCGAATCCTGACAGCATCTGGCAGGTCCCTGTGTGCGCTTGCCAGTGAAGTGTCTTGAGTGTGGCTTCAAGTAATTTTAACAAATTCTTTGATGATAGTCCACCTTTTACTAGGAAAAAAAATACTACACATCTACCAACCTGTATCAAAGCTTATTCTTTTTAACTTTAGCATATAATTTATAGTTTGTTTATTCATCAAGAAATAAAGTTGTGGACTAAACAAGGGAAGAGAAAAAACATTTTTTTTTTTTCAGTAGTCTTACTTGCCACCAGAGCGTCTTTGTTTTCCTCGTTTATAGTTTGCCTGGGTGTTATTAGTTTTAACTGTCAACTGGCTGTGCTACAACCTAGAATCTCCTGGGAAGAGAGGCTGGGTGGGGGAGTGCCTGGATTAGGTTGGCCTATTGGCACGTCTGTGAGGGATTGGCTTGATTATTAGTTGAGGTGGGAAGATCCAGCCCATTGTGGGCAGCACCATCCCCTAGGCAGAGGGCGCTGAAGTGTATAGGGCAGGAGAAAGCTGGACACAAGCGTGCAGGCAGGGTGGATACATTCATTTCTCTCCGATCTGCACTGTGGATATGGTGTGACCAGCTTCCTTGACTTCCTCAAAATGAGGAAGTGTAACTTGGGATCGTAAGCCAGAAAACCTCTCTCCTCTCCTAAATTGCTTTGATCAGAGTGTTGTATCCCAACAACAGAAATTAAACTAGAAACACCTATTCTGGTCCAAATATCTCTTTAACAGGGTCCTTTTTATTTTCCCTTCACTGCTGGAGATCAAACAGCGCAGAGCATGCTAGGCAAGCACTCTACCACTGAGCTACACATCTGTTTTAAAATCAGAGAATATTGAATATTGAAGACTCAGCTACTTCTACTGATGTACTTGTTGGAACTTTCTAGGCATTGCTCTCTGCTAGGGTTTGTAGCTGTATTTTGTAAACTGACTTCTCCTGTCTGCTTGGTAATTTCCTTCCAGGCTTTTAGAAATGTGACCTGTGGGTGAAGCACACATTAGTGGATGGAGCTAAACGCTGAGGATATTACGTTAATCTGGAAAGTAAATAATTCTAATAGGTAGCAAGGTCTGGTGAATTTCCAGCTGTCGAGATGGCTCAGTGGGTAAAGTTCTTGTTACACAACAGCCTGTCAGAATGACTTGAGTTCACTCCCCGGAACCCATGTAAAAGTGGAAGAGAAGCTGATGCTGGTGGTGGTGGTGGTGGTGGCGCTGGTGGTGGTGGCGCACACCTTTAATCCTAGCACTGGGGAGGCAAAGACAGGTGGGTCTCTGAGTTCAAGGCCAGCCTGGTCTACAGAGTAAGTTCCAGGACAGCCATGGCTACACAGAGAAACCCTGTCTGGAAAAATAAAACACAAAACAAAAAACGTGGAGGAGAACCATCTCCACAAAGTTGTCCTCTGACCTCCACCCACGTGACGGGGCACACACACACACACACACACACACACACACACACACACTCTTAAGTTTAAAAGGAGAGAGGATTTAGGGGGCTTCTCTCAGATGCTCTCTATTTTCTTTGAGACAAAGTCTCCCATAGACAAGGTAGGTGAGAATGATCTTGAGTTTCTGATCCTCCTGCCTCTTCAGTGTTCAGAGTTACAGGCCTGAACCACCACACCCACTTTACACGGTTCTGGAGATTAAAACCAGGTCTGTGAGCATGCTAGGCAAGCATTCTACCAACACAACTACATGCCTGGTTTTCTCTGCTGGTTTGGACCAAACTCCTGCCTGTGTGACTGGAGGGGGACGGCTGAAGCGTTTGCCGAGTGACGGCCACAGCGAGCCCAACTGTGGAAGGTATTAGGGTGACCCCAGTGACAGTTTTATTACTGCCATCAGATCCCACTTTGAGCCAATAGCCATTTCTGCCACACTGTCACCAGAAGGAAGAATGCTGTTACCACAGTGGAAAAAATGAGCCATTCAGTGGCATTTTCCGGTTTGCACTTCGGGGGGCATCTGAACTACAGAGGCTTTGAAGGACAAGATTCTGTTGATGTGAACCGAGCCTTTTGCTACACAGTCCTCTGAGCTGAGGCCATGTTGTCAGTCATAATAATGACTGAAATGAACCAATGGAAGCATGCCATGGGCATACGTCAGGTCTCTGCCGAGCTCGGCACTCCTGTTCCTTTGGTCTGTAAGGAGGCAGAACTGCCTCCTTTACCAGCTTTTCCCTAGGGCACAGTCGCTCGGTTTGTTGAGTTAATGAATTAATTAGATATTCGAATTGAGAAAAACCCCAAGGATAAAATGAGACCCCCCCCCCCAAGGCTGGGGAGATGGCTCATTGGATAAGAGGACTCGTTCTATAAGCATAAGGACCTGAATTCAAATCCCAGGCACCCACATAAAAGGCAGTCACAGATAGCCGTGACTCCACAATCAGGGGCACCGAGACCCCGAGAGTTCACTGGCCAGCTACCCTGGCTGACACAGTGAGCTTTAGGTTCAGTGAGGGACCCTTTCTCAAGTCAACATGGCGGGCGAGCTATAGGGGAAGACTCCCATCGTTCTTCCCTGGCTTCCACATGTGTGCATGCTCACATGCCTGTACCACACACACGGGGATCCCGCTACAACAGACAGTCAGTCCCCAGCATCAGTTGCCTTGTGTATAGAATAGCTTTTATTTGGCTGGGGTTGGGGGTTGGATTTTGAAATGCAAGGATATTGTAAAAATCATAGAATCATGGCAGATGTCAGCCTTCTGTCCTGACGTTTATGATGTGGCGGGGGAATAAGGGTGACCTTCTCCAGCCTGGCCCCACACTTCTGCTGTATCATGGATGTCACCAGCTATCACCAAATGTCTGGACTTGCATACCTGTCAGGGGAACTCATGCACACATGGCTGCTGGCTCTGAAGGTGTGTGTTCTTCACTTGACAATGAACTCTATGATTGGCCTCCAGAAAAGTTTTCCCTAGTCACATGTTTATCAAGGGCAGAAAAGGTAAGGAATAAGACATATTTGGGGATTATTGAAGGTAACCACAACCAAAAAATACTAATTTCTTACAAGAACACAAGAATTTGAGAATTAGACGTGTGTGTGTGTGTGTGTGTGTGTGTGTGTGTGTGTGTCTGTCCATCCAGGTGCCTACAGAGGCCAGAAGAGGACATTGGCTCCCTTGGAGCTGGTGTCTCAGGTGGTTGGATGCTGGGAACTGATTCAGGTTCTCTGCAAGAGCAGTATACACTTAACTGCTTTGAACCATCTCCCCAAACCCTCCTACCACCCCCCCACCCCCGTGCTTTTTTGTTTGTTTGTTTTGTTTTGTTTTTGTTTTTGTTTTTCTGTTTCTCTGTGTAGCCCTGGCTGTCCTGGAACTCACTCTGTAGACCAGGCTGGCCTCAAACTCACAGAGATCCACCTGCCTCTGCCTCCCGAGTGCCAGGATTAAAGGCGTGTGCCACCACACCTGGCTCTTTTTTTTTTTTTTTTTTTTTTTTTTTTTTTAAATATCCTCTACCACAGAGTTTCCTGATGAGGGTAATTGGTCTATTGAGTCAGGAAGTCGCTGGCCTATCACGCGCTCCCCGCTTCCTGGAGCACATGTCTAGGAGGGTTCACTGATTCCAAAGTGTTTACCTAGCTGTAGAAAGTGCAGAAGGATTTACTGAACTTACTCTTTCCAGTGTAAGCATAGAAAGGGAGTGTGTGTGTGTGTGTGTGTGTGTGTGTGTTTGTGTGTGTGAGATGGGGGGGGGGGAAGGGGACGGACCGAGAAGATAAAAGCAAGGCAGGAGGCAAGAAGTAGAAGAAAGTGGGAAGCAGTTTCCTCAGGGGAAAGAGAACCCTCCACCCCCGGGAGAAGGGCTGACTGTGGTCGGGCTGAGGTGGGAACGAGACCCTTTCACGGTGGTGTAGGAGATCGGCGAGTTCACGGATTATGTAGAAAGTAGTAGCAATGTGGTAGGATAGCTGCTTGAAGAGCAGCACTTGGAGTCGGAGCAGGAGAGCTCAGAAATTTTAAACAAGTGGCCTTCTTGGTGGATTGTCCTTAGGTTGTGCTTATGAAGAGTTCTTTGTAAGGCCATCATAGACAGTAGACCCTGCAAGGCCTCAGAGAAAGGACAGTCAAACTCACAACTCATATCCCACCAAGCTTACCTCCACACTTCCCTCTGAGGATGATGGGAAGATGAGGAACTGACGTTAGACGTCTTTATACGATAGAGACACCTGCTTAAGACCCGACGTAAGCCTGGGATGGGGCTGTCAATAATGCTTGCCTTGTAAACATGACGGCCTGGATTCTATTCCCTGGAACCTATGAGAAAAAGCCAAGTACGGTGGCTCATGCTTGTAACCCCAGCACTGGGGAGGCAGAGGCAGGTGGATCCCTGAGGCTCTCTGTCCAGCCAGTCTAGCC
Source organism: Peromyscus leucopus (assembly GCF_004664715.2). Taxonomy (NCBI): domain Eukaryota; kingdom Metazoa; phylum Chordata; class Mammalia; order Rodentia; family Cricetidae; genus Peromyscus; species Peromyscus leucopus. Next base: position 2,429,451 of record NC_051069.1, on the reverse strand, counting down.
AAAACGATGATCTCCAGGACAATGAGGGACCCTGTCTCAGGAAACAAGGTGGATGACAGCAGAAATTGTTCTTTGACCTCCACATGCAGAAGCACACCTTTGCACCTGTACACAAAATAAAGAACATAATAATATAAGGGACTAAGGGGGCAGCATAGTGATAGAGAGCTTGCTAGCATGTGCAAAGTCCTAGGATTTGATCCCTAGGACTTCAAAAAGAAGAAAACACTATGGGGCTGGTTGTGACAATGAAATTAGTCCCATCTTATAGAAAGCTAGCAGAGTTCATTCCTTAGACCTCTCCTGTTCTGTGGTAGCACCGAGGTCAGATTTGAGTAATGGAGACAAATGGTGGGTGTGGATTTGGCATTCGACTGGTCAGTGACCCCCTGCAGATTTATTGGAGGATGCTCTGACCTGTCATAAGGCTGCTGCTGCTGCTGCTCAGGTAACTCTGTGTGGCATCAGCATGCATGTGCCCTCCTGTGCCACCACATACAGGAAGTCCTGGGCTCCTGGGCTTCCACTTTCTTCTCTAAGTCAACTTGTGATCTGGTAATTTTGAGATGGTAAATGTTTTTGTAAGTGCTATAGAAAGCCTAGAATTTATTTCCATTAAATTGGCTGCACTGGCCAGGCGCGGCGGCAGTGGCACACGCCTTTAATCCCACCCAGCACTTGGGAGGCAGAGGCAGGTGGATCTCTGAGTTCGAGGCCAACTCAGGCTACAGAATGAGTTCCAGGAAAGGTGCAAAGCTACACAGAGAAACCCTGTCTAGAAAAACCAAAAAAAAAAAAAAAAAAAACTGGCTGCACTGTTGGACATATTAATCTGGTTAGACACTTTTTATCTCACAAGGGTGTGGCAGCATCTAGCAGACTTTGTATTCTCTTTTGCCTGGGTCTTTGCATGCTGATTTCACCTCTCTGAGAACAAGAGTTCCTCATGGGCCAATCAGAAATGCTGTCTGGTTACTTGCTTTGCTTCAACTTTCAGTTTTTGTTTTGTTTTCAAAGAGTCTCCAGTGGCCATTCTGGCCTGCATCGTTCTATATAGCCGAGGATGACCTTGAATTGATAAGCCTTCTGCCCCTAGCCTCCAAGGTCCTGGACTGTAGGCATGCACCAGCACACTCAGTTTATATGGTACTTGGGGCAGACCCCAGAGCTCTGTGTATGCTAGGTAAGCATGCTGCCACAGGGCTTGAAGGCTCCAAAAGATGAAAGGGTGGAGAGCAAAGGCTCTGCAAGATTGCAGGGTAGCTTTTGCTTTTTGCTTAATTTCTACGTGTGTCAGTTCTTACCTGGTGTCTACATCCCAGGCTAACAAAAGGAGAGCTCTGGGCTGCATTCTGCTCGAATTAGCCTTACCTTATCCTTATTTTAAAACGAGCCTTTCTGCTTCCCTTTGTGTCTTTTGAACATCACCCCTACCCTACAATAATAAAGGAGAGCTGCAGGCAGCGAGATCCAGCCAAGAAATTACAGGATTGCACAGTGAGAACGCCTAGCTATAGAGAGGAGCAATCTCAGGCAGATCTCAAGTAAGTGGAACAGGCTGTCAGGTGTCCTTTTGGCACAGAGCTGCCACGGGCACCTTGTACAGATGTGCCAGTGACTAACCTGAGTGAAGTTTCGATTGTGGAAGGGCTATGAAGCATTGATGATTTGGATTCATTTCTCTCGAGCTCACTGTTTTTGAGGTAGGGAAGTGGTACATCTGCCTAACTTTGTGTGAAGACACAGTTGGGAGCCAGACACGGTAACACAAACCTGTCATCAGGGTCCCTGAGACGTTGTGGTGGGAGGATCGCAGATTCAGGGCCAACTTTCATAACTCAGTGAAACTCTGTCTGAAAATAAAAAGTGAAAGGAGGGGGCTGGACAAATGGCTTAGCAGTTGAAAGCTCATGTTGCTTTTACAGAGGACCTGAGTTCTGATCTCAGCCCCCACGTTGGGTGTCTCACCGTCACCTGTAACTCTAGCTGCAGGGAATTCTGGCCTCTGAGGGTACCCATTCTCTCTCTCTCTCTCTCTCTCTCTCTCTCTCTCTCTCTCTCTCTCTCTCTCTCTCTCTCTCCCTCTCCCTCTCCCCCCCCCCTCTCTGCCTCTGAGGGTACTCACACCCATTTCTCTCTCTCTCTCTCTCACACACACACACACACACACAAACACACACACACACAAAATAAATTAATTTTTTTAATGTAAAAGACAGCTGGGGTTGTAACTTGATGGTAGAGTGTTTGTCCAGCATGTACAAGGCCTTTGGTTCAAGTACCTCAAACGAAGAAATAAAAGGAACAGCTTGGGGCTGATGTCAACAATGAAATGGACCTGTGACAGTCACGACTGTCTAGGAAGTGCAAGCCTGCCCCTTTATCTTGCCTGCACCAGTTCGCTGCCTGCTCGTCCCCAGATACCGCGCAGTTCTGTGGTTCCCAAGCACCCGTCTTCCGACCTCACAGTCCACCTAAGAGCTCAGGGATGGCCATTCTTTCATCTTAGTCAGAGGTGTGAAAAGAAAGGTGGTTGTGACGACCAGGGCTGTCTCTGTATGGCGACCTCTAATCCCAGTGCTGGGGGGCCCAAGGCGAGAAGTTGGAGGCTAGATATATTTTCCTTTCTTCCTTGCGCTGTGTGTCTGTGGGCTGATTTAGGCAGAGGGCTGGCAGCAGCCCTCGGGACGGTTTGAGAGTGTTTACTTTTTAGAGTAAGTCATCTATGTGCCCCTTTGCTACCTCCTGCACTGCACTGTCTGTTTAACTTGCCAGCCCGGACCCAACGCTAAAGTCCGTGCTGGTCTCAGACCTAGAATTTGGAAAAGCCACAGCAAGGGAGGACACGGAGCCGTTTACCTTAAATGATCCTTGACTTGAACATTAAGGTGTCCCAGAAAGCCTGCCTGCTTTGACTTTTAAGATCTTCAATTACAGCACTTTGATTCTTACCCTTAAGAAAATTCTCCTCTGAGCATTGCGAGCCACGTGGAATATCTATTACTGCTTAGGAATTCGCTGTGGTTTTCATTGATCGTGGCCTCAGACTTTGGAATATGTATTAATTTATCTGGGCAGAAAGTACAGAACTCCACATGCAGAATGCCATGAACTCTCTGCTGAAGCAGAAGGCTGAAGCTGGGAATGATTAATTCTCAAAAAAAAAAAAAAAAAAAAAAAAAGAACAGAAAAGAACCCTCAAAACCTCGAAACATTAGTGTTAGTAACTACTGAGTTCTGAGATGACAAGGTATTTTGCAGTTTACCTCCTAGAATATGGAGGCAATTGGACTGACTTCTTGTTTCAAAGTGGGGGTGATTTTGCCCAGTGTGGACAGTATTTGTTTAGAGTCATTGGTAAATTATTAATCCACATTCTGATGTTTCATGTTTGAAATACCAGTCCACCCTCTCCATGGGGAGCAGCGCTTACGCTGTAAGCGGCAGAGGCTTCTGGGAAGTGAGAATAGCTGTGGTTTGCTCTTAAAGACCTTAAGAGGGAATTTAAAAAAAGCAGTGGCTATTCAGGAAGTGGCCTGCCTGCTCAGTGTTCGGCAGCTGGCAGTCACCATGCCCCAGTCATATGATGCCCCTCCACTTGGAAAGGAACGCTTAACATACTGTGGGAAAGTTTGGGTGGGCTCTTTCCTCTCTGCTTTGACTCACAGAGGCCCTTGAGTGCCCTTTACCAAGTTCCTGCGGCTCCTTTGAACAGATGTCAAAATCTCTTTGGGTTTGGAGTGACCCCAAATGCTTATACTCTGAGTCTCAGGTCCATTTTTCTTCCAACTGTGCACAGGTCAGATTGCTACGTGGGTGTCTGAACCATTTAGTTATAAGATTCCAGGCCCTCCGGCCTCAGCTGCATATCACGTGCTGGCTGAGGTACTGTTAGGTCAGACATTGGCTTCTCTGATCCCTACACTAGATGGTGAGGGAAGGAACAGAGACCTCATCCTCGTGCTGATTAAGGAAGATGGAAGAGCCATGTCAGGCCTAGCATGGAATCTAGTAGGCTAGCATGCATGCTTCATGGAGAGGCTGTATTCCTGATGTCTGAGCTGTGCTTCTCATAGAGCAAAGAACTCAGATATAACTAGACTGGGCACTTAGGAAATGCTAGCTACATTTTCTTTCCTTCCTTCCTTCCTTCTTTCTTTCTTTTTTCTTTCTTTCTTTTTTTCTTTCCTTCTTTCTTTTTGGTTTTTCGAGACAGGGTTTCTCTGTGTAGTTTTGCACCTTTCCTGGACTCCCTCTGTAGTCCAGGCTGGCCTCAAACTCACAGAGATCCACCTGGCTCTGCCTCCAGAGTGCTGGGATCAAAGGTTTGCCCCGCCGCCACTGCCACCACCGCCACCACCGCCACCCAGCATAGCTACGTTTTCTTGTTTACCATTTTCATATACTTACTATGGTGTAACCCTTTGACTCAAGTTCTATTTTGAATGCCTAGCTGGATGGCAGGACTCTGGTTTTATTGGTAGGTTGAACCCAAGCTAAAAAGTGGGATGGTGACACTCTTTCAGAGAGTTTAAGTGATAAGCCAATTCTGCCTTTGTTTGTTTGTTTATTTATTTATTTAATATATGTTTATATAGAACCCTGGTCCCTTCTCCTGCCCCATCCCTTAGATTTTCATATGCCTAGTGCTGAAGCCTTGCAGAATTGGGCTAGTCTGGCATAGCCCTAAATAGAAAGCCACTCTCTGTCCCAGGGCAAGACAATGCACCCTATCCTCTCACCTGCCACCATTGATGGAGCAAAGGCCAGATTTTGCAAGGCCTTTGACTGCCGGGGTAGCACTGAGGGCAGCAGGCTCTCTCACCCTCGAGGCCTGACACCTGTCACTTGGCTCTGTGCCATTCTGTGGGGCGATGGACTTGGGAACTCTGCCACCTCTAGCACAGGCCAGCCCCAGCCACCTTGCCTGTCTCCTCAGAGAGATAGGAGCCTCACCCCTCTATTGACCAAGAGTCTTAGCTTTGCCCAGGATGTGCGTGGAAACGAGAGCGGGCCTAGGCTTTTCTTGACGTCACTCCTTCCCCACCCCCATACCGCCGGACGGACATCAGCTTGTCTTACCATCTTTACTCATAAAGATGTGGTTGGCCTTATAGCTCAGCATTGCTCTGTTCTTAGCATAGAATTCCTTCTAGAATATTGTAGAACGTTCTTTGTTGCTCCCTCTGTCTCCCTTCTCGGCCTCTGGAATTCTCTACACAGCAGTTCAGTGTTTAAAGTAAATAGATGCAAATATTTACATAATGCTTACTCTCTGTCAGCATAGAAGTAGATATTGAATGCTAGGTTTCTTTTAAAAACTTATAAAAGGTCATTTTAAAATAAGTGTCTGATCTGGAGGTGTAGCTTAGGGGGAGAGGACATTCTGTCTTGGGTTCAGTCCCTGGCACCCTACCCCCATGTCCCCGAATAGTAAGTTGAACAGGCACCAGACTAGTTCTACCTGTGACCTTGATCTGCACTGGTAGTAGAAGCTGGAGTGTGGGAGGCACCGTCTTGGGCCGCTGTGGGTGGGGGACCAGCCTTGAGACTCGGGTGTGTGGTTCGCACTCAGCGAGAGTCAAGAAGGCATGCTGCCCTGTGAAGGGGGCCTGTGTGATTTCCTTCTCTTTCCTCCGGGGACTCTACCCAGTAAGCCACACCCAGTGTCCAGTTCCTGGGAGGGAAGGTGGCTGTCCTCTCAAAGCCTGCTTTCAGGGGTGGCTCCCGTTGGTTTCCCAACTGGCGGTTTTACAGAAGTGTTTTATATACAGTAGGGAAGTGGGCGGGATCTTGGCCATTGAGACAGGCTCACCTGGTGCTTCTTGGCTCCTCTCCTGTTTCTATTTTACTGACCGAGGGAAGCGTTCAGAGCGCAAGTCATCATTAGTTAAAGGCTCACTGTGAGACACATAAGAACCAGTGGCTGGTTTAACAGACACTCACTCCATAGACAAAAACCAGAGGGTTGGAGCCCTTAAAATGTAAAACCGTTTGTGGGGGTTATCTAGGCTCAGGGTATTATTTAATAGCCAATAGTTGGGGCCAGAGAGATGTCTCAGTGGGTAAGAACATTTGTGGCTCTTCCAGAGGACACCAGGTCAGCTCTCAGCACCCAGGTTGGGTGACTCACAACAACCTATAACTCCAGCTCCGGGGGATCCAGGTCTCATCTCTGGCCACCTTGGACACCCACACACACATAATTAAAAAATAAAATATTCACAAATCAGCAGTTACTTCTTGTAGCACTGAAAAGATCTTGGGATTGAAAAGAGTATTTTCTTTAGTTTCTTGTTCTCCGGTGTGCATGTGATAGGCAGGGGTATGGTGGGCCATGGCAAGCGCGTGGAGGTCCGAGGACAAGCATGCTACTGGGGGTCTCCTTTCACCCTTATGTAGGCTCCAGGGACTGAACCCTGGCTCTCAGGCTGAGCCATCTTACCGGCCCAGAATTCATGATTTTTGAATTGAAATGTAGGTGGGTTTAGGTTGACCTCGTGACTTTTTCTACCATGCAGTTTTCCAGAGGAAGTGAGAATTATTTGCGTATTAAGGGAAATACATAGTTCTCTGGGTTTTTTCTCTGTTCTTTCCTTCCTTTCCTCTTCCTTTTTCATTTGAGCACCTGATGATAAACATGAACCCAAATAGACCAGGAACTAAGCCTTTGAGTTTGATTATAGTCTAAAAAAGCTAAAACCAGGGGCTGGAGAGATAGTTGAGCCGTTAAGACCGCGGGCTGCTCACCTGGATTCTATTCCCAGCACCCACATGATAGCTCATAACTGCCCATAACTTCAGTTCCAGGAGATCTGAGAGTCTCTTCTGGTCTCTGTGGGGACCAGGTTACACAGTGGTACACAGCCGTACCTGCAGATAAAACATTTATGCACATAAAATAAAATAAAAAACAAGGAAGCACCTAAGACCAGAGGCTGGGATGTGGCGTAGTTGGTAGAGAACAACTTTACCACACGAGCACAAAGCCTGCACTCTCGCTGAATGTGAAAGCCTAGACAGGAGTCTCCGGTCTGATCACCCTTTCTACCAACCCGAGTTGAGGCTCCAATTCTCCAGCCCCTCTCTACTAGTGAGACTGAAGGTCATAGCAAGAAGCAGTGCCTCTTTAACCTGCTTTTGGGGGAGGGAAAGACGGGGTGTCAGGGATTGAACACAGTACTCTGCCACTGATCTGCAATCCTAACACATTACCTCCCTTGGAAAGGACTCCCAATCCTGCATAAACACAGTTTTGTGGGCACACCTGTAATCTAAGCACTGGGGAGGTAGAGGTAGGAGATCAGAAATTGAAGGCCATCCTGGGCTACATAGTGAGTTCGAAGCCGGTATGGGATACAAGAGCTGGGACAGGCTGTAGACAACAACAGTCCATGCTCACTACTTGACAGTTGAGAAAATGTCAGGCAGATGTCGAGTCCATGGCCTTGTCTAAGCTGCAGCAGGCTCAACACACATGTTGATGTACCCAGGGTGCAGAGCTCTTTGTCAGTCAGAGCTACTTTAAGGAAGAAAGGGCAGTTTAAGTGTAATCCTAAAAAGATAAAGAGGGAATGTTAGATTCATTTCTAAAAGGTAACAGTGTATTTTCACGAAGAAAAAACACTTAACAAAATGATTGGACATGTATACACACACCCCAATTCTGAGGACTATATCTAGGGCCTCCTATACCCTCAGCCTCAGCCTCCTTTAGTACTTAGTTATTGTTGTTTATACTCTTGCTGTTATCTTTTAATTGGTTTACTTTTGTGGTATTGGGGTTTGAAGGCTTGACCTTGGCACGCTAGGCTAATAAGCCACCATTGAGCTATATCCCCAGCCCGTGTCTTGTTTTAAGATATGTTATTCAGAGAATGGAGAGATGGCTCAGTGGTTAAGAGCACTGGCTGCTCTTCCAGAGGACACAGGTTTGATTCCCAGCACCCACTTGGTAGCTCCCAACCATCTCTAACTCCAGTTCCAGGGGAGCCAATGTCCTCCTCTGGACCCTGTGGGTATCAGACACAGAGGTGGTGCACAGATGTACATCCAGACAAAACACCCATGCACACAGAATAATAATAAAAGTTTTTGAAAGTACATGTTATTTATACTGTCAAACTCTGCGTTGCTTTATGTAAGCCACCACAACTCGAGGCTTGTGGACAGAGTATGCAGGGACCTGCTCATAACTTCTAAGACACTGCCAGAGCTGAAGGCTGTCAGTCATCCCACAAAAAAAATCCCTGCGTCTATTATTTGGAGATCTTTTTTTAACCGAATGAAAAATTGAGTTCATTTAAGTTGTTAAACCTGTTGAAAGGAAGGTGGTTCCTCAGGTAGCAGCCTCCCTGCCCCCTTCTTTTTACTGGACTTGGGATTCTGTGTGATAGAACCCCCTCTGCATTTTCTAATGGTACAGATGTCATTTGCTGCCTCCTATCCACAGAGGTGTGTGTGCGCTTGTCTGCCTTTCCCATTTCCTGCCGTGATCTTTGGCCATCCTACCTGCTGTTGGCTGAGCCTTATCTTCCCATTTATGACTTGTAGCTAAAGTCAGTCCTGCGTAGAAAGACTTCCTCTGCACCACACACGACTCAGCTGTGACTCTGCTAGCGTTCTGCTTTTGGCTTGCTTTTCTCTGTTTTCAGGCAGCCACTGGCGTTTTCAGGCTGCAGATGTTCCTGTGGGTCATGGAAGGGGATTTGCTATCCCAGGCTCCAACACCAGAGCTCTTATAGCCAGGCCCCTGTCCCTCTGGCTTCATCTCTTGCCTAAGCCTGGGCTTACCCCATGACTCCCAGGCCCTCTCCCCTCCATAATGGCAGTCGGACCCACACAACGGAAAATAGGATGTTCACACCATTTTCCATTTTATGCCTGAATATCAATTTCCATGTTAAGGTTGTGTCCTTTTTATTTTAATTTAATTTGTATGGGTATTTTGTCTGCAGGCATGTACACGCACCATTTATTTACCTGGTGCTGAGGGAGGCCAGAGAGGGTCTTGGATCTCTTGGAACTGGAATTACAGATGGCTGTGAGCCACCATGTGGGTGCTGGGAACGAAACCCAGTCCTCTGCAAGAGCAGCCAGTGCTCTTAACCACTGAGCATCTCTCCAGCCCCCAAACTGTCTTTTTTAAAAATTATGTTATGAAATCACTATTTTTTTTGTCAAAACTAAAACTCCATTAATTTGTTTTTGTTTTAGAAATTCATAATTCTTTCCTGCTGAAAACAATTCCTATTTCCACTGATTTTTAGAAAGCGCATTTGTCTATTTACTGATAACCCTGACAGCAATAAGCTAATGGATGTGCTGTTCACTAACCTATAAAGGTTGACTTAGCACATCAGAAAAAGGTTTTTAAATTACATTTTAAAATTACATGTGCTCATATACACATGTGTAGGAGTCAGAGGACAACTTTTGGGGGTCAGTTCTTCCACTAGTGGGTCCTGGGGATCAAACTCAGGTGGTCATTCTTAGTGACCAGTGCTTTTACCCATCAACTAGATCACCAAGCCCAGAAATATGACTTCTCCTGATGTGAAGTTTTTCAAAAGACAATAAAATGTGAAAGTGCTGATTTTAAGGCACCATTAAGAAAGAAAAGTATCAAAGACAAAGCAACCATTGTGCTTTTTGGAAGCAACAAAATCTGGGTCATGACTTGGTTGGATTTCACTTTCCCATAGGTGGGCTAATGTTTTCAAAACAGCCAGGTGGACAGGTGCCCTCCTCCCTCACCCCTGCTTCCTCAACTTCCCACCTCACTGGTTCTAGGCAAGCAGTTTGGACTTCAGACACAACTGTACTCAGAAGGTTTGGGCTTGGGTCTGAAGAGATGGCTCTGAGTTAAGAGCACTGGCTGATCTTTCAGAGAACCTGGTTTGGTCCCCAGCACCCATGTGGTGGCTCACACAGTCTGTAACTCCAGTTCTTGGGGATCTGAGGTCCTCTTCTGACTTTCTCCAGCACCGGGCATGCACATGGCACGCATGTATGCAGGCACTCATACACATAAAATAAAAATAATTCTTTTGCCAGATGGCGGTGGTGCATGCCTTTAATCCCAGCACTCAGGAGGCAGAGGCAGGGGGATCTCTGTGAGTTCGAGGCCAGCCTAGTCTACAGAGCGATGTCCAGACCTATACTGAGATACCCTGTCTCCAAAAACCAAAAAACAAATGTGTGTGGGTGTTTTAACTGTACGTCTGTATGTGTACCACATGTGTGCAGTGCCCTCAGAGGTCAGCAGAGGGCATTGGATTCCCCTGGACCTGGAATTGCTGATTGTCGTGAATCTCCATGCAGCTACCGGGAATTGAATTCAAATCCCCTGGGAAAGTAGCAAGTGTTCCTAACATCAGATCCATTCTGCAGCCCCTAAATAAACATTTTTAAAATAAGTTTGTACTTTTGTGTCTAAAAATGATGTGGGGTTTTGTTGTTTGTTTTTCAAATAAAGTGGGTTTTCTTTTTTTTGCTTGCTTGTTTTTGAGACAAGGTCTGGAGTTTCTAAGCCTAGTCTTGAACGTGATACAAATCCAAAATTTCCTCATCTGTGGCACAGCAGAGAGCACCTGCCTCACAAGGTCATAAGGTCAGCCATCAAGACTGAATTAGCCCATGGGCAGGACCTCGGAAAGTTGCTGATTGTGGGTCACACCAGCATTCCTTCCTGTCTCTCGGGCTCCCTGAGGCTCCTGGTGAGTCAGACCATTTGCTTCCAAAGTCGGAGCCCCAGTTCTCCACAGAGTTGGTAGACAGGAACTCCACCTGCAGCCGCCCTTCTTTACCATGGTGGGACAGTACCAAACCCTAGTGGCGCTGCCCCTCTGAGAGAGAGCAGCCTGAGGTCCTTGGTCTGAGTACCTTCTGTGCAGAGGCAGGAAACTGCCCTACGTGGTCACCTTGTGTATCCCACTAACTGGACTTTTGGTGTTTCGTTTTTTTAAATACTTAATTTTTTTAATTATTATTTTTTCATGTCTGTGGAAGTTTTGCCTGAATGTATAGCAATGCACCATGTGTGTGCCTGGTGCTCACAGAAGCAGGAAGAAGATACTGGATCTCTAGGGACTGTTGTGAGCCACCCTGTGGGTGCAGGGAACCAAAACACCGAGGTCTGCTGGAAGGGCAGCCAGTGTCCTTAATTACAGAGCCATCTCTCCCGCCCGAGTCTTTTGTCTTCATCAGTCCCATTGGCAACAGGGCCACCCAGATGATAGGTAAGCATTCTGCCACTGAGCCTCCAGCCCTCTTACTGAGGCCTCATCCAATCCTTATTAAGTGGGTGTGCGGACAGGGACCAGGCTGGAGTGTGTAATGTTTCTCTTGGTCCAAACACAAACATCAGGTGAACTTTCTTCTGACCTGGTGGTTGTGTCTGGTGGGGGAGAATGGGGTGCGGGGCGGGGGGGGGGGATTCCTATCAAGAATACAGCTCAACATTCTGAAATATTCTGGGATTACTGAGGCTGTTCATTTGGCTCTGCAACTGACAAGGTCATGGGCGTTAATTAGGAAGTATGTCTTAGCAATACTGCCTCTCACAGACCTTGTACCGACTCCAGGTTTATTTTCCTCTCCGGTTCCAATTTCTAGTGCATGTCGCTTGCTCTGTATGACTTACTCCTTATGAAGCCCAAAGTGTTCATGGAAATATGGAAGGAGATTTGCTAGTCAACCTGGAGGACTTTGCATAAGTCCTCTGAGATGTGTGCTGTGGAAATCGAGGGATTCAGGGTGCAGTCCACACCGCATAAATAAACGTTACAATTAACAGTCTCACCTGTATTGGCAGGACGTGATCAGAAGTAAAGGGAGATCGGTGAATGGGAAGCAGTGCATGCAATCATGTGATCAGTCATCCCAGAATTCTTTCTTTTCCTCGTCTTTCTGTAATACTGTTGAAAAGAGAGAGAGCTAGCCACAGCTTTTGTTTGCTTGTTTTGTTTTGGGCAGACTTGGAGATGAGTTAATTAGCATCTCATCCTGGAGAGCATACCCTGTTCTCTTTGTAATAGGCTCTGTCCGGAAGCTTGCGGAAAGCCCCTGGAAAATGGCGCCCACTCTGCTGTCAAGGACTTTTATGAGGGTCAAGTAGCCTTGGCGCAAGGTTAGCCCAGGGTGACTTGTGGCTTGGCTTCAGCAGAGAGTGCCACAGCTGCCTTGTGACAGGTTTTATTAGTCACACACCTGGACACACGAAATGCATAAGATGGTGAGAGACTGGTGTCCTCCGGTCTGAGGTCCGTCCCGTCCCCCACCCACCCCCATTTGGAGTCTGTTCTTTTCATCAAGGTTTCTCGCCTGTTGTCACTCGTTGCCTCTTCACAGAAACACCACAAACCAACCCCGCCAGCACTTATTGGGGCTCATGCCTCAGTGTAAAATCTGGTGTTTGCAAATGGCTCCCAAGTGTGTCTGAGTAACCCCTGGGCTGTATTTTGTCACTGAGAAAGTTCGAGTTCCACAAAATACAGCAGCATCAGGAAAAAAAAAAAAAAAAAGGAGAGACCCCCACCTTGAAATCAGAGCAGAGAGAGAGAGCCAGCTTGAAAAAGTATCCTCTGACCTTCTTACGTGTATTATGGCATGTTTGGTCACGCATGTCACACACACACACACACACACACACACACACACACACACACACACAGTAAATATATCTTTAAAAGAACACACTTTCCCAGGTTTCCTTCTGTTTTCTCAATGCTCTCCGCCATTGTTTAAAATAGTTAAGGCACATAGTTACCTTTTTTTTGGTTTTTGTTTTGTGTTTTTATACATGTAGCCCAGGCTGTCCTGGAACTCTGTGTAGCCGAGGATGACCTTGAACTCCTGACCCCCCTTCCTCCACGCACCAGTGTTGTGATTATAGGTGTTTGCCAATGCGGCCAGCTTATGCGGTACTGAGAGTGGAAGCCAGGGTTTTGTGGATGTGAGCACGCGCCCCCCCCCCCAGCCACACCCCCAGCCCACTGCCATTCTAATTCAGTGGAAGAGGAAACTGGAGAACAGAGAAAGAGTGGTAGTGTGAGCTGGCTGAGTACGCACGCACGGGGACTGGATGGCACAGGGACTGGGTGAGAGAGGACTATACCCAGGTCCTCTGCAGCCCAACACTGGCTACTTCTGAGACTCCTGACTTCTGTCTCCTCCGGGGAGACTGAGGAGGACAGACCAAACAGGCATGGTCATACTTAGTCCGGTTTGCAGAGCAGGCTGGGCTGGCTCAAGGCCTCCCCGTCTGACTCTTGCTCCAGTCCGTCTGGGTGTGACCCAGCAGCCATTTCGGTGTCTCTCGGGTTCCACAAGCGCGGGAGTCAGTCAGTCATCTATGTAATTTCGTGTGGTGCAGAAAGTCCCAAGCCACAAACGCCTTTCCCAGTTCCTGCTTTTGAACTTCCAAGAAACTTCCTGCCCCCTTCCTTCCTCCGGTTCATTTCGAGTCCTTCTATTTTCTCTTTCTGAATGCACAAGATGGATGGAAAGCCCTTGTTTACTTAACCAGGGCTCCGGGCCCAACTCACATGAGAGGACATCCAGCCTTCATTTGGCAGGAGTGGGAAAAGCGAGGAAGGTGCCCACACATGGAAACTAGGAGCACAAAGGAGTACCAAGACCTCACCCCTTGGTGTGGAAATCCATGATCCATTTCCATAGTGGTCACTGAGAAAGATGGGGTTGACAAGGGAAGTCTCAGTGCCTGAGTTTCTGTTCCGATTTCTGTGTCCTAGATAACCACAATTGAATCACTTATCTTTAGGCTATAGAACTTCCTGCCCCATAGGGCCACCGTTACATCCTGTGTTGTTCTTGTTGTTTTGACACAGGGTCTCATGTAGTCTAGGCTGGCCTCAAACTTGCTACGTAGCCGAGGATGGCCATATACTTCTGGTCCTCCTGCCTCTACTTCCCAAGTCCTGGGATTTCAATGCGTGCCACTATGTCCAGTTTTGTCCTGTGATGGGGTTTGAACCCAGGGTTGTGCATGCCGGGCAAACACTCTTCCCACCAACCACAGCTCAGCCCCTCTACTGCTTCCTTAGACAGTAGCCTTTTCTCGATCTCTCTCAGATGTCTATGGATAGCTCCTTCCTTTCCATCAGACGACACACACAGCGTCTCTGTCTGTGCCTCCTGCCTTACATCAAGATCCAGGTGAAATGGATTCCAGGGAGAGAATATTTCAATGTTTTCTTGGTAGGAATAAACACGGCATGCTTATTTATGATATGCCTATCTAGGGGACTAGAGAGTTGGCTTAGTAGTCAAGAGCTCATACTGCTCTTCCAGAAGACCTGAGTTCAGTTCCCAGCACCCATATTGGGTGACTCACATCTGCCTGTAACTCCAGCTCCAAGAGATCTGACACTCTCTTCTGGCCTCTGGGCACCTGCACATACACCTAAATAAAAATAAAATCTTTTTTTTTTTTAATTAGGGCTGGAGAGATAGCTCAGCAGTTAAGAACATTTGTTGTTCTTGCAATGGACCCAGGTTCGATTCTCAACACCATATGGTGGCTCACAATTGTCTGTAACTCCAGTTCCAGGGGATCTGATGCCCTCTTCTGACTTCTGCAGGCACTAGGCACATGCAAAATATTCACATAAAATAAGTATCATATATGTATGTATGTAGATATGTTTTCACACTGCAGCAGTTATGTGCTCACACACTTCACTCTGCATCAGAGCCACATGGATGAATTGGTCAGGTTGCTTGGCCTAAGCCCCAGATGTTAAGCATCTTTCTTTAGACTGTGGTGGGAACCATGACTCTACATCTGTAGCAGGGTAGCAGATGTTTTATGTATTGCACTAGGATAATCAAGAGCGATGCTTGATTACTGAGGGGTAGTTCAGTGGCAGAGCATCTGTCCAGCATGGCAGAACATCTGTCCAGCATGGCAGAGCATCTGTCTAGCTTGGCAGAGCATCTGTCCAGCACAGCAGAACATCTGTCTAGCACAGCAGAGCATCTATCCAGCACAGAAGAGCATCTGTCTAGAATGGCAGAACATCTGTCTAGAATGGCAGAACATCTGTCTAGAACAGCAGAACATCTGTCTAGCATGGGAGACACCCTAGGATCAATCCCCAGCAAAAGAACTGAAGAAGAATTGTGCTGCCAGGGCTGTTTCCCAGCAGTGATGGGGACCCCTTCTGTCACTGGAAAGTCCCTCCTCTTCCATTTAGCTGACTAAGTCATCTGCATCTTCCGGGCTCACACCAAGTCCCCATCTGTCACAGAATCTTCCCTAATCTGTCAGCAGAGCTTCCCTCCCTACTCGGAACATTTTTCATTTTTCAGCGAGATCCTAGAATTTAATCTGTTGTCTTGCATTATGTGCAGAGTGATACATGTCAGTTCTTTCCGCACCCACGTGGTACTGACTTGATAGCGAAAATGAACCTGCCTTATCAGGCCTCAGCAAGACACAGCCAATGAGCTGGAGGTCGAAATAGTCAGGAAAGAGAATGCATGTACACTGAACCTGTGCAGATATTTCCTTCAAACTTGTTGCCAAGACAATACAGGACAGCACCGATATACAACATTTATCTGTGATGGTTAGTAAGGTGACCTGGGGGTGATTTGAATTATTCAGCAGGGTGTGCACAGGTAATTTTGCAAATAATACATCTTTTATATTAAGGATTTGAGCATCTATGGACTTTGGCATCCTCCAGGTCTTGAAACCAACCTTCCATGGATCTGAACAAGTGTGGTCTATTGCATGTGTGCATGTGTTGTCTCTATGAACCTGGCCCAGAGTGAAACGTCTTGCAGATAATTGAGTAACTGAATGGGTGAAGATTCAGAGTGAGTAGAGAGGAAATGGAGTTGTTGCTCTTGTCTCACCGACAGCTGTCGGCTGCAGTGAGGAGCCTGGGGCCCTCATACACCACGTTTCTTCTTCCCTGGTGTTTTCTGAACCAAAGCCATGGAGCCTTTGGTCACGGACACTCGCATCCACTCTCAGGCTCTCTGTCCGTGTGCTTGCTAAGTTCAGAAATTTTGACTAGAAGACTTTCTGTTTCTGTCTCCGCCTCTCTCTCTCTCTCTCTCTCTCTCTCTCTCTCTCTCTCTCTCTCTCTCTCTCTCTCTCTGCACTCCTGTGTATGAATGCCAGTGTGCATATGACATGGCACACATGTAGAAGTCAGATCATGCGATGGCTAATTATTTTGGCAATTTTAAGCATTTATTTGTTTTTACGTTGTGTGTATGGGTGTTTTGCCTGCATGAATGTCTGTGTACCATGTGGGAGCAATGCCCTCAGAGGTCAGAAGATGCTGGGTCATCTGGAACTGGAGTTGTTAACAAGTGGTTGTTAGCTGCCATGTGCGTGCTAGGAATCAATCCCAGGTCCCCATTGGACTGGTCGATGGGGATGTCTGTGTGGTATTTTCTTGATTGTTGATTGATTTGGAGGGCCCACCTCACTGAGGATGATGCCATCCCTAGGCAGGTGGGCCAGGGCTATGTAACAAAGGTAGCTGACTGAGTCTGAGAGCAAGCCAGGAAGCTGCGTTCCTGGTCTCAGTTCCTGCCTCCAGGTTCCTGCTTCCAGGTTCCTGCCTTGGCTTCCCCTTTCTTCCCTGAGTTGCCTTTGGTCATGGTAATCTCTTACAGCAACAGGAAGAGTGACTAGGACAGAGGACACACTTGGTGTCAGTATTCACCTTCCATCTGTTTTGAAACAGGTCTCCTGACCGCTAACTCAAACAGCTGGGTGAGGGTCCTTGGGGGTAGGAAGCGGGCCCTGGGAGCGAAGGTGCCAAAGAAAATTCAGTCAACAGACTGACGTAGCTCAAATCCTGAGGCAGAGTTGGCCGTGACCCTGCCTTTCCCATGCCGGCTGATCCCTGCTGGTCAGATGCTGGTGTCCATCTCGGGGGGTAGAAAACAACTCTCCAGAGCCTCACCCTCCGGGACCTCAAGCGTTCACACAGCTGCTGGAGGGCCTGGTCCAAAACCCCATACATAGTCCATTGTTGCCGGAGATGCCTGGAGACTGGCTACTACCCAGGCTCTACCAGAAGCTACCCTGGGTGATATCCCCTTCCTTGGACTTGGTTTCAATTTGCAGTTAGAAAACAGTGACCTACATTTTTGGCTGTGTGAAAGCCAGGGCGGCTTAATGATCTTCCTCAACCTGTTCTCTTTTGTCTCTGCGGATTAGCTGCTTTTCTCACTGCTGTGAGAAAACACATGAGAAGGAACTGAAGGGAGGAAGGGAGTACTCTTCTTGCTCACAGTTGGAGGGAACAGTCCGTCATGGTGAGGAAGGCATGGCGGCAGGACCGAGGCAACTAGTCACATTGCATCCAGAGTCTGGAAGCAGAGGGAGGTGAATGCCGGGCGGGACTCCACTCACTCTCTCCTTTTATTCAGTCCATGGAATGGGGCTGCTCATATTTAGGGTGGGTCCTTTCATCCCAGTTCATCATCTAATCTAGAAAATTCCTCACAGATACACCCAAAGGCATATACATATATATGTATGTATATATGTGTATATATTGATTCCACATCTAGTCCAGTTGACAGTAAAGATTACCCAGAACCCTCCATGTTCTCTCCATCTGCCTACCAGGAATTCTGTCACTGTCTCTCTCCTGGCTCACATCCCGCCCTCAAACCCCAGTCCTGCAGTCTTGCTTTGGAGACCACTCCACAGAGAGGCTTAAGCCAAGGCTGCGAGGTTAAAGGTCCAGGGGTGCTGACTCCTTTGCTCATTGAAGGAAAAGCAGGGAAAGAACCCGAAGGTCCCTCCGTAGGGCTTTTTGGTTTGCTTTAGATGAGTGTCACCGTGCACAAATGACTCCTCATCTCTGTTCCTTGTCTGTTGCATGTACATTACTAATATCTAGGACTGGACAGTGACGAGCAGGGAACTGCTTTGTAAAGTCAAATGGCTTTGTGAGCAGATGGCGGATGCTGAAGCAATGGCAAAAATAAAAAAACAAAAACAAAAACAAAAAAAGACCTCCTTTGAGGCCTTTTACAAATCCAGCATTTTATGCATTTAGACCCTTGACTAATAGTTTGAGGGAACAGTCCATCATGGTAAGGCAGTCACAAATTTAACATCTGAGGTTCTGCCAGCAACCCCTGCAACAATACCATTGCTATTTGCAGTTAGGCTAAGGCATACGCTTTCTTCCATCTATAGATGTGACTATTTCATATAAGGCCAGGAGGGAATCTTCTCCTCCTCCTCCTCCTCCTCCTCCTCCTCCTCCTCCATGTGTGTGGTGTGGTGTGGTGTGTGTGTGTGTGTGTGTGTGTGTGTGTGTGTGTGTGTAGGCAAGAGGATATCCTCAGACACCACTCCTTGGGCTTCTTTATTTTTGAGACAGGATCTTTGACTAACTAGGCTGGCCTGGCTGGCCACCAAGTCCCAGGGATCCGCCTGTGGCTGCTTCCCCGGCACTGAGATTACAGTCACAGGATACCACTCCTAGCCTTTTCTCAAGGGCGCTGGGGATTGAACTCACGTCCTCATGATTACAAGGCAAGCATTTTGCAGCTGAGCTGTGTCTCCAGCCCATCTTGGTGTTATAGCAGGATCTTGCTAAGAAGCTTAGGCCGGTCTCAAGCCTGAGGGGTTGTTCCCTACTCCACCCCATCCCGCCTGCCCGCCCCCTGACTCCTCAGTCTTGGGATTGCAGATTTGCACCAGTCTGCTTGGCTGAGTCTTTAAATGCTCTTCAAAACAGACATTCCTTTAGTATCTCTTTAGGGCCCTGTCAGTGAGCTCTGGGCCCTTAGGAGAGCATGAGACAAGATGGTGGATACTAAGCCAGACCTGTAATCCCATCACTAAATTGAATGAGGTAGGAGGAGAGGGAGTTCTGGGCCATCCTGGGCTACATAACAAAACTCAGTCTCTAAAACAATAGTTTCCTGGAATTACAGACCAATGCAAAATGCAGGGATTCAAGTAGGCAAAGATTTGTGGAAGCCTAGCTCTGCAGAAGGACCTCGGGAGTTCCATCTAAGTTTACTGAGGTTAACTGGAAAGTTCTGTCTTTAGGATTTGGAGCACCCATTGATGGTTAGGGTGAGCTGTGTATTTGTCTCTCCCACTTAGCATTCTGGGTATGCTTAGTTGAGGGTGGCGCTCCGAAGTCACGTGGGTCCTGACTGGTCCCCATTTCCTGCTCTGCCACCTTAGGGTGTGGCTCTTGTCTTTTACAGACCCATGAGGGAGCTCTCTCTGCTCACCACCCTCTAATTTTGAGCAGGGGAGGAAGGAGAGCTGTCTGTGTCCTTCCCAATGTGATCCGCCCTGCGACTCTGGACACACCCCTCCCAGTTACATCACTGGACCACACCTAGTGCTCGGGAGTTGAGAATGATTTTTTTTTTTTTTTAAATTCCAGCAGCCAGGTGCCAGTGGCTGAACAAGAGCACATGACTTAAAGAAATAAAGGAATGGTTCAGCCTCCCTGGGCCCCTGAGCCAGCTGAGTAAGGGAGAGAAATCTGAAGAGAGGAAGAGCTAGCTGGTCCCAGCAAGAAGACTGTGTGTGACTCAGAGCTTACGTCATCTGCTGGGGAGTTTGAGGGCAGTTTAGATCTGATTGTCTTTTGGGTTTCGCTAAACAGAGGCTTCATTTAAATTGTTATGGAATGCTTCTCCTCAACTCTTGTCTTAGAAGCCACTGGTAACGGAAGAGACAAACATTGACGTCCAGAACCAGTGACGGGCCAGCCTACAGAGTTGCTCAAGCTGGCCTGGTGCTCCCAGAACGCTGCCCTCAGGCAAGGTCACTTGGACACCATAGCAGTGGAAGACAAAGCAAGGGTATTTTATCATTTTGTCTAAGCAAGGACGAAACCCAAGTTTCCTGTGGAAGCTGCAGAGCATCAAGGATGTTCTCATGTATCAGACAGGAGAGGCCACTGCTTCTCCCCACCTGCTGGCTCTTTCTTCATTCCATCAGCTCTTGTGGTCTTAGAAACACCTTGCTCTCTGATGTCACCGATCTAGAGCAACCGATAGTTCCTGAAACCCTCTGCCCAAACCTCCACCCCCAATCCATGTTTGGTGAGGTCTCCCCCATGCCGTGCACAGCTGCCTCAGCCCAGTCAGGCTGTGGGCCCCTGGTGGTCTCTGCTGGAAAGCTGCGATCCCTTGTGCAGGGGGAGGATTGAGTCTATCTGTTCTCTGAGTTCAGCAAGTCTGGACTTATTTGGAGACCTCCTTGTCAGTTTGGGCCAGGTTCTTTGCCTCTGAAGATTTTGTCTTCCTTACCTATAAATTGAGAATTGTGATATATACATGAAGAATAAACAACAAAAGGAGTGGAAATCGACACCACCCCACCCCCCCTTAGCAGATCCCTGCATGTATCTGCTAAGGAAGTTGCAGAGGACAGTCTGAGCAGAGTCCATTGAAATGAAAATTGCTCTAAAAACCGGCATCACACCTGTCTAGATGGAGGCAAAAGCCACATGCTGATTGATTTTGTGCCATCTAGACAGTTAAAAGGAGCCCTTCCTGCTGAGTGATGCATGCCTTTAATTCCTGCACTCAGGAGGCAGAGGCAGGTGGATCTCTGTGAATTTGAGGCCAATCTGGTCTACAGAGTGAGTTGCAGGACAGCCAGAGCTGCACAGAAAAATCCCTGTCTCAAAAAACCAAACCAAACAAAAAAAAAAAAAAACAAAAAAAAAACCAAGAACCCTTTCCCTAACAGCCCCTGCAAATGGTCCACTGGGCTTCAGTGTTCTGAAGGGAAACTCCAGAACCAAGGCATTGGTCAGCTCTGGTTATTCCCAGCATTACCTTCATTCCAGGTTCTAGGGAGGCAGCAAGGGCCTGCTTGCCGCAGGGGAGTTCATTAACTGCCCCCCCACCCCCACATCTGGGAAGGGGCAGAAGTGCAAATTCAAGTTCACATCCAGGCTCCAATTTAAACCTCTTCTCTTGGCTAGGTCTTGGAGGACTTGGAAATTTAGACAAAACAAAGCTGTTTCAAATACCAAGGAAAGTGACTGTTATTGACTCAATATCCCAGGACCCAAGAAAAATCTCTTAATTATCCATCAGAGCCCAGGAGTCACGCTAAGGGTGGAGAGGAAGAGCTACATGCTCTCACATACAGCTTCAAGGGAGAAGATACATGCTAAGCCTACTAGGAAATAGTCCACTCAAAGGAAGGCCAGCTGTCAGAACTGGCTGGAATGGGTGGTGCTATGTGCTCCAGAAGGCTGGGGTGACATTACCTGGGCAAGCAGACCTGAGAAAGTTAACCAGTGGCCGTAAATTGCTGCATCATAGTTGGGAAAGTCAATCTATTTACAGGTGCTTAGATGTAGATAGAAATTCCAATGTCAGAATCTCCCTATACTCAAGAGGATAGATTTTCACTGTTAGCTGAGGAAGAATTTTAGATTTTAGTCCCACAAGCTGGTCCTGTTAAAATTTGATAAGAAAAAGTAGACAGTCCTTCCCCACGAGAAGCTGTTTCTGTTTTTCTTCTTATGAAGCTGACTTTATTATTTAGGTACCTTCTTAGAAATGCCCCCATGAGCCTATTAGGAATGTCTGCTAGAATTCTTCAAAATCCAATTTCTAGCTCAAGAAGAGCAGTTTGGAAATTTTTAAGAATTTATTTTTATATACTCGTGTGTGTGTGAGTGTGTGTACGTACATGTGTGCCACATGATTGCAGGTGCCCTTGGAGGCCAGAAGAAGGAATCAGATCCTCTGGAGCTGGAATTATATAGGTGGTTGTGAGCCACCCAACATGGATTCTAGGAAGCAAACTCAGCAAGGGCTGCTAACCTCCGAGCCACCTGGGAATTTTTTCTAAAATGAAAACATTGCCAGACTGCGGGCTGGAAGGTGGGCTCAGGTGTCTCCATCAGAAGACCAGCTCCTGGTTTCTCATCTTCCTTCTCTCCCCTTTCTAGCGCGTGGGCCACTTCCAGATTTCAAAGTGTGACGGCATGGGGACTCTTCCTCTTATGACTAAGTCTGAGAGTGTGGGTGCAGGCTGGGGAAGTGGGGAGGGGAAGGCTGGGTGCTGGAGGAGGTGGTGGTGAGTGCAGAGTGGTTCTGAGCTTGTGCCAGTGTCCTTGTTGGGCTGGGCACTGTGGCCTTCAGTCGGCACCAGGCAGGCAGCGCCTTGGGAACAGGAAACCCCCCTCCACCCACAGCCTTTGTCCAGGGACTGGTTTAGCCGGACACTCCAGTTGATTTGCCTAGAAGGCATTCAGGAGGACCCAAGAAGCCGGGATATTTAACACTGGCCACTTTTCCTGATCATACCTTACCAAGTGGCTGACTGGCCTCTAGAAAACTCTTGTTTTAGTGTACAATACGGTGATCTTGCGTTACCTTAAAAAGCTTTCCAGGTTCCAGTCAAGACATTTAAAACTCCTCGTGGCTCAAAGGCAGATGTTGTATCTCTGCACTTTACAGCTGTGCTTTGAGGTTTTGGAAGAAAAAAAAAAAACAAGCAAACAAACAAAACCAGTGATAGAGTAAGAAAAAGCATGTTAGAGAAAATTTAGTCAGCTTAATTTAAATGGAATGAATGATGAGAAGAGCCATGGAAGTCCTCTGTGTGTTTCTAGAATGACTTCAAGGAGAGTGCTCTAAACAGGGTCACCAGGTTAGGGTTTACTTGCTTGAGAAGATCGTGATGTGTGTAGACTCATGTCTTCTCTGCTTACCTGGCAGCCTGGGGTAATATTTCACAGCTTGGTGTAAATTACATCTGTATTCTCTTTCCTGGTTAAGTCACCCTCCTTCAGTGCTCTTATATTGTGAAAGAACTGAATCTCATGTTAACAAACCACAATGGAACTGTAAATGCCGATTTAAGTAATTAATTTGTGAACTTCTGTGTCCTAAAAAAACTTCTCATAGCCTGAGGGCCTTCCATGGTATCCAGCCCAAGCTTGATGCTTGGGTTAAAGGACTGAGTTAGTGAATGAGTAAGAGAAACACAGGCTGTGGATAAAGGGAGAGACTACAGCGTGTGTTCAACCGTCATTAAAGAATGCCACCCCGCCGTCACTGCATCTCTGGTTTCTGTTTGTATTTCCAAGTCCTGAGGAAGTTAGGGGTAGCAGTTCCACACGGGAACAAAGATGCCTGGAGGGAGAACTTTCTGGTATGGCTTAGAGACAGGTGTTGGTCCCTTGTTGGCTGTTCATCCATTCCTCTACTCCTGCCTTATTTATGCCTCCTGATCCCCATCTGACTTTCAACAATCCCGTCCCAAATGGCTTCTTCCACCCCCACATTTTAAACAGATTGTTGTCGAAAGGCCAGGTAGCTGAGGCAGAGAGGAACAGGGTGGAGGCAGGGTGGCCCTCCAGGCATGATGACGGATGACACACTACCATCTACTTTATGCACGCAATAGCTTTGCGTAAGGTCTGGTCTGAGCTGATCGCCTCTCAGTCTTCTTTGGCCGGTCACTACGTCACAGCTTGACTCATAGTTCTGGTTTTCAGCTTCCAGAGGGACTTGTTCCCGCCCTGTGGAGGTGGAAGACCGCCCTACAGGTCAGCAGCATATCTGTCCAGCATCTTCACCCTCCCTGGGACCCAGCAGTCTATAAGGAAGTCAGCTGCCTTGGCTCTGGGAAGCCCAGATGGATGTCACTTAGCCCTTGTCTGTCTGGATATGGGAAGCAACTGGTTCT
This sequence comes from Peromyscus leucopus, assembly GCF_004664715.2. Classification (NCBI taxonomy): domain Eukaryota; kingdom Metazoa; phylum Chordata; class Mammalia; order Rodentia; family Cricetidae; genus Peromyscus; species Peromyscus leucopus. Next base: position 2,405,753 of record NC_051069.1, on the reverse strand, counting down.
AAGTTTTAGAATTAATTTCTTCTTATTTTTATGTATCATATGTGCATTGGTGTTTTGCCTGCATATATGTCTATGTGAGGGTGTCAGTTCCCCCTGGAATTGGAGTTACAGACGGTTTTGAGCTGCCATGTAGGTGCTGGAAATTGAACCTGGGTCCTCTGGAAGAACAGCTAGCCAGTGCTCTTAACCACTGAGCCATCTCCAGCCCCCCCCCTTCAGTTTTAATTTTATTAAAGTCGGTAAATGTTTGAAGTATAGAGAATTTATGTAGCCTCCAAGTATCTCCCCCCCACCACCTCCACTTGACAGTTACAACAGGAAAAAAAATAAAAGTATTCCCCAGAAAAACTGGCTAGGACTTAAGCAGGTCCTAAGAATGAACACCACCAGGAACCCTGGATGTCATGTGATACCCCGAGGACACCCACTTGCTTGTCTAGAATTCCAGCCCAAATCCTAGGAGCTCAATCTAATTACCAGCAAACATCAGACAAACCAAACGGGAGAGAAATTCTCTAAAATAACTGTCCTGAATTCTTTAAAAAGACAACAATCATAAAAGACAAAGGAAAACTGTTACAAATGAAAGGAGATAAGAAGAGGTCTAACTAGCAAATGTAACAAATCATCCTGAACCGGGAGAAAGATGGCTGTCTAGGACACAATTAGGGCCAGTGAGAGGTACAAATGAAATTGTATCAGTGTTTCTATCTGACCTGCGGATCTGAGAAAACTCCCTCTTTAGGAAATACACACTGTAGGTAAGGAGAGTCATTATGTAGCCACACTCTTTTCAAACGTTTCTGGAGAAATCCTGGAGGAGGGTGGACAGTGCAGATGGGAAATCTTTGTATATTTTTGTAGCTAGAAATTGTATCAAAATAAAAAGTTCCAAAACCCCCATACCAGCCCAGCAGGGGGTATCGCATGCCTTTATTCCCAGCACTCGGGAGGCAGAGCCAGGAGGATCTCTGTGAGTTCGAGGCCAGCCTGGACTACAGAGCAAGATCCAGGACAGGCACCAAAGCTACACAGAGAAACCCTGTCTCGAAAAAAACCAAGACCAAACCAAACCAAACCAAAACAAAAAAACCCATACCTCCTTTATCCTGCCTACAGAAAACAGACAAGGGAAGAGAAGCAGGAAGGGAAGAGCACTGGTTAGTTACCTTCACTGCCCTGGCGTGCACCAGCAACCAAGCTGAAAGGAGAGAAAGAGTTCTCCATCCCCTTTTTGGCCCTCACCCCTGCTCCCCAGTCCAGGGAAAAAAGTGCCTGGTGCCCAAGACTGGCTCAGCTCTGCCCTGCAGAGCCAAGAATTCTCTGGGCCGCAGGCATGGTGGCCACCAATTGAGGTCAGTAGGAAAACAGTCCATTGGCCATGTTGCACATTGTGATGAGTGAACAGCGAAGAATGTCTGCCCCTCAGTGAAGGGACGGCCTGGGAACCCTGCATTTGGTTCTAAATATCCTTGTGAGGCACCATGTGTGGAAAACAGGAAGCAGCAGTTAAAACGGGAAATCGCTTTGGGCTGAATTACTGTAATTCCTCATTTTACTTAGAAGCTGGCATGGACCCTTCATCCACAGCGGGATGCCTCTCGCCTTTCTGTGCCTTGATAATTTTGCCCTTTCACTAGCGTGGAGCATTACTAAGCCCAGAGGCTTTTAGGCTGGAATTGCTACCTTGAAGTGTGCTTAGGAATTGGGATCTCACAGGGCCGTTTGTTTTTCTCCCGGGCTCTGGGGTGGAAAACAGCCTAGCTGCTCTGCGAGCTTGGGTTCCCTCCTCCTGCCCTCTCCTTGATTTCTAGTAGGCGAGGTTGAGCACACACAGAGACTTACAGCCCAGCCTAATAATAACCCCGCAGTAAGCAACATGACTATTATCAGGCGAGGCAGCTAAACAGAGGTACATCCCCCGAGAGCGAGTGCTAACACCATGCAGGGTGGCAGGGTGGGTTACTTGCTGGGTGAGGCTCTGGCTGCAGTGGCTTGAGCCTTTCTTCCCTTTAGAAGGAGGGTGGTTTTGCTGTGTGACCTGGGCTGCACCCTCTGATGGAGATTCCATCTTGGCTGCCTGCTTCCTGTCTCCAGTGCCAAGCCCTCCACCGTGCCTTCCCGGCCCTCCTTGATGCCTCTTATTTTTCCTATTTAACCCAGGCTCTGATTGCTTTCACACAAATCCTGCCTATTCTAGCCTAGCTGTTCTGTTTAGGGGGCTTGAGTTCAGTCAAGCACAAGTGAAATTATGGTCTGTTTGTCTTCGGAGCCCATCTCTCCCCTTGTTTCCCCTCCCAGCAATCCTTCCTCCCAATTCAGGATTAAACTTATTTGGGATCTTCAACTTATTTGGGATCTTCAACTTATTTGGGATCTTCAACTTATTTGGGATCTTCAACTCAAGTCTGATCTCCCAGCAGCCCACTGGGATGATTCAACCTTAGTCATTTTTTTTTTCAGTCATGAATTCATGGGACACACATTTACAGAGCTTTTTATGTGCTTGGCTCTTCATTAGAAGAAGCCGGGCACCGGATTAATGCAAATTCAGCCCTGGAATGGCTTCTGATTGTAGGAGAGAGGAAGCATGAATAAACTGACTGTGAGGCGGAAAGAGAATGTGGAAACTTCCTTGGAATCTGTGGCTATTGAAGAGGCAGCGTTTGCAGTAGGTCTTCACAGATTAGGTCTAGAACATTCAGTCTGGGTAGCAGTATTGTTATGACCAGCAGCATTTTTTTTCCCCAGAGAGTATCAAGCTGGGCTAGTGGCAAGAACCTGGGGTGCTGGCAATCGAGCTGGGCTTCGAATGTTTCACAGCCTAATCATGAGGAGAAGCCCAGTATGGATGGAAGGGCCCAGCTTACCACTATATGAGGGTAGAAAAGACAGAGCATAGTGACCTGAGAAAGCCTATGTGCCTCCCTGAATTTGGAAAGTGGAGAGGAGAGGCAAAGCACACTGGCATTCACAGGGTAGGTGCACATTACTAGTCAAAGGAATTAATTTCCTAGTTCAGCTCGCAAGTGTTTCGGTAGGGTAACTGGGCAGCCAGTGACTCCATCAATATGTTTTCCGTATTTAGAATAAGGGGCAGGGAGATTTCCGGGAGGAGAAGGTTTGATGGACACTGTATGCAAGTTGATTCAGTTCTGATAGGAAGAGAGGTTCTTGCATCTGATGCAGCAGATCCAAACATCTAGATGGCCCCCAAGAGGCATGCTCATTCTATAGAATCCATACCAACTGAAATGTCGTAATAGTTGTCTAGTTGTTTGACGTCGTCAGGGGTCATTTATAAAATCTGTACATATTTAGTAGATGCACAATTGGCTAATGAAAAGAAGTGATGGTCTGAGGCTCTATAGACAGGTCAGACTTCTGCTAAGGCCAATGCTAAGATGATTCTTCCTCTTCTTTTGCTTATTTATTTACCTTTTTTTTTCAATTTTGCTTTTTTGAGACAGGGTTTTTCTGTGTACCTCTGGCTGTCCTGGAACTCGCTCTGTAGACCAGGCTGGCCTTGAACATAGAGATCCACCTGCCTCTACCTCCCAAGTGCTAGGATTAAAGGCGTGTGCCATCACCGCCCAGTGATTATTCTTTTTAATTTTTTTAAGATTTATTTGATTCATATGAGTGCTTTGCACATACGTCTGTATGTCAGATGTATGCTTGGTGCCTGAGGAAGTCGTGAGCCTTCATGTGGGTGCTGGGAATCAAACCTGGGTCCTTTTTTTAAAAAAAAGTTTTAAGATTTAATTCTTTTTTTAAAGTCACATTTATTTTATTCTTTTTAAGGGGGGAGGGACACAGCACATGTGTAGAAGACAGAGGACAACCTGTAAGAGTTGGTTCTCTGGTTCCACCTTGTGGGTCCCAGGAATGGAACTCAGGTTTGACAGCAAGTGCCTTTACCCACTGAACCATCTTCCTGGCCCAGATGTAAAGACTATTGAGGGCTTTCTCTGCTTGTTTGGAATTCCCTGTGATATGGCCCAAGTCGGTGTCAGAGGCTTAACAGTTCATATTTGTGTGTTACTGCAGACTCTCAGTTTCAGCCATGAGCAGCTGCGGTCTGTGCTCTTCGTGGGGAGGAGGAGGCTGCCGGAAGTCCCATATCCGTTTCCTCACTCACCTCTGCTTCCCATTTCCTTCATCACCTGCTGGTTTTCAGGCTATTTTATTATTGCTTTTTCATTCAACACAAATGTCTTTGTGGGCGGGTGAGTGTGTGTTCACTGATATGTGGAGGCCAAAAGTCGACCCCAGGTATCCTCAGGAACCATGCACCTGGTTTTTAAACCTTATTAAAAATTACATTTATTTATTTGTAGATGTGCAAGCACCATGCATAGAGATCAGAGGTCCGTTGTCCTCTCTTTCCACCTTGCAAGTTTGGGGGATTGAACTAAGTCATTAGAAGGGTAGAAAATGCCTTTATGCAGTGGGTCACCTCACCTGACCTCTGCCTTGTTGTTTTAGGTAGGGGTCTCTTCCTGGCCTGGAGTGGCTAGTCCTGCTGGCCAGTGAGACTCAGTCAGTCAGTCAGTCAGTCAGTCAGTCAGTCAGTCAGTCAGTCCTCATGTTCCTGCTTTCCCAGTGCCTGGATTACAAGCACTCACTACTGTGCCCAGCTTTTTTTTTTTTTTTTTTTTAACATAGGTCTGGGCATTGAACTCGGATCCTCATGTTTATAAGCTAAGCAGATCTAGACCATGGAGAGAGCTCCCTGACCGGCTCACAGACATTTGTCATTCTGAAGATCTGACATGGCATTCTGGATGGAGTGGGTGTGACCCATTTTGGTCACTGTGGTCGATTAAGTGAACATGATAGTGTTGACTTTGCGATGCTCAGGATTTGATAAGCATTTGACTTTAGAGTCTCTGACCCGGGTGGTTACAAAGAAAGCTGGACAGACATCCTGAGAGACTGACTGCATTGGCTTTGACTCTGCCCACAAAAGCAGGCCCCCCTTTCCCAGTTGTGTTCTTAGGAGAAGCCCCATCTTGCTGTCCCCTTGTGACTTTGCCCCCCTGGAGTCCTTCTCGGGTTTTTTTTTTTTTTTTTTTTTTTTGGTTTTGTTTTTATTTATTGTGGCCCTGCTGAAATCAGCTCTTCAAAGACTCCTCAACCTCCCGACTCCATCGTATCATGTTACTTTTTCCCGGAGCATTTGTTAGTGTCTAATCCGACAGGTTTTCATTTTTCTGTGTATTGTCTCCCATGCCGAGGGAGCACAACTCTATGAAATCCGGAGCCCTACAGACCTGGTCTGTTACTCAGCACCCAGAACATTGTTTAGCTCCTGATACGGTGTCTGAATGGATGAATAAATGGTTGTAGGACTAAACAAATGAGCAAATCAGTTTGGGCCTCACGTATCACATATTGACTTCCAACTTGCTGTCTAGCTGGGGATGACTTTGACCTTTCGATGCTCCTGTCTACTCCCTGGTGCTTAGTTACAGATGTGAGCCACCATGCCGGGTTGATATGGTGCTGAGACTTGGTGCATGCTGAAAAAGTGCTCTGCCCACTGAGCTACATGCCCAGCACACATTCTTGGTTTTCTTGTCTTCTATTTCCTTCCTCCTCTGTACACTCACTCCTAGGCCTGTAGGAAAAAACTTCCTTGAAGTCCAAAGAGAACTCTCAAAGAGATGTCCTGACCACTCTTACTCCTAGGGTATGGCTCTGAGCATATTCCTCTCACCTGGTAGCTTGAGGTGGATGCTGACTGCCTTCTCCCCACCCCACCCCACCCCCGCCCCCCATGGAAAAATAAGGGAGGCTGTGGACTGGATCCTGAATTCTTTTCTCCCATCAATAGCAACAGGTGTAGATGTACTCCTTACCTGTGGCCTTTGGCTCTTGCTGCTGAACCCCAGAACACGCCCTCTCCAAACTGCTTATCGGAACCCTCCCCTTTGCCAAGCTCCTCCCCACCCACTGCCTCCCACCCAGACACCCTGCCCAAGTTCTCTTCTCAAGCTCTGAGTCCTAGAAAGTCTGCCCTTTCTTTGGCAGTGTGAATGATGTAGGCAGAAGATAGCGGGGTGCTCAGATAAGGAACCCCACCCCCCACCCCTTGCCCACAATGGGTAGGCCCTGGTCATTTTGTAGTCTTGCTTTGTTGCTGGAGCAATGTCACAATTCCGTTAAGATTTTCATCATGCCAGTCAGGAAACTCATGGGAGGGTTACTACAGGACCTTCCCTGTGCTCAGGGGAAAGCGCAGCCCTTACAATGGGGCCTTTGAGCGCCCGGCCCGGAGCCGGGCAGTGATTCAGTCGATTCAAAACACAATGGGGCGACACAGACTAGCAAGGAGCTGTACATTGTTTTCGGGTCCCTCTGCCGTCTGTAGCATTCCTGGGCCCAGCATTAGCTATGTTTCTCTGGTGACACACTTTTCATTTCAGAGCATACCTGCTCACCTGGTGACGTCACTTCACAGACACTTACATAGTACAAGATCCGTTGGTGCACAAGCCCACAGCCAGCAGGTTCTCTCTCAGAAAAGATGATCAAATGTTGGTCTAGCTGGACACGGTGGTGCCTATCATTCCTGCACTTGGCAGGTGGAAGCAGAAGTGAAAAGTTGAAGGTCCCTCTCAGCTAATATCAAGAGATTCTGCCTCAGAAACAAACCATCCTTCCCCACGAAACAAAACCAAACCAAGAAGCAAACGTGGATTTGGAGACAGGAAAGCATCAGTTGGCTACGTTTAAAGTTATTCAAATCACTCTTTAAAAACACCATGTTTTCCTGTAAACAGTCATGAGAGTCTGGGGAGATGGCCCAGCTGGTCAAGTGTTTGCCTCGAAAACATGAGGACCTGAATTTGATCCCCAGCACCCACATAAAAAGCTGGGTGTGCCAGCATGTACCTGCAACCCCAGCACTGGAGAAGCAGACAAAAGAGCCTCCCCCGGGGCTCACTGGCCAGCCAGTCTAGCTGGGCTAGTGAGCTTCAGGCCAGTGAGAGACCCCGTCTCAAAGGAGGTAGACAGCCTCCTGAGAATGACACCCAACAGTGTCCCCTGCCGTCGTATGAACACACACATACACATTTTTTTTTTAAGATTTATTTTATTGTATGCATATGAGTGTCTTGCTTGCATGTATGTATGTATACCACATGCATGCCTAGTGCCTACAGAGATCAGAAGAGGGCATCAGATTCCTTGGAAATGGAGTTATGGATAGTTGCCATGTGGGTGCTGAGAACTGAACCTAGGTTCTCTGCAAGAACAGCTGGTACTTTTAACCTACGAGCTATCTCTCCCACCCCAGCTGGGTTTGAACTCTCCAACCTTCTGCCCGAGTTTCCAAGTGTCGGGGTTACAGATGTAACCCTCAGCCAAATGTACATTTCTTACTCTAAAAGAAAGAATGTTAGGTAAGCATTTAAAAAGCTGAATTTACCATTTAGAATGTAGACTGTAGTTATACCAAGCAAAATGAGCTGTGGTTCTCTCACAATGGAGGCTGAGGAGAAACTTTTTTTCCTTTAGAACATGTATGGTATTTTATTTTATTTATTCATATGACTCACTCTGGGATCAAACATCTTTTCTTTGTTGTGTGTTTAGATCTCAAGGGTTGTTTTATTTCCTCGCTTCCTTAATGTTTTCCTCATGTTTAATTTAAATCCTTTGCCTTTTATCTTTCTCAGCATCTCGAGCTAGTTCCTTCTTTTCTAACCTTTGTTCTCCTTCTTGCGGCGTGGAATTGAAAAACAATACACTGAAATGCATTTTCTTTCTAAGTGCAAAGTGAGCAGCTACTTCAGGATTGCACACACAAGTCAGTCTCCACCAAACAAAGGCTAACGACTTTTCCTTTTGGCTCCCATGCAGTCTTGGGGTGTGGGATCTTTGATTAGTAAATAAGCCTGTGCTTTTGGCCCAACTCCCAGGAAGGGGAAGGGTCACAGACCAGGTCAGGAAACCTGTTGCTTGTCTCCCAGTATTTAGAGACACGGACAGAAAGGGGCATCTGCACACTTGGAGACGGAGTATACAGTACCAATACTTGGAGCGCTTTTTTGCCAGCAGAAACCATATAGATAGGTTTGTGAATAGACGTGTGGCCTGGCTGGCCATTTCTAAGCACAGCTTTTTGGGACCTGCTGTGATGCTCTCTTCTATTTTTCTATTCATGTCCCACTTGGAGTGGGGCAGTGACCTTGACATAAAAGGGTCGACACACTCTTTTCCACTTAGCACAGAGAGAGCAGGTGTCAAGTTCTGCTCCATGGCATCATGCATGGTCCAAACGAGTGAGGCTGGGTCTAGAGAGCAACAGGCTGTTTGACTTCGAGAATGACCCACATTGCTTTTCTTTAGAAGTTGGAGAGGTGGTTCGGTGGGTTAAATATTCACCTTGCAAGCATAAGGATCTGTAGTCTAGCCCCAGAACTAGTAAAAAGCTAGGTGTTGGTAGCCATTTGTAATCCCAGCTCTGGGGAGGCAGAGACAGCTGGATCTCTGGGATTCCTTGGCCAACACCCAAGGCTGGCCTCTGGCTTCCACATGCATGTGCACATGTGTTTGAGCACGTCTGCGCGGCCCCCCCCCCCTCCACTCTCTTCAGTAGATTCCTACCTGACTGCTTTGGCAATTGGTATGCTATCTTGTCTATTTTGTCTGAGTGTGAATTTCTGTGGGGTGAGTTTTAATATATTTGACTTCTCTGGTGGGACTGAGACAACTTAGTCTCAAAGAAAAGTCAAAAAGTCTAGTGTCGCCCTCCGCCACATAAAGTGTGGGCGAGAAGCCTGAAGACCAGAGCAGATGACAAGGCTGAGACCTGGTGTCATCAGAAGGATGGCCCCAGGGCTATGGCTTCCCAGTGACTCTTAACCTCTAGAGACTAATCAAGGTGTGTTGGAAAAAACATCCCTTTGCTTATAGAGTGGCAAGGTCTGTATCACAGCCAAGGCCCTTCTATATATCCTCTTCCACCAACACGGGCCTAACTCTCTGTTTCTATCTGTCTGTCTGTCTCTCATACACACATACACACACACACAAATTAATCTTCGATAAATAAAATGAAGACAGTGTGCCAAACCCCTCAGTACGTAGCTGGGGCTCATGAGTAGCTGCACACCTGGAAAGTGACTGACACAGGTCACTTTCTTGGTGTGTCACCGACTACAGTAAGAAGTAAGTAGTAACAATAATCAGAAGTTTGCTCACATGGAGATTTCTCCACAGTTGTGAGAGTTTCTTGGTGTGACTCATCCATGCCCCGTAATCACATCAGACACGGTCAGCTCACATTTCATTTTCAATTTTAGTGATCCCAGCAGGAGAAAGTAAATATCAGAAGGATCATCGTGAAATCCCACAGCCAGAGGTCTCAAGCTGGATGGCTGCCTCCTTGGTTCTGCGGACCATCTCCTGCTTTCCTTCTCTCTCCATCGGATTGCTGTTGGTTTTTTAAAGGCAATGCCCAGGCTTCCCTACCCCCAGCTTACAAACAGAGGCCCACGGAGGCTAAGTGTTCCCCAAAGTGGGCCTGTCATATGTGTGACATCCCCCACGGAGAGGATGTATTAGGATGTACTGTCGATCTTCACATTAAGAAACGAGGCAGAACGTAGGAGGGAGGAGCTGAGATGGATATGATCAAGATGTGCTGTTTACATGTGTGATATTCTATTAAAAAAAAAAACCAACTAGGAAGAGCCTGGTTGTGCTGGCCCCTGACATTGATCCCAGCACCCAGGAGGCAGAGCCAGGTAGATCTCTGAGTTCAAGGGCAGTCTGGTCTATGTAGAGGGTTCCAGACCATCCCCATCCAGGGCTACTAGTGAGAGCTTGCCTCAAAAAACAGACTAGGAAGAAATTAAGCTCCTCCAATCTTTACTATGTAGATGGGCACTAAGGTTCTCATTCAGTCTAGCTGTCAGGGGGTCAAGAGTCACAAATAGTGAGCTGGTGAGATAGATAGACGGCTCAGAAGGTGAAGACACTGCCAAGTCTGAGGATCTGAGTTCGAGTCCCAGGACCCCCATGGTGGAAACAGAAGAACAGATTCCCACAGTTGCCCTTTGACCTCCACACACATTATGGCATGTGCACACCCACCCACATACATACATATGTACACAAATGAATGCTAATGTTTCTTTGGAGAAGCTAAAAAATATTTAAATGCATAGACTCAGTTGGTTATGGTAAATATCCAAAGTAGTATCTACTTTTCTCTAGGACCTTTGGGATGATTCTAAAATCAAAATTAAAGAAATTAAGAGCCACCTATACCACAGGTTTGTTAGGGAAGATGAGGACAGAGAACCTACCCCCGCCCTGGGTCTGGGTTGGGGGTTGGAAAACCCAAGCCCCGATCCCTCCAGGAATGGTTCTGTGGAGCCACGGGTCATCTCTGCAGCTTCAGATCCCTTATCCGAGAAGAGAGCTTTAGATTGGTCAGCTAATGGAGAAGGCACTTTCTAAGTGGAGTCAAAATTATAGGTTTTTGACTAGGTGGTGGTAGTCGTGGTGGAGGCCGTGGGCACACCTTTAATCCCAGCCCTCAGGAGACATAGGCAGGCAGATCTCTGGTTTACATCAGTGACATCAGCCTGGTCTACAGAGTGAGTTCCAGGACAGCCAGGGCTACATTGAGAATCCTTGTCTGGGGTGTGGGGGCAAGTAAGGTTTTGAATATGAATATGTAGATATTCTGGGAGCCTTGGGAGGTGGCTCAGTTGGTGAATTAATTGCCAAACAAGTATGAGGGCCTGAGCTTGATCCTTAGCACCCACATAAAAAGGCAGGTATGTGAGACACAGCTATGATCTCAACACCAAGGAGGCAGGACAAGAGGATCCCTGGGGCTTGCTTGCCAGGCAGTGTAGCCTAATCATGAGGCCTTGGCTTCTGCGAGAGTCCCCTGCCTCAAAAAACAAGGCAAATCACTCCTGAGGAATGATGGAGAGGTTGACCTCTGGCCTTGTTGAGCACACACACACACACACACACACACACACACACACACACACACACATCCCATATGCACCTGCCTATGTGCCTGCCTGCACACAATGTTCTGCCCCAGGCTGGTGGTATAACTGGGTTCGGAGAAAGCGTGCTTAGCATTGGGTTCCATTGCAGCTGGGCAGAGACCAGGCATGGTGCCTGTGAAGTGGAGACCGAAGAGACTGCATAACCTGCCCAGGGCTGTTTTTCACTCTAGCTATTGAAACATTCTTTCTTCAGAGGGTTGCTCAGGCCTCTGTGCAGTTAGGACCTTTCCTCATCAAAGAGGGTGTCCTCTCTCTTCTGCCTAAGAATTCACACCTGTCTCTGCAGTTTGGAATTTAAAATGTGTGTATTTGCCTACAGTTAAACCTTGGGACCTGTGTGTGGCCGCCACAGAATCACACTGTAGCACAGATTCAGGATTAGCTCACTCAGAATTCAGGATTAGCTCACCAGGCCAGATCATCCAAATCAGTGTTCCTTGTTTTTGGGTTTTTGTTTTTTGTAAATCAGTGTTCTTGAAAAACCACTACCAGAACTTGCTTACGGCGTCGGGAGAGAGTCCGCAGCTCTGCCTTGTAGTGGTTAGTGTTCTGGGCACTGAATTGGGGCGTGTGTACATAGCAAGAGCCCCTCAGGAATTCTCCAAGGAGGGACGGGTCGCTGCTTGTTGCTCCACAGACCCAGTAACCCTCTCCACCCTCAGGCCCCTGCACACTGCCTCTTGCAGACTGGACTTGCAACCTGGGTGTGGCTCCTGTGAGATAGTCCATAACAAGGGCATCAGAAGATAGCCATCTGCCTTCTGGTCTGCACTGGGGCTTTTTAACCCATCATCAAGCTCATTCTTGACATATCTTACCCCCCTCCCCCCACCCCTCCTCCCAATACCTCTCCAAAATTCCTTGAGCCCCAAGCCTGGTTTTATTCCATTCCTCGAGTCCAGGGTATGAGTCATGACTGGAAAAAGCAGGGAAGGTCCTGAGCCCCCTTATCAGGTAATGGGGGGAGAGAAAAGGGCCCCTGATGACACTAAACCCAACCGTTGACTTCCTGGCTACCCTGGTGGCTTCCTTCGTTTCTGCTGCCTGATCAGCCAGCACCTCGTGGCTCAGGATCTGGTAAACACTTCCCCTGAATACCCGAAGGGCTCTGAGAATGAGTACGTTATGGTTCTGTTTCTCTAAAGGGATGTGTTTACTGGGGTACAGGTAGGCAACCTGAGAAGTCCTCCGTGTTCCTGTCAGAAACAGGGATTGCTCGCCCCTGGCTTTGGTTTCGCATGAGTGAGTCAGGGTGCCCAGGTAGTTTTGTCCTTCAGCTGGGTGTGCCACCATGAAGGCTTCCTTCACTCCCAGAGGCTGTGGCTCAGGTAGCACATCCTTTCACAGCGCCCCCAAGTGGCCCAGGATAGACCAACACGTTGCTATTTAAAACTTTTTCTTTTTCTTCTTTTTTAGAATTGAATACATGAGTATTGTATTTACACCATTTCTACCCTTCTCCCCTCTTAACCCAACTCCCCTCATACCCTACCCACTCCGTCTCACATTCAAAACCTTTTCTTCTTTAATTACTGTACACACACACACACACACACACACACACACACACACACTCATATATAATCATGTTGCTTGTGTGGAATGTGTTTAGGGCTGACCACTGGGACTGATAACCCATTAGGGGGCTTTGTCCCTGGAAAAGACTGATTCTCCCTCTGCCAGCAGTCTTGATTGCCGGGAGCCCTCTGTCTAGAGCTGGGACCTTGTGAAATCTCTCCTGTCCTCACTGGCATGTTGGCTGGTGTGGTCATGAAGCAGGTCTCATTTAGGGAACCTTATTGTTGAGATTTCATGCATTTTCCCGGTCGTGTCTAGGAAGCCCTGTATCCCAGCAGGCATCCTGATCTGCTGGCTTTCACTGATATCCCAGCCCCTTTGCCGAGATATTTTGTGAGCCTTGGATGGGTTGGAGATGTGCTAATTGGGCTCCGGGCACCTCATGATTTGTATTCTTTTAGTGTTCCACATTAGCTTTTAAAACCCACAGGCGGGGTTAAGGAGATTGCTCCGTTAGTGAAATGCTTGCTGTGAGGACACGAGAACCTGAGTACAGGTCCCCAGTTTCTACATAAAGTCAGTACACTGCACGCCTTGTAATCCCAGCACCGTGGAGGCGGAGACAGGAGGGTCCCTGAGCCTGGCTTGCTGGTCAGCTAGTCTAACCATTCTGCAAGCTCCAGGTTAAATGAGCAATCCTGCCTCAAACAATAAGGTGGAGAGCGGTCAGGGACGCCACCTGACACCAGCTTCCACACACACATGTATCCGAACACCCCCCCCCCACACACACACACGTACATACACTCAAAACAGAGGCAAGTAAACAATCACACTACACTTCTGAAAGCTCTTTCCTAAGTTGAATCCTCATTGATAGACAGCCACACCGTTAATTTTTCAGAAAAATAAAATAAAATATAGAAGCAATATTTTAAAAAGTAAGGTAGGAGTGTTTGGTTATTACACCTCTCCTGTTTTGCATAAGTAAAGTATATTTTTTTGTGGTCAATGTAGAAGAAAAAAGGTGAGGGAAGAGAGAGAGAGAGAGAGAGAGAGAGAGAGAGAGAGAGAGAGAAAGCGTATGTGTGTGAAGAGGGTACAGAATTTCAGATAACCCAGGACAGCCTCAAACTTGCTATGTAGCTGAGGATGACTTTGAACTTCTAATCCCCCAGCCTTCCTCTCCCAAGTACAGGGATGCACCAATATGGTACCTACCATGCAAGTTCCATGCACCACTGTGCTTGGTTTATGTGGTGGGAGAAGCGTCCCTGTTCATCCTGCCAGGAGCTGCCACAGTGTGGTGATTATCTAGCTAAGATATCATGAGATGAGCCAAAGAGACAGATCTCACAGTGTAGCCCAGGCTGGCCTCAGACTTGCAAACTTCCTGCCCCAGCCTCCCGAGTACTGGGGTTATAGGTGTGAGCCAACACACATTTTTATTGGTGTATCATGTATTCACTCAACTTGGACTGGCTGACACCAAGTACCATGTGTCAGACACTGGCCTGTGTGCTGTGGGTACCACAGGGGACAAATGCCCTCTGAAGACTGACTCCATGCTACAGAGCTTGGTCTTGTCGGGGGCCATGTTGAACCTGCGTGTTCTGAGTTCCAAGCTTTGGGGCTACCCACCAATACTCTCTATACTTCTATATACTTTTCTTCAAGGAGAAATATTTCATGGCGTGATTATGCAGATGAAAGGACTATTTGTAGCAGGAAGCAGCGGGCTTTGGAATGATCACAGTTGCAATACCACCCACCTTGTTATGAAAGGCAGTGTTCAAGTATGACCCCCTGAGAGCCGAAGGCCTGGGTTTGAAGCAAAGGATGTGTAAGTGTGTGTGGTGCTGAGCAATTTAACCTTTCTGTGTGCCAGTGTCCTGCCTGGTGAGATTGCTAGGATTAAACAAGCTATATATTAGGTAGTCAAATGAATGATATTTGGTTATTCTGTAATAATAATTATTATATTCTATATCATTCATTCAACAAGTCATGTATGAGGCACCCACAAACGCATTGATCATTGTATTAGGTCTTGGAGGGATGATGAATGAGGCCTAGTTCTGGGAGCCAGGCACCATGTGGCTGTTGCAGGATGTGGGGTGGGGTGGGGTTCCCAGAGAGGGCAGCCTGGGCTGATGGGACAGGAGTTTACGGGCAGTAGGTGTAGGAGGTAGAGTAGGGAGGAGCTTGCTGGGGAATATTGCATCCAAAACAGGGGACAGTGTGGCTCGGTGATCCCATCACACACACTCAGGGGAAGGGGATGGGACTGGGGGGAGAAATCGACGCCTAAAGCCACAGAGCAAGTGGAAGGCACAGTTAGAGGGGGATGGAGGCAAGATAGGGAAGGCTTGCTAGGATTTGCACATTAGGTACAAGGCCAGCTGCCCCGTAAGGCACAGCTTCCGGGGTCTAGACTAGGCTTGAAAGGACAGACTGTTCCTCAGTTTCCTGTCCCACTCCTAAGGGAGCCTCCAGCACAGACTTTTAGCATGGGGCCCCGGCACACACCCTGGGGTCTTCAGGGAGCCCAGGCTTCCTGAGCTGCATTATGGAAACCTGTGGCCCTGAGCACCCAGGACGTGTGGAGTGTTTAAACCTGTTCTAGATAAGGGGCAAAGAGGGAGACTTTTGATGAGGCCCAGAAGGGCAGGAGTCATCCCTCCTTTTCTAGAGATTGAGAGAGAAATGCGTCAGAACCAGGCTGGCAGTTCTTGAAGGGAACTCTTTCAGGGAAAAAGGAAGAAGCAGTTCCCTAAGAGAGGATGTCTCTCTCCTCAGCTTTAAGTCCAGCCCCTCCCCTGGAGCCTCTGCAAGGCATCCCGGTGTGGCTGGCTAGGAGGCTTCTCCGAGGTGAAGGGGCTAGAGAAGGGGTCTTGGGACCCCTGGTG
Source organism: Peromyscus leucopus (assembly GCF_004664715.2). Classification (NCBI taxonomy): domain Eukaryota; kingdom Metazoa; phylum Chordata; class Mammalia; order Rodentia; family Cricetidae; genus Peromyscus; species Peromyscus leucopus. Next base: position 2,390,275 of record NC_051069.1, on the reverse strand, counting down.
GGAAGTACAGGGAATTGAGAGATGAACAGAATAGTTTGATTTCACACATTTATTTCACTATTACTTACCAACCGAAGGGGGTCTGCTGGAAAAGCCTTCTGGGACAGAGTTAAGCTACCGACGCTCCCCACAGCTGTCAGAAACAGGCGCAGACTGACCCGACAGAGGACTGCGGCAAGTCTCCCTGTGTGGACGCTGCGGCAAGCAAAATGGATGGGAACATGGGGGACGGTGCGTGTGGGTGCACAGGCCACAGTGTGTGTCGCGGGGGGAATGTGGGTGCAGTGCCACTGTAGGTGTGTGTAGGGGTGTAGGTCAGAAGACAACGTCAGGTGTCTGTCTGCCTTTCTCCTTGTGTGAGGCAGTGTCTCTGTTGACATTGTCTCTGCACACATCAGCCTAGCTGGCCCACCAACTTCTGGACGTTCTCCTGCCTCTGCTTTCTTTTTCTCCATAGGAATGCGGGATTGCTGACATGTGCTACTGTACCCAGCTTTTACATGGGTTCTGGGAAGCCAGACTCAGGTCCCCATACACATGTGGCAGATGCTCAGATACCACTGAGCTATCTCCCCAGCCTCCACGTATGGTTTTAAACCTTTGTCTGCTCAGTTATTTATTTCTTAATGTTTTCTTAGCTATTTCTACATAATGAGGCATTAGAAGAATATTTAAAGGGGCTGGAGAGATGGCTCAGTGGTTAAGAGTACTGACTGCTCTTTCAGAGGACCTGGGTTCAATTTCCAGCATCAACATGGCAGCTCACAACTGTCTGTAACTCTAGTTGCAGAGGATCTGACACCCTCACACAGATAGGCATGCAGGCAAAACACCAATGTACACAAAATAAAAATAAATAAAATTTAAAAAAAAGAATATTTAAAAAATAATGCTTTAAAATTTTGTTTATATTTATTTTATGTGTATGCGTATTTTGACTGCATGTATATAAGCGCATTGCATGCATGCCTGGTGCCTGTGGAGGCCAGAAGAGGGCATTAGATTCCCTGGAACTGGAGCTGCAGATGGTTATGAGCTGCTGTGTGAGTGCTGGGAACCAAACTCAGGTCTCTGCAAGAGAAAAAAAAAATGGAAGTGATTGTTTAGAATTAACAAAATTAAAATGAATAGTTTATGGGAAAATCCTCGGCAGAAGATGGGTAGAACTTGGGTACTGGAAACTGTTAAGGCAGTTTAAATTGGTTGAGGTTTTAGGAACGGTTGGGGTATGCTGTGAACTAAGTACCAGAAGTCTTAGTAATTGCATATAGACATTCCATTGTGTGGGGGGTGGGGGGGCAGGGGCAGCACACATTCCCACCTCAAATGTTAGCTTCAGAAGAACCTTCAAGTTGAAGCAAACATGAACCTGAATGTGTCTCTAGGAATTTGTTACTGTTTTATGATATTTGAGATGCACTTGAGGGGTGCCCAAGACTCAGGGATTCTGGAAGCTGGATGAGCTGTCCTGTCCTATGCAAGGACCAGCTAAAGACCAAACAGGTGACACTATCTTTTCTGGACAACTTCCTCCAAGCACCTTCCAAAATGATAAGCCATCAGAATCCACTCTGGCTGAGAGCCTGGTCAGTTAGCTAATGCCACCCTAGGATGTTATGCTTAAATTTTGCTATAGATTGCATATCCGTAATTTGAAAATCCCAAATCTAAAATGCTCCACAGACCAGAGCCAATGCTGCTCAAGGTTGATGGCCTGTGTTCAGATCCTTCAGACCCCACTTGAAATGCCAGAGCATCTGCAATTCCAGCACTTCGGTGGGAGATTCACAGATGTATCTTTTTGTTTGTTTTCTCTATGTAGCCTGATTTTCCTGGAACTTGCTCTGTAGACCAGGCTGGCCTCAACTCAGAGATCCACCTGTCTCTGCCTCCCGAGTGTTGGGATTAAAGGCGTGCGCCACCATTTCCAGCTTAAAGTAAATACCTCAAAATAAAATTACCAGATCAAAAAGGATGTGAATTTTGTTTTTACTTAGTTGACTAGTTTCTAAAATTCTAATACCTACTTTTAGCTTGCTCCCTAAAAATGTTGTTTAGGAGTTTGTAAGTGTATTTTTGGTCTCCCATCCTTCCCAACACTGGGCCTGTTGTGTTTCTGGATACGTTCAACAGCCTCTGTTTTCTTGGCCTCTGAAGGGCATTGCCTGTGAAGGACTCCTCCTCTCCTGAAGTGGGTAAGCCAGAGTTTGCAGAGGCGTGAGGGAGGGCCACCCCAGGGTGTGTGAGACACCAGAGAGGATAATGCTGCCTGTGTGTGCCTGCTGACTCACCCTTGCTCTAGTCCCCACCCTGGTAAACACACACACACACACACACACACACACACACAGAGAGAGAGAGAGAGAGAGAGAGAGAGAGAGAGAGAGAGAGAGAGAGAGAGAGAGAGAGAGCCAGGAAGGCTCCCCCTTTTACAACCAGTCAGAATCATCCGCCTACTAAAGCTCCTGCCCTGTGGCCCTTCCTTCCTCCTGGTGAGAGACCCTGTGTCTGGGTGTGTCCATCCTCCTAAACTAGACTATTATATAGGTATAGACATGCCCTACTTTCCAGAACCTTCGTATGAATTAACTGCTTTTTCCCAAACTGAATGGTCATTAGAAACTAACACAGGTCCAAGAAAGTCTCTGCTTGAGGCCTATCTGATGGGAAAATCCTCATAACTGATGATAATTTCAGGGCTACAAGTAAATCTTCTGTTTTGATATTACAGTTCTCAGTACCACCTCCATCCCTCTCCCTCTGCCTTACTCTGTACCCTTTTTATTTAAAAGCCTACTGTTTTTAAGGAGAAGGGGACACAAGGAGACACTCAGAAGGAATCAGAGAGGAAGCTCTTAGAGGCTAGGGAGGGTGACACCCTTCTCCTTAGAGGCTACGAAGGGTGACGCCATGGGGAAGTTTTGCCCCCGCATCCCATCCAGCGTGCCCGGCTGCTGCCACCCAGCCAGGAGTAGGCAGGATGAATAAAGGGGAACCGTGAACATATATGGTCAGGGTGACTTCCCCAGAACGGCGGCACATCCTCACACTTCTGAGACACTAGTTGATGTCTTAGGGCAACTGTCAGCCTCCTGCCTCTCCTTAGAGGGCCATAATTGGTAACTGTGTCCCACCGTGGCCAGCATTCCCTGACTCTAATGGCTTTTGTCATGAAACTCAGCTGCCTCCTGTACAAAACCTGACACACCTTTAAACTCTAGCGGGTGGTTGGCTGAGCGCCCCGAGGTCCACGCTTCCCTGAGCACGATATCATCTCTGTGTATGTCCTGCTCAGCCTTGGTTCTGCCTGCTGGCTTCGGATCTCCTCCTCCAGTCTGGTAGGGGCAGCCTCCCCTCCCCCAAGGTGCTTCTCCCCCCACCCCCTTCTCCCTTCTGTCTCTCTACTTTGATCTCATCTGATTTCTTAAAATTTTTAAATTAAAATTTCATTTTTATATATTAAATTTTTTTTAGGTTAGTATACAAAGTAACAGGTTCCTCTGTGGCTTCTTCACACATATGTGTCCTTGTATTCTAGTCTTTCTTGTGATATTTCCTCTCCTGGAAACATTTTTTTCTGTCTGGTCTAATGTACCCAGTAGTTGTCTTTTCATGGTGGGTGTGAATATGGAGTTCGCCATGTTCAGGGGGTGTGTGAATATGGAGTTCATATATGCACCACTGTTGCCTGGGAGGTAGGGGGAAGAGAAAGGGGAGTAATTACATTTATGTGCACAATCGTGGGATCACACACATACACACACACACACACACACACACACACACACACACACACTCACACACTCTCACACACACACAGATTCATGACCAATTAAATACAGGAAAGTTGTCTGATTAAAAACAACTCAGTGTTTCAGTCTTTGACCCTGAGAGGAAGTAGTTCTTAGCAAAGATAGTGCCTTCTTCTAAAAAGATTTAAACATTTTATTTTATGTATATGAATCTTTTGTCTGTATGTATGTATGTGCCCAAAGTATGTACCTATGCCTATGGAGACTGGAAGAGGGTGCCAGATCCCCTGGAACCGGAGTTACAGATGATTGTGAGCCACCCTACGGATGCTGGGAATTGAACCCAGGTCCTTTGCAAGAGCAGCCAGTGCTCCTAACTGCGGGGCCATCTCTCAGCGCCGATGATGTGTCTTTTTAATGAGGAATTCCCCCTCGATACAGTCTGGTATCCTGTTGCCATTTTAGTTTTGATAGACAGATGTAAACGCCCCATGGGCTGCTGGGAAGGCAGTGGGAAGAAGCCATGTTTGGGCGGACCTGTAAAGAGAACCGGCTTCCCTTGTTACCTCTGCCACTTACTCACCGGAGTCTGGTGAGACTGTTGGGAATGATACACAGACCGGTCACTGCACAGGACGTAGCTCTACAGGGACAGTCTCCATGACTTACACTGGCATGGTACCCCGACCAGTCATAAGTTGAAAACCATCTCATACATTTAAATGCTTCGAATACAGCTTGGCTTAACCACATAGTGTTGCTCTGCTGGACGATGGGGGAAGGAGAGAGGAGGTGGATTGTTCTCTCTTCTGGTGGCGGGCTGCTCAGAGCTGTGGCCCTTTGCATATTACTGACAAGTCTGGGAAAAGATCAAAGTTGGAAGAATAATTTTTTTTCTGAGTGTGTGCCACATTAGTGCCATTATAAAGTAAAAACCAAACCAAACAAATATCATCCAACAAACACTGTAAGCTGGGTTCACTTGTGGCAACCACTCGGCCATATTCTCGGTTCATGTTCTAGAGAGAAGTCTAGAAAGTAAGGAAAAGGAGCCATGAGGGGCCCGTAGCTTGGTTGGTAGAGTGCTTGCCTAGCATGCCGGAGACCCTGGGTTCCATCCCCAGCACTACAAAAACCAGGAATGGTGGCTCAAGCCTATAATCCCAGAACTCAGGAGGTAGAGGAGGGAGGGTAGGAAGTTCAAGGTCATCCTCAGCTGCATAGTAAATTTGAGGTCAGGGTGACAACTTTTTAATATCAATTTCTGGGACAAAGACACCCAGTAGACTCAGCAGGGAGCCCTATGGTCCTGGAGAATGATTGACATCAGGAGGAGGAATCAGTCTCTGAGACGGCAGGCAGGAGCGTGAGATGGGGAGGATCCAGTGGACCTGGTGGCTGTCCACAGAACACAGGTTACTTTGAGGGTCTGCATGAGCATGCATACTGTGGCACCAGTCTCCCCTGTCCTTGTCCTTTGTTGACATTAAATAACCACTTGTTGATGGCTTTCTGTTATCCTCAATCGTGTTTACATTTTTCAAAGGGAAAATAACTTCTTTAGCCTTCTGTTTGCATGTGTATGTGGGGGGCTGGCCAGAGAGCCAGAGGAGGAGTACCCTGGGCTGTGTCTGCTTGGCCTTGGGCGTACGACGGGAGTCCTGTGAGTCAAGCTGTGGGCAAAGCCTTTCCGCTCTCTGCTTGCCACAGAGGAAGGGGGAAGGGTGACATTTGAGGTAATTTTGCAGAATTGATGCTATGTGTGGTTCTGAGAAAACCAAATGTATCATATGGACGGTCTCTCTCCTCTAGACAGCATGGGTGGTAAACCTTCTAGAACCTCTTTCCACAGCTTGAACCCCTGGTGTGGTATGCTTTTCCTGGCGGTGGCTTCCTCTCGGCTGGATTTTGATGATTGCTTTTCCTGCTGAACCTCTTAGACTTAGCTTTACATCTGTGTCCTCCTCAGGCAAACAAAGCGAAGCCTCTGCTTTTGTTTCCCCACGCTGGGTTCGATGTCAGAGCAGCTGGCCTTTCTACAGACCTTTGTCCATAAGTTTTCCGTGCTCTGTTGACACTCCCCCAAGTCAGGAGCTGTCACAGTGGGGACAGGGTTGAGTCTTTCTTGGTCCATCGTGCTAGCCTCGTACATGGTGCCTCTGTGAAGCCGCCAGAAGTGTTGGCAGCAGACGACAATACTCCAGAATCCTGTCTCTTGTCAGGACTACACATGGACTCCAGTTTTTTTCCCTTTCCTTTTTCTGTCTGTCTGTGGTTTCTTTGCTCGATGAGTGTACATGAGAACAAGTGCCTTCCTTCTTTGAATTTCCCTGGAAAATTCAAATGTTTTGAGATCTACTTCAAAGGTCACCAATTCAGCATGCCACAGGGTAAAGAGCCCCGTGCCCTACCCCTCATACATTTTGTGTACTTGTTTTTATTATTATTATTATTATTATTTATCAAATAAACAAAACGTACTATTTCCACAGTATATTGGACCAGGGTGACTTTTCCCCACATCTCTACAGGTGGCAAGGCTGGAACTTAAAATCTTTGCTGTTGCTTTATGATACATTTTATTTGGGAGAATATGTCTATTGGAGAGTGTGTGTGTGTGTGTGTGTGTGTGTGTGTGTGTGTGTGTGTGTGTGTGTGTGCGCGTGTTAGAAAACTCCAGGAGAATATTAACTACCCTGACCCACTTTGTGCCTTCTGTCTCCAGGGCAGCAAAGGTGCCTTTCGGTACCACTGGCAGAGTCACGATGTCAAGCAGAGTGGCGTGGACGACATGGTACTACTCTCCAAGATCACAGAGAGCTCCATTGTCGAGAACCTGAAGAAGAGATACATGGACGACTACATCTTCGTATCCTTTCCCCTTGCCTTTGCCCACCCCCGGGATAGGACAGGTGCACAGTAATGTGGGTCTCTGTCCGTGAGTCACACCTCCCGAAAGTCTGAGCTGGCTCTCAGTATTGGCTCTGAAAGGATTTTCACTTTCAAAATGAGGGGCCGTGCTTCCAAGGGCAAGGATGAGACTAAAAGTGTTTTCCTGGAATTTCACAGGGTCAAAGTGCAGCTCTGCCATAAGGTTCCAAGTGTCTCAGACCTCTGCCTATTCTGTCCTGGTCTGCAGGGTTCTGAGTCATCCTGGTGGCGTGGTAGAGACTCTTCGGTCCAGACGGCGAAGGTTTAAAAAGATCACCTCATGAATAGAAAAGCCACCTCCCCAGTGTTTCTGGACCTTCCTATTTACTGAAGGAAACATGGGATGGGATGATCGGCTATTGAAAATGCCTGGCATGTTTCCCTGTTAGCTTGCCAGATGCCATTTTATAATATGGCTTTAAAAACGCAGAATGCAAACCTCGTGGAAATGTGTGTCGACTTCATGGTGGAAGAGAACTGAGGTAGTGGAGGGTGTTCCCCCAGCAGTCAGGGGTTTTCTTTGGATCAACTGTTCATTAGTGAAATTGTTACCTGGGTTAGTCAAAGCCTGTACAGCTTACTGCTGATGCTGGGGTGACTCCTGATGGTACAGTGTCTAGGAAACATGGGTGCTTTATGATGTAATGTGCATCTTGGATTTTACCCAGAATGCCTGGGGAAGGTTTCTCACCAGGGCTTCTTTTTATTATTTACAATGCTTACTTGACTATTGGACTCACTGAAACCTAGACAGCATACTTTTGCAGGCTGCCTTGGCTGCCTGCCCATTCCTGGGTTGTTTAGGTGTTTAACTCACTAGATACTCACTCATGTGGCAATGCCCACTACTTCAAGACCCTTGAACCATTACAAACAGTATTTTGCTGTTTCTTATTTCTTCAAAAAAGAAATTTCCTCTAAATATTTGTGCAGTTAAATTCCTAAAGCCCTCCTTTTAAGGCTAAATATATATTTGGATTTGTTGACCATTATAATAGCATTATTTAAGTTTTTAAGAGAACAATTAGTTGTTTGCATGTTTTAAAAGGGTTTTGTGGGTCTCATTATTATTCCTTGCTGGCCTGGAACTTGCTATGTAGACCAGGCTTGCTTTGATTTCATAGAGATCTGCCTGCTCCTGCCTCTCAAGTGCTGGGATCAAAGGTGTGCACCATCATGCCCAAGCAAGATTTTTTTTTTAATTATCTAACTCTCTCTCTCTCTCTCTCTCTGTGTGTGTGTGTGTGTGTGTGTGTGTGTGTGTGTGTGTGTGTGTGTGTGTGTGTAGTGCCCAAGGAGACTATAAGAGGTTCATAACCCTGGTCCTCTGAAAGAGTATAAGCTCTTAACCACTGAGCCATCTCTCTAGCCCCTATAAATATTTTTGGGATGAGATGTGATGTTTTGATGCATGTGGACATTATAGGATAATTAAATAATGCTAATTAACATGTCTGTCACTTCCTATCCTTGGATACATGGTATAACCATTTAAAATCGATCATCAGTTTTGACATATTTGTTCTGCATAGTCCAGAGAACTATCTATGATAGCTCTGCTTTTGGTTTGTTTGTTTGTCTGTTTTTGTTGTTTTTCAGGACAGTGTTTCTCTGTGTAACAGCCCTGACCGTCCTGGAGTATGCTTTATAGATCAGGCTGGCCTCGAACTCACAGAGATCCACCTGCCTCTACCTCCCAAGTGCTGGGGTTAAAGGGGTGCACCACCACCTCCTGGCTGGCTTTGGCTTTTAAATGAGTGAGTTTATTAAGCACGTAGCAAGCAAAAGTAGAAGAATAAATAGCACGTGGCACATAGAGAGAAACACAGGGTACGTAATAGCACATCATTAGACCAGACACCATGACACCCTGCAGAGACAACTGGACTAGCCTGATTGAGAGAGCAAAGGCAACACCATTAAGCCGAGAGTTAACAGCATCCCGCAGAAACTGCCTAGGGAATCCACATTGAGGCAGTCTACTGGAGTTCCCGATTGAGAGAGACGCACATGGAGCAGGTCGTCTCCTAGGGAGAGATTTCCAAGTTAAACAAAACCAAATCCAAATAACAGCAGATAGATAACATCCAATTGGGGGCTTACAAACATCCAGCAGAAACCTGGAGTTCATGATTGAGTCTTCTCTCCGTGGATGAGCTTCTTAAGGCTGAGCGCCAGCCTCTTGTTCCGGCTGCAGCTATTTTACATTCTGGGATAAACGATAATAATAAGATTGGAAATCATTTACTTTCTAGCTGTCTTCAAGGGCACAATGTTTTTAATGCCCTTAGCTGCTTGCTGATTCCTCCACACCCCCCACCCCCACCCCCACCAAGCCCCGAACAGAGCCAAGGGGCCACCTGAACCAGGACAGACAGTTTTAGAAGCTACTTGACAATGACCTGCTTGGGTCTGAAGGTGAGGCAGCTGCTCAGTTCAAACAGCACACGGTAACTGGATGATGTAATGCACTTTACAATATGGCGTTGTTGTTAACTTGGAGTGAACAGCATCTGCCCATCATCGCTTTTAAACTGAAATTTCCCTGGGACACAATTGTGCTTGTTCAGTGATGGGTTCTGCTGCTTTCATGGTACCATGGCCTTAGCCAAGCCATGGAAATAGACCGTCTGACCCCATGAAGTCTAAAGTAACTCCTTTGCAGACCTTTCCAGAGCAGAGCTGGTGACCCTTGCACCGATACCGGCTCCTCGTCCCTCAATTTAACTGTATGGAAGCAGTTGTGTGAACTTTTAGTTTCCATCTCCTCTGGTCATGCAAACTGAAGTTTGCTTATTTCATCTGGATTTAACACCATCAAAAAAAATGTTGTATGCAAGACCAGACCCCATGACCCATGGAAACTGGCAGATGAGGTTAGGAAGAACTGGGTGTGGGTTGTGGATCTGGACTGCCTGCCTCCTACCAAATGAGCTACATCCCAGCTTTAGAAACTGTTTTAAATGGAAAATCAAGAAGCCTTGGAAGCCGGGCGGTGATGGTGCATGCCTTTAATCCCAGCACTCGGGAGGCAGAGCCAGGTGGATCTCTGTGAGTTCGAGGCCAGCCTGGGCTACCAAGTGAGTTCCAGGAAAGGTACCAAAGCTACACAGAGAAACCCTGTCTCAAAAAACCAAAAAAAAAAAAGCCTTGGAATGTAGGCTTGGTTTTTTAATTATTTACAGAGAAACGTGGTTTTTTGGTTTGCCCGTTTGTTTGGGGTATAAGCGTATCTGTGTACATGATATGGACACATGTGTGCTGGTGCATGTACCCGTGCATGTGGAGGCCAGAGGAGGACACTGGGGGTCTCCCTCTACTGCTCTCCATCTTGTTTTTTTGAGACACAGCTCACCGATTTGGCCAGGCTGGTTAGCCAGGTGAGAGCTCCTAACCTGAACCTGTCTACCTCCCCAGTGCTGGGTTACAGACACGTGCAGCTATGCCTGGCTTTTATGTGTGCCCTGGGGATTTGAACTCGGGTCCTCTTATCTTCACAACAAGCATCAGCACCCACCGAGCCGTCTCCCTGCCCAGTAGAAGTGTGGTTTTGATAAACTGAATAAGAGAAGACAAAACCAACGATGGCAGCAGTTGCCCAAAGTCAGTCCAGCCTCAATCCAGAGACAGCCTTGCTCCTCACTGCACTGTTTACTAACAAGAGCCCAGAAGCTTCTTGCAGACAGACAGCATGACTTCTAGACAGAGAACAAGTTGTGAAAGCCCTTTCAAGCAGTATATGATCACTTGCCATGACTCACGCCATGCAGCCTAGCAAAGGGAAAGACACTAAGCCACCTGAAATCCTGCCCCCCAGGGCGAGTTCCTGGGCACCCCTCGTGCTTAGACACGGTACACATACACACACACACACACACACACACACACACACGTGCGCTTTTTTGCTGTTTAACAAAACGCATCAGCCCTCCTCGCGTATTTTTGGCTTTTCCCGCACAGTTCTTGGCACGGGATGCACTGTATTAAGTGTTCGCTGAAAATCTGTTGACTCTCAAGACTTTTTAAAATCAGACAGCAGAATTTTTTAATGACTCAACGGGGCAGGGGGTGGGGGGGCTAGTGAATGCCTTTGAGTCAATAACTGACTAATGGCGTGTTCTCCCAAGGAAATGAGCTGCTTGACCACTAATGACTTTATGATTTAGACATCTCTACCCACTCGGCATAAATGCGCTTTCTTTCGGCAGGTGGGAGGGAGTCACTTTCAACTCTGAGGAGGCCTAGCAATGCTGATGGGTATGGATATCAGGCAGCTACATCTGCCTCCCCATCCTTCCCTCTGGTTAGTGATCATGGACTCCTTTACCACTTCAGTCTTCAGAGGTGACCCACAGCCTAGCATCCCTGTACATGAAAGCTGACTTCTGTCTTTGTTTCTTCTGTGTTTGTTAAGGCAAACGCGATGATAATACATAGAACGATGCCTCTACCTCTCCTGCCCCATAATACCAGCACTGTTCTGTATGGTAGGTCAGCACAAAGGGCAATCAGTGGCTAATGCATGCAGGCCGAGCATAGTTGCTTTGTTCTCCATTAGGAAACAAAATCCACTTAGAACACGCTGACATTGTCTGTCCGATAAAGCCCTGCATTTTGAGCTATTTATCCCCCCTAAAGGAAGGCTGAGTTTACCATTCATTCTTAGAGATGGCTGCCACACTGCTCACAATTACTTTCTAAAATGTGCGAGGGAAGAAAGTTCTGGAGTTTAGAAATAAAAGAGCTACAGGCGCACCCCACTGTCCATCCGTTCCAGCCGCTTGGCTGAGAAGAATTCCTGTGCAAAGGACTTCACACTCGTCTGTTCCAACTGTCTTTAAACGTGTTTCCTCAAAGGCCACACTCAAACGTGCTTGGCATTTTTAATCCTTCAATGAGGAGTTCAGGCCGTCCTGCCAGCCCAGTGATTGCAAGAGGCAGTGTGCTCTTAGTCATTCAGAGTGACGCTTGGCTCCCGCAGCCAGTTCACACAGAGGGGACAGCATGCTGGGTGAGACATTGGTCTTGTGACTGGAACCAAAGGTTTGAGTTCTGGCTCAGACCTTCTATAAATATAGGGCTTTGGCCAGTGGCCTCCGCTTCCTTCACTTTCCAGTAATATATGCAGTGAGGTTGCTTATCACTGTAGGCTGTCATCACGTCCAGTAGTACAATGCTTTTAGCTTTGCCTAATCTTCAAAACAAATATGGAGGACTGGGCATGTAGCTCAGTCGGGAGAGTGCCTCCCCAGTGTGCATGATGAAGCCCTGGGTTCAATCCCCACCATCACGTAAACCAAGCACTGTACTCCTAAGAGATGGAGGCAGGAAGATCAGACCTTCAAGGCCATCCTCTGTCTGCTACATTGTAACTTTCAGGTCAGCTAGGGATACAGGAAAATCTGTCATAAAAATATACTAAATAGGCCAGGCAGTGGTGGCACACGCCTTTAATCCCAGCACTCGGGAGGCAGAGCCAGGCAGATCTCTGTGAGTTCGAGGCCGGCTTGGTCTACAGGGTGAGATCTAGGACAGGCACCAAAACTACACAGAGAAACCCTGTCTCAAAAAAAAAAAAAAAAAACCAGTAAAAACCGACTAGAGAGACGATGGCTCCATAGTTAAGAGTGCTTGCTGCTCTTCTAGAGTCCCCGAGTTTCCAGCACCCTCATTAGGGAGCTTATTCACAACTGACTATAATTCTAGCTCCAGGGAATCTAATACCCTCTTCTGGGCACCCTATGTACTCATATAAGCACACATACACATAAGTAAAAACAAATCTTTGAAAATAAGAAAGAGGGCTGGAGAGATGGCTCAGAGGTTAAGAGCACTGGCTGCTCTTCCAGAGGTCCTGAGTTCAATTCCTAGTACCCACATGGTGGCTCCCAACCATCTGTAATGAGATCTGGTGCCCTCTTCTGACCTACAGGCAGAACACTCACTGTCTACATACTAAATAAATAAATAAATAAGTCTTTTAAAAAATAAGAAATGATTTTTAAAGTTAAGAATAAGACAAGTAGGCAGAAGTACACATTACCTCTACATCCCAGAAAAGACTATCTTACACCACATATGTCCAAAGGATACAGTCTAAATCCAAAGAATTGTCCTTTATAACAGATGACTTGAACTCTGTTAAATTCATCATCATTACTGGAGGAGGGGCACAGAGGTTCAGAAGTGAGATGACAGCCTTCAGGAGCTGATTCTCTCCTGGCACCTTGGGGTTTCCGGGGTGAAACTCAGGTCATTAGGTGTGGTGGCGAGTGTCCTGACTGGCTGAGTCATCTTGCCAGCCCTGAATTGAGCCTCATGAAAAATTCAATGTGTTGTTCCTTTTCATGTCCCTTGTCCCTTGTGCTGCAGATGAATGAGCATTCATAGAAGCATGGACCAACATCTGGGGACCAACCCGTGGAGGATCTGTCTGGTTCCTCCCGCCTCTCACTGTCTATCGGATGAGGTGCCCGGTCCCCGCTTTTATTTGCTATCAGAGCTGTGTATCTGCCTGCAGCTTGAAAATTAACTTTAAGCCACACCTTCACCGGGGAAGATTATGTGTGTGGAGATAATGGTCCTGACTGTGTCCCCAGAGGCACACCTGAATTATGTAGTAGGTGTGGGAGGGAGTGCTGAGACACTTTTCTGGAGCTCTACCCCCACCAGGGCCCAGCGCTCTCTGGGTATTAATTAGCTCGGGTCTCTAAAGACCAGATAGTAAAGGTGAAATTGTTTAGATCCACAATGAAGTCAAACTCCAAGCCAAAGTAACTGAATTTGTTTCTTTGGGATAAGTTATTTCCTGCTGGTTCTGCTGTAGGTACTTAGTGTGGATTCAGGACACATTGACCTTTTCAAACCAAACTTTGTTCTTCATCAGTCTTCTCAAATGCTGATGCTCTTGGGGACCCTGCTGGGCAATTTAGGGGAGAGGCTATAGAGTCCTCTTTATTCTCACCTGAGAACACTGCCTTGGTGTTAGCCTAGAACAGTCGGAAGAGAGGTTGTTTATAAAGCATGCTAAAACAATCACATTCCATTTTCAGCCCATACTCACCTGAGTTCTATTTATTAGGTAGCTGAGGGCTTGTGGGGGGTGAGGGAGGAGGGGACAGGGGGGGTGCCTTTGGCTTCTGTCCCCAGGCAGCCCTTGTTCTCCTGTGGCAGGGACCATTTGTCCAGGAGGAAGTGACGTTCACAGTATTTCCTTTACTGTGAAGGGAAGGGGCACTGTTCTCCATGGCAAGATCATGTCTTCCCTGGTTTGTTTGCTCAGAGTAGGCATCTTACAGCCTTCAAGTTGGTCCTACCCTAAGAATGGTTTCAGCCACTGAGCAAGAGAATCCAGATGAGAGACAAAACCTAGCCCTTCAGTTTTGATTATTAGATCCCTACCCAAATCTTACAAATAAAAAAATCCTACTAAGATAGATTCTATTTTATTTATATTTTAATGTATGTGTGCGGGTGTTTTGCCTGCATACATGTGGCCCACTTGTTTGCCTGGTGCCTGAGGAGGGCTTGAGTCCCAGGGAACTGAAGTTACAGACAGTTGTGAGCCACAGTGTGGGTGCTGGGAATTGAACCTCGGTACTCAGGAAAAGCAGCCAGTGCTCTTAACTGCTGGGCCATTTCTCCAGGCCCCCTGAGGTGGATTTTGGAGTAGACAAAGCCTCCTAGTCCTAAGTGAGGAGATACTGCAGAGCATTCCAGTCCTCCGGCATGAATCCTTGCACTGCTAATTTACTGAACATAACCGTGGTTTCTTTTCTTTTCTTTTTTCTTTCTCTCTTTCTTTCTTTCTTTCTTTCTTTCTTTCTTTCTTTCTTTCTTTCTTTCTTTCTTTCTTTCTTTCTTTCTTTCTTTCTTTCTTTCTTTCTTTCTTTCTTTCTTTCTCTCTCTCTCTCTCTCTCTCTCTCTCTTCTTTCTTTCTTTCTTTCTTTCTTTCTTTCTTTCTTTCTTTCTTTCTTTTTTTCCCTTCAAGACAGGGTTTCTTTGTGTAGCCCTAGCTGTCTTGGAACTCACTCTGTAGCCCAGGCTGACCTCGAACTCACAGAGATCTGCCTGCCTCTGCCTCCCAAGGGCTGGGATCAAAGGCGTGCGCCACCACCACCCGGCTTGCACTGCTAATTTAAACTTAAGGGCAATACATAAACAAAACAGGGAGAGCCCACTTATATTCCAATCTCAGCTAAACAAGTGACCTTTTAGCACAAGTGTGCCCCAATATTACTCTAGGCATACTTATAACTTAAACGTTTTCATTGTTTACTCAACATCCAAATTTGATGAGGTAGACTGTGTTTTTATTCACTAAATCTGAGACCTCAACTAGCAATAGCAATGGAAGTACTTGCTAGTTACACAAAGATGTTACTCATTGAACTCCCCACCCACCCACCCGAGTCTCTAGCCGAGGCTGGTCTTCACCTCCCTATGTAGCTGAGGATAACCTTGAACTTCTACCTCTTGAGTGCTGAAGTCTCAGGCATGTACCCTGTGTGTGGTTTATGTGGTTGCTGGGGACCGAACCTGGGGTTTAATGCTGCTAGGCAAGTACTCCTCCAGCCAAACTGTATTCCTAGTCCCTTGTTTCCTTTTAATCAAGAGTGTGGACTCTGGAGCCAGCCCGTCTGGATGGGGAAGTAGATCCGCCACCTCCTGGCCGTGTCTTTGAGCAGGGTTGAAATCTTCTTTTCTTATAGCAGCACAGGCTCACAAGAGCAGTGGGGCTAAGCGTTGGTGGTGTCGCTCGGGGGTGAAAGCTTGCCTAACTGGGATCACGGGATTGTTGTTTAGGTACCTCATAATGTATCTGTGTCATTCAGTTTTGTCACCAATTATGAAGTCTTGGCATCAGTGTCATGGGCATCTTTCATCTCTTCAACAATTAACATTAAATAATTAAAAAACACCTCATCACTTCCCTTCCTCTACTATTAATTCTTCTTCATTTTTCAACTTGGAAGGTCTTTCTGATCAGTAACAAGTGATGTAAAAAAGCGAGTCATTTTGTGTGTCTGTGTGTATGTTTAAGTTTTATGACATATCCACACCCATTTATACTTTCTATTAATAATTCCATATATCATATAGGGCCACAGTTGTTACCTGCATTATGATCTCAGAGATATCAATGTGTAATGACACATGGGTCTCAGAACATGAGTTGAGGGAATGGCATCTAGGTGCTGATTGCTGTCCATTGATTATTTCATTTATTTCCATGGCAAAGTTCTTAATTAAGTAGGTCTTGGTTTATCCCCATCATTCATTAACCACAGCTTAGAGATATGTTCTGTACAGTCTGGAAAATGATCTACAATAGCTGTGTTTTCGGTTTTGAGTGTGTGAACTTATTAAGTATGTAGCAAGTAAGAGTAAAGTAGTGAGGAGGATAGATGGATAGATAGATAGAAGGATAGATAGATAGATAGATAGATAGATAGATAGATAGATAGATAGATAGATAGTCAGCAAACCAGGAACTCAGAACATCCATTAGAAATCAACTGGAAAGCCTCATTAAAGCAGTCAGCTGGCATTCTTGATCGAGAGACTCCCAGGCAGAGTGGAGTGTCCCCTGGGTGAAGCTTCCAAGTAAAAGGAAAACATAGCAGCAGACAGAGATGGCATCATCAAATCAGGAGCGCACCACATCCATCAGAGGCTGACTGGGGAAGCTGAGGTGGTTGGCTATAGCTCCCAGTTGAGCGCAGTGGCTCAACGTCTCCATGGCTGAACTGTCTGTTCCCTTCCCCATGCTGGATACTTTTATATCAATAGTGATCGCTACTGGAAATAGCTTATCGGCTAGCTATACTCAACGGCACAGTGAACTTACTGTCACACATGTATGGGTACCAACCCGCTCTTGGATGAGGGGTCTTTGAGGACACTTGACATAAACATGCTTGTGTCTGAAGTCAGGGTAGGGGACCCAGAGCTAGCTTCTCAGTTCAACATGACAACTTACCAGTATAATGCCCCAGGTGAGAGCAGAACAGGACCTTGGGGAAGCCAACCTGTTTGGGCCAGCTCCCCGTTATATGTCCCTATATAGAAATAGCTTCCCGGAAAGGAACCTCACAGTTTTATCTCCCTTTTTTATTTAAAACTGTTTATTTGTAAATAAATCTAGTTTTTATTTGCTAAAATGAAGATATTTCTAATTCAATGATTCGTTGAACAGTTTTGAGTGGGGCACAGTTGTGCCCACCAGTAGTCGGGAGGCTGAGCAGGGAAATCATATGAACCCAAAAGACAGAGACCAGCCTAGGAAACATAGCAAGACACACTACCTCAGAAACAAGAAAAACAACACAAATCCAATTGGGGGGGGGGTGAGTTTTTTCCATGATTTTCTTCCCTCAGTGGGGACAAGATGTTTGATTTGTTGTCTTTATTCACTTCTGGACTCCCAGCACCTTTAAGTGCCTGGAGTGGTGTAAGCAACCAACACAAAGTAGTTGATTGTTGAATGAATAAAGAGATTTGGGGGGCGGGAGGAAGGGGGCTGCGCCATATCTAATAGCATCCCCTTACTTGAATGCATTAAAATGTATAAAACTGGGTTGGGAAGATGGCCCAGTGGACAAGAGAACTTGCTATGCAAGCTTGAGGACCTGAGTTCAATTCCCCTAGCATCTGCGAGAAAGACCGATATGGCCCTGCGTACCTGTAACACCCGTCAGCACTGTGTCTGGCAGACACAGAAGGACCAGTGGGGCTCCCTGGTGGCCAGCCTAGCTCCAGGTCCAGGGAGAGACCCTAACTCAAGGGAATAGGCAGAGTGATAGAGGAAGACACCCAACCTCCTCCTCTGGCTTCCTCACATGCACAGGTCACAGGTACAGGCACCGTCACACAAACATGAGCATGCACTACACACATACACCATACGTCTTCCAGATACACACGCACACATGCTCACCATGTTTTTGTTTTGTCTTCTTAATTAAAAAGCACTTCACACACACACATACAAAGTGAGACTTGAAGTGGGGTGGGGGGCTGAAGAGATGGCTCGGCGGGGAAAAGCGTTTGCAAAGCCTGAAGACCTGAGTTCGATTCCCGGCACCTACATAAAAAGCTGGATGCAGATATGAAACACCAGCACCACGGGAACCACAAAAGAGAACCGGCCCCGACAAGGTGGGAGGGGGAAGGCCAACTCCAGAAAGTTCCTCCGGCCCCCACACAAATGCAGTGGACCCATCCCATCCTACATAAAATAATTAAAAAAAATGTTTTCAGTTATAAAAAAACAAACACACATTGAGCCGGGCGGTGGTGGCGCACGCCTTTAATCCCAGCACTCGGGAGGCAGAGCCAGGCGGATCTCTGTGAGTTCGAGGCCAGCCTGGGCTACCAAGTGAGTCCCAGGAAAGGCGCAAAGCTACACAGAGAAACCCTGTCTCGAAAAAAACCAAAAAAAAAAAAAAAAAAAAAAAAAAACAAAAAACCACACAAACTTTATATCCAATGCATACTTCCTCTCAGAGAAGCCTTCCTTTCTTCTCTAAACCTTACTTACCTATGTGGGGTTGTTATTTGCTTCTCAGAATGTAAAGGGGTAAAAATACATGAGATGCTGAGAACTTTGAGAATTAGAATCCTTGGTAATGTTGATACCTCTCTTTCCCACTAAGCTTCAGGGGGAAACAAATGTGTGGGTCCCCCGCCTCAGAGGACATTCCAAGGGAAACAATACGTCTCATTTCAGGAGAGGGACATTAACTGACACAGTTCTATTCCGTGTGTGTGTGTGTGTGTGTGTGTGTGTGTGTGTGTGTGTGTGTGTGGTGTGTGTGTTGGTTCCTAGCTCCCTGTGCTGAAAAGAACGTGCTTTATTTTATGTAGAATAATGCTTCTTTTTGCAGCACCTTGATAACGAACCTCATTGCTGTTCTTAAGGAGAAATAAGACCTGAGCTAATTGAATAACTGCTTTTGCCTTTATGGTGTTCATAAACTGTCCACACTGGCTTTCCTTCCATCCAGCAGCTTATTCCATGCTCTGTAACATCTGTTTACTGACTGAAAAACATGTCTCTGTGAAGACGGACAGGGGACCTTAACTAGGTTGAAATTCAGACATACATCGGATCCGTATTAATCTCCGTCAACCCTTTCAAGCAGATGCCCTATTTTGGAGAAAAGGAGATTGAAATGTACCAAGGAGCGGTAAGTTATGTACTCAATAAGTTGCCGTAGTGTTTAGGGATTTTGTCATTTATGCATAGCTTTTCTTGAAGTTAGCAATACATTTGCATTTTCTGATGAATTATTTATTGGGGAGGTCGAGTAAGTGACATTGTTGGATTTTTTTTTTTAATTGGATGCTGATCTTGAGCATGTAGTTCAAGGGAGTATAGGCTAATGAGTGGGCTCATTTACATGTGGAATTAGTTAAGTGGGCTGCAATACCCAGAGTTGGGGGTGGCCTTCTGGCTTCTACACGTGCTTCCAAGTTATAAGTGATTAAAAAGAAGCATGATGGGAGCCAGGGAGATATGTCACAAGCATGAGGACCTGAGTTCACATCCCAGAACCCAGGTGACCATGCAGTACGTAGTAGTGTGCGTGTGTAATCTCAGCTCTGAGGAGGTGCAGACACGAGGGCCCCTGGGGTTCACTGTCCAGTCTGGCCTAATGATGAGCTCCAGGCCAATGAGAGACCCTGTCCCCAAGGAGCTGGACACCATTCCCGAGAGTAACACCCAAAGTTGTCCTCTGTCCTCCACACGAAAGCAAGCATGAACACACACACTGGTATCACACACACACACACACACACACACACACACACACACACACTTAAAAAAAAAACAGCTGCTGGACAGTGGTGGCACATGCCTTTA
Source organism: Peromyscus leucopus (assembly GCF_004664715.2). NCBI lineage: Eukaryota > Metazoa > Chordata > Mammalia > Rodentia > Cricetidae > Peromyscus > Peromyscus leucopus. The sequence goes on along the minus strand of NC_051069.1, from coordinate 2,370,724 downwards.
ATCACAGCACTCAGGAGGCAGAACCAGGTGGATCTCTGTGAGTTCGAGGCCAGCCTGGGCTACAGAGATCTGAGATAGCCATGGCTACACAGTGAAATCCTGTCTCAAAAAACCAACCAACCAACCAACCAACCAATAAATAAAACCAGTCATAGGTAAAAATGAATGAGATGCTGGTAACTTTGAGAATTGAAATCCTTGCTAAGCTTTGGCCATAGTTTGAAAATGAATCTTTCATTCCTTCATTTACTAATGTGACTGCTCTCAGTTCAAACCCACACCACAGCCATTTCATCTGTGGGTTAGAAGTAAAACCAGCAATCCTTCCCAACGTGTCTTATTCTGCAGCTCATCACACCCTGGCCTAGACCTCTGCATCTCCTTCCTTCCTTCCTTCCCTTCTGTACAGCAGAAGCACAAAAGCCCTTATTAATCCTGACCCCTGGAAGCCAACAAAAGAACACATAAATCCAGTTGAAGTGGAAGGCAATTACCCAGAGCAAGTGTGCACCCCATTGTTGCCAGATGAATGCTTCTGGTAGCCGGAGCCCAAGGAGGCTGCCACGGGAAAGACCTTTGATAATGCTGCCTTTATCGGGGGGCCAGCACAAGGACAACACTGTCAACAGAGTTCTGGGCCCTGCCCTGGTACCCCAGTTCACGATCCTGGGGCAGCTGGCCTGACCCCCCCCCCCAGTAACAGCAAGGCTCCAACATGAAGAGCTGAGATACACACACACACACACACACACACACACACACACACACACACACACACACAATGTACACATACACTTACAAGCACACACAAACACAGACCTGTGTTTCTTTCTAGTTCTCTGAAGAGTCACTGTGTACCAGCCCCTTTTTGTTAACTTTTCATGGGTTCTCGGTGTAGAAATGTCATAAAAGAAAAAAAAATTTTTTCATTGCTCATGGCAACATTGTCAATACAATTGGTTTTACTGAATATTAGGTACTGAATGTGCTTACAACAATACTATAACAATCTGTATGACTGCTGTATCACGTTATCTACCCTATTTCACAGAGGAAGAACCGCTGCCCAGGGGAGCGGTATCACAATCTACTGAGCTAGGAGTTAAAATCAAGTCTTAATGGCTTTGGGGGTCTCTATCGAGAGAGAGGAGCATCAGAGGAGATAGCTACTCAATACTCCATAGGTACCTAGCTCAGAGGCTTGGTGAAACTGTAGCTGGGAAGGGAACCCAGCTGAACGTATAGGACTCCAGAGATGGGGCTGTCATTCAGTGAGCAGAATGATTCCTATTCTGCACAAATCCTGGATTCCACCCCCGACACTGAATAAACCAGTCCTGGCGCAATGTAGTTCAAAGCCATCCTCAGCTACATAGGGAGATGGAGGCAAGCCTGAGATTCATGAGACCCTGTCAGGGGGTAGGAGGAGTGTAAGTGACCTCCAAGGGCACAGCTTTCATTAAGCAGTTTTAGACCCTTAGTGGGAAAGGCTTGTGTCCTAGTCAGGATTACTATCGTTATGATGAACACCATGACCAAAAGCAAGCTGGGGAGGAAAAGGTTTATTTTGCTTACACTTCTACATTCTAGTCCATCAATGAAGGAAGTCAGGACAGGAACTCAAACAGGCTTGGAATCTGAAGGCAGGAGCTGATGCAGAGGCCATGGAGGGGTGCTGCTTTCTGACTTGCTCCCCCTGGCTTGCTCAGTCTGCTTTCTTTTAAAACCCAGGAACCACCAGCCTAGGTATGAGCCCACCCACAGTGAACTGGACCCTCCCACTTCAGTCACTAAGAAAGAAAATGCCCTACAGGCTTGCCCACAGCCCAGTCTATGGAGGCATTTTTTCGGTTGGGGTTCCCGCCTCTTCGATGACTCTAGCCTGTGTCCGGTTGATGTAGAACTAGCCAGCGCAGTTCGTCTTCTCATTTCCTCCACCGCTTGGCATTCTCTCCACTCCCCCTCCTTCTGGTCTCCACCCTCTTTTCTTCCTTACAATGTTCTGCTTGCCTGTTTTCAAAGAGGCGTTACACATAGCTCTGACTCAGTGGTCTGTGTAGAAGCCCATCTGAGACCATGTCCCGAGGTCCCAGCTGGTCTCCCCCTTCACCATGAAGGCAGGCTTCACATATACGTTGACCCCTGTCAGAGTTCTGCATTCCCGAGGATAGCCTCCCACTCTTCCTAGGTGGCTCCCTGAGGGTTGGGGGACACTGGGTAGGGGACACATGAGTACTTGGTGTTACACAGGGTCTCGCCCCCCCTACCCCCATTTCCTTTCACCACTGAGGTCCAGTCTTCAGGGCTTGGCAGTAAGTAGCAGATCCTCAGCCAGCTCCCTTTTCTTTAGTCCATCACTATGTAGGGAAATTTAAGAGTGGTTTAAGCAAAGCATTCCTTAGGTTTTCATATGGCTTAATCTTTTAAAATTACTGTCCTGCTCATCTTCTCCCGTACCTTGTGAGACCCCCAGAGACAGGACAATGTGTCACCCTGGACTCAGTTCCACATCTTATTTTCACCACTCCAGCGCCGCATGGAGCATTTTTGTTTTAAAAATCTTTTCATTTATCTGTTTGTGTGCACCATGGTGGGCAGGTGGCCGTCAGAGAACATCTTGCAGGAGTCGGTCCTCACCTTCTTCCTTGTGGGTCCCAAAGGTAGAACTCGCCAACAGGCTTAATGGCAAAGGCCTTCATTAGCTGAACCACTTCCCCAGCCCTGATTTTTGTTTTGTTTTTTGAGATTGAGTCTCACGTAGCCAAGGCTGACCTTGAACTCACCAAGTAGCCAATAATGACTATGAACTCCTGATCCTCCTGTTTCGCCTCCTAAATTCTGGGATTATAGGCATATGCCACCGTGGCAGCTCTTTTTGTTCTTGAGGGGTTGGTGAAAGTGGGTGTCTGAATAATTGGAGTCGGCTGACAGAGTGGCTGTTAGGCATGGGGCATGACTTGATTGCTGGACTTGTTTTTTTCCAATTTAATGTTATGTGTGTGGGCATCTGCCTGCATGTATGTCTGGGCACCACCATGTGCACACAGTGCCTGAAGAGGCCAGTGGAGGGTGTCAGATGCCCTGGACCTGGAGTTACAGATGGTTGTGAGCCACCATGTGGGTGCTGGAAATCCAACCTGGGTCCTCTGGAAGAGTAGCCAGTGTTCTTAACCACTGAGCCATGTCTCCAGTCTCTAGTTTTAAACCTGTACATCGCTGAAAACCCTTTCACACACCCAGGAGACTGTCTCATTGTAGCGTCACCTGCAGCCCTCCCCTTTAGGAGAGAAACTAACTAAACCAGTTTGTCCCTATGAGGAACCACACCTCTTATCATCTTCTTGTGGGAAACTTCTGAGTTTCCCTCCTCATCCATAGATACACCCCATAGTCCCCAGTGAGATCCGAGGATAGCGACTTGCCTCTTAAAGAAGAAAAATGCTGCCAGCATTTAGAATTCTGGTCAAAGCGAGACCCAGGGTCTTGGCAGATCCTTTTCTGATAGTTGCCAAGTGTCTCCAGTATTTGGAGACATGAATTTGGAGCAGAATGGCTTTGCAGAGGCATGCCTGGGTAGAAGGGCGGTGTACCTGGGTCATATCTGAGGGCTGAATCATGGGCATGCTTATCGAGGAGTCCTTCCAAACTCCACCTTCGCTTCCCCAGGCTGTAATAGGCCATAACCTAGGACATTTTTATGAATCATCAAATCACGAAACCTTTGCCTGTAAATGTTAAACACTGGAGCTGTGTGCCATGGTGTCATTGATCGTCCACACAAAGAAACTTACTGTGGTTTGGTTTGGGTTTCTGTTTTTGCTTTCCTAGGCGCAGTATGAGAACCCGCCTCATATCTATGCCCTTGCCGACAGTATGTACAGAAACATGATCATCGACAGAGAGAACCAGTGTGTCATCATCAGGTAGGAGAAAGAACCAGGCCAGCAAGCCTCTATCCCTGAGCAGTCAGAGCAGCCCTGATGTTCAAGGCCATTCAGCACGTCTGAGGAGCCAGCAGGTGCCGCCTGGTTTGTTTTGTAATTGTCCCTTGTCCAATGCCAGATCATAAACACTTTCAGGGGAGGAGCTCACAAGGCTCCACCCCTCAGTTAATGGAAGAGGGGAGGCATTTTCTTCAATGGTGTAGCCACTGGGAAGTAGCCCATGTTCCTGCCCATCTCCAACTGTAATGGAACTTGCCCAATCACTGAAAAGAAATGAATGAATGAATGAATGAATGAATGAATGAATGACATGACATGACATGCATGACATGACATGACATGACATGAAAGTTCAAGGGGAACTGATTGGGGACAGGAGTGACAGCAGGAGTGAGCGTGTGTCTGGCTGATTTGTACCAATTCCACAAACTAGAGTCACTTAGGAAGAGGGAATCTCAGTGAAGAAATTGCCTCTAGTAGACTGGTCTGCAGAGAGGTCTGGGAGCATCTTCTTAGTTGGTGAATGATGGGGAGGGCCCAGCTCACTGGCAGCACTACCCCCCCCCCCCAGCGAGGTGGTCCTAGACTATATTAGAAAGCAGGCTGAGCAAGCCACAGAAGTAAGGCACTAAGCAATATTCCTCCTCCATGACATCTGCTTCGGTGCCTGCCTCCAGGTTCCTGTTGTTGTTTGTTTTTGCTCTTTTGGGGAGCCTGCCACCCAGCTCCCAAATAAACCACACACAGAGGCTTATTCTTAATTATGAATGCCGGGCCTTAGCTTGACTTGTTTCTTGCCAGCTTTTCTTAACTTAAAATTATCCCATCTACCTTTTGCCTCTGGGTTTTTTCCTTTTCTTACTTCTATATATCTTACTTTCATTCTTAGTCTGTTCCTGGCTGGGTGGCTGGGTGGCTGGCCCCTGGAGTCCTCCTCTCCTTGTTCTCTTGCTCCTTCTTCGTTTCCTCCCAGATTTTTCCTTCTGTTTATTCTCTCTGCCTGCCAGCCCCACCTATCCTTTCTCCTGCCTCACTGTTGGCCACTCAGCTCTTTATTAGGCCATTAGGTGTTTTAGACAGACAAAGTAACACAGCTTCACAGAGTTAAACAAATGCGACATAAAAGAATGCAACACATCTTTGCACGATTAAACCAATGTTCCACAGCCTAAACAAATGTAACACATCTTAAAATAATATTCTACAACAGGTTCCTGCCCCAACTGTATTGTTGGTTTTTTACTCTTTTTTTTCCCCCAGTGAGGGTTCTGGAGATAGAATTCCAAATTCTGATGATTTGATCTGCTCCACACTCCAGTGCCAGGACTGAGTTACACACTCCTTTCAGCAGCTGGCTTGTTTGCAAACAAAGCCCACACATCCTCGCCCCTGGTTGCTGTGTCTCTCAAGTCTCCTAGTCGCTGAGCAATCTCCTTCGTTCTGTTTTTCTTGGCATTCATTTGTTAAAGACAAAAGCTCTAGGCCCTTCTGTGCCTTGGCTGACGGTGTCCTCTGACGATGCCCACACCACCCACCATGCTCTCTATTTCCTGTTGTCGTAGTTACTTGTCTCCTGGCTCTGACAAAATACCTAACAATAGAAATTTACGGGTTGCAGTTTGGAGGTCATTGTCACTGTCAGCGTAATAGTCACGTGTCTGTTTTTATTTAGGGGTCTACTTTGGCTCACAGTTTTAGGCCTCATGGACTCAAGAACTCGGGGTGGCTGGTCACATCGCATCTGCAGTAGGAAAATAGGGAGATGTATGCTGGTAATCAGCATGGTTTCTCCTTTTTATTCAGTCTAAGACCCCCCCACCCCCCGCAGTCCATGATGCGCCCATATTCAGGGTGGGTCTTCCTGCCTCAGTTAGCCCAATCTAGAAACTTGTTCTCAGGCACGGCCAGAGTTTGGTTCTTGGGGATTCTCGGTCCCATCAAGTAGACAGTTGATGTGAATCACCACGTGGGTAAATGGATAGTATGTCTCGAGGCATGGCCAGATGCAGATTCTATTTTTTTTGCAAAAACATCTGTTACATCCTGAACTTCATTCCTGTTGTTCTCTATGCGACCATCGTTCAGCCTGCCAAGGAGACCCCTCCATCCTCCATTCTCATTTTCACGACCACTGCTTAATTAAATTTATGTTCTCATTCTGTGATTTCTTTTACATGGGATAGTTGGACATTTTTTTAATTTCATCTTAAAATATAATCTTTATGGGAAAACTAGATAAAATGCCTACTCACTGTCGTTTCTCCTCACTTTTCAAAGTAATGAGTTGTTGCCCCTGGCAACCTTTGAAGGTAGCGTGTGTTTCCAGTATCACTTCTAACTAGTGGGTTTAAAATAGCTTCCCTGTTTACAGCAGTTATTCCTCCGGTGTCCAGATAATCTCCCTTCTCCCTCATCTTGGCCTCCGTGTCCTCTGACACATCTCGAGTCCTCTTGGATCATTTCCTTGTTGCCAGTGGTCCAAGTGTGCCTCGTTCGAGCCCTCCTGAGACCTGGAACTGGCCCTTTCTCCAAGGGGTCCTTGTCTCATGGGATGGGACATGATGTTTAGACATCACTGTCCTCGGTACCAGCTGTCAGCGTTCCTGTTCTCTCCAGTGGACAAAGCTAAGGAATTTGAATTTTTGATGAACACAATGAGGCATGAGTTCATTCTGCTATTTCTAGCTTATTTTTAAGGTTATAGAGAGTTGTTTGTTTTCATTTATTATTACTGTTATTACTATTTTGTGTGTATGAGTATTTTGTCTGAATGTATGTTTGTGCTCCGTGTGTGCAGACTACAGAGTTTTAAAATATCTTTGATTTTTATATTCATAACTTGTCTCTCTTCTACTAAAACATCTTGGTCTCTGATGACATAGACATAACTATTTGCTTTATAGTGCATGCATTTTATATGTGTATGTATGAATATATACATATATACACATATGTATTTAAAATAAATAATACCAATATTATTATAGCACCAACAATAATAATACAAATTAGTAGCAATACTGAATTCATTTTAAAATTTATTTTTGTTCTTTTGGTCTATATATTCAATATTTGCATCCAAAATTTTAGGTAAATATAAACTTATATATGTAATAAATATAAATTATATAAATGTAAGTAAAGGCTTATTCATTTTATTTCATGTATATGAATATTTTCCCTGAATTTGTCTGTCCAGTGCCCATGAAAGCCAGAAGAGTGAATTGGATCCCCTGGGACTGGAGTTACAGATGGTTGTGAGAGACCACATGGGTCCTGGGAATAGAAGCTGGGTCCTCTCTGCAAGAGCAGCCAGCCCTATGAACTGCTGAGCCATCTCTAGCCCCCAAATAATTGGGGTTTAAAAGTCAGCTAATTCGGTATTTTTCTATACTCTTTGTGTGTCAAGTTCGTTTGCCAATAGGGTTATTTGCATTCTTAATTTTCATGGTTTAAAATTGTAAATATTACACCTATCATTGACTTATTTTGTTTTTTTTGTTTGTTTGTTTGTTTTTTGTTATTTGAGGAAGGGGCTTGCTGAGTAGCCTATGCTGGCTCCAGCCTCCCAGTCCCCTGCCTCTGCTCCTGAGTGCTGGGATTACAGTGTGCGTCACCACACCTGACTTAAGATCTTATCACCCTCTAAAACACATACACAACACAAAATGAAAACAGTAAAGCAAGGCAACAGAAGCCTTTTGAGGTAAACGCAGGCCCTCAGGGCTTCAAGATGAAGAGAGACTCAATGACATTTTACCCCCTGTGTCCGGCGGAAAAATAAAATCCTTGAATTGCATGTCTCTGGGCCATTGTCCCAACCAGAGAACGAGCAGTCCAGTGTCCCTGAAGCCCGCAGCCTGTGTTCAGGCTCAGTTATCACCATCTTGCTCATTCCTGGTCGTTTATACAAATTGGGGGAAGAGAGTTGTATATTTTATGAATCTTGAATTTATTTTTATGTTGCCACAGTTCTCCTATGCCCAGCTTTTATTTTTTCACCCATGACACTGGCTTTCTGGTTCATTTTGCTCCTACTGGCTGCTGGCTACACACTCTCGCATTCTGCCTCTGTGTTCTGCCTCCAGAGCCCCAGGCCATAGGTGTTTTTGAGAGACCTCGCCAGTTCTACCAGGGGTGTCTTCTAGGTTTGTCAGATTGGTTCCTCATGTTCTTCCTGGACTCATTCCTTCAGCTGGTTCTTCTGGAAGTCGGAAGTTAGATGTAGATGGTAGATTAGATGCAGGTTAAACCGTTTCAGGGGGATGCGTAGGGAGTGGTGATTTTGCTTGAGTAACAGGAAATGCTTTGGTATGACACTAATTTGAGGTCAGGGGAGAGTAGGGGGGTGTTTCCTTCACTACATTTAATGAGGGAGTTCAGTGTGAGTTCTCTGATAGGTTCCTGCGTCTCTTCTCCTTGCTCATTCTGCCCCTCTTCTGGGTGTTTTCTGGGAAGGAAGGGATTGGGTTTGTTACTCAAGAGCTCACAATAGCACCAGTTCATGGCTTTTCCACACTCAGACCTCCCGCCATCTTGATTCACATGCCGCAGTGTGGAACCAGAGACTGCTTCCAAGATCCGTCTTTGCAGCCATTCAGAGGTGATGCACTTTTAATTTAGGAGATGGTAGAACAGGGAGGCAAAATTAAGGTTAAGGATCCTGTCCCCTGACAAGACAGCCCCTCCCTTCTGTCTCTCTGAGGCCAGTTCTCCGTAACCCTCAGACTCAAACATTCATAAGAACCATTCTTGGGGATGCTGGAGAGATGGCTCAGCAGTTAAGAGCACTGGCTGCTCTTCCAGAGGACCTGGGTTCAATTCCCAGCACCCACACGGCAGCTCACAAACTGCCTGTAACTCTAGGTCCAAGGGATCTGACACCCTCACACAGATACATATGCAGGCAAAACACCAATGCACATAAAATAAAAATAGATTAGTTAAAAAAACCACTCTTGGTGCCTATGATTACAGTTTTATTGTAGCAACGGAATACAAAGCACAGCTGCATGAAAGAGTCAGCATATCAGATGAGGGAGCAGAGGGTCCAGATGTGAGGCTTCCAGTCATGGATGGTGTGACCGTCTCCAATGGGGATGTGTGCCAGCTACTTATGGACAATCGGGGATATTTGCTTGAGTCTCTAAAGTCTAGAGTTTTTATCCAGGGTTCCACTGATGGCTCAATCAGTGCCCTTGACCTCTACTTCCTCTGGAGGTCAGAGGTTCTATTGTGTGGTGCAAAGTACTGGCTATAAATCACACTGGACAGTTTGGTGGCCTCAGCCCCCAGGCAAACAAATATAAACCTAAGAGGGAGGATTGTTGCGGGGGCCTTGACTTCATGCCCCGCCCCCGCCCCCAGTTACAGAGGCCAGATGCCCGACCTCCCTTGAGTTTCTTCTTCGGTATGCAGGTTCCTTTGCTTTCAGACAGATCTTCAACCTGGCAGACTCGCCAGCTCCCTTAACCTCAACAGCTTATGGAGCAGCTCTCTGGGCCTCAATTTCTTCTCCTAATAGTTGTGCCCAGGTCGCAAGACCCCCAAGCAAGACCACCACAGAGCTGATATCCAATGCAAGCACACAGAGGTTTTTTTTTTTTTTTTTTTTTTTTTTTTTTTTTTAATAACAAAACAAACAAGCGGGGCTGGAGAGATGGCTCAGAGGTTAAGAGCACTGACTGCTCATCCAGAGGTCCTGAGTTCAATTCCCAGCACCCACATGGTGGATTACAACCATCTGTAATGAGGTCTCAAACACTCTTCTATATAATTAATAAATAAATAAATAAATAAATAAATAAATAAATAAATAAATAATTCTTTAAAAAACAAACAAACAAGCCTGGGACTTGGTCCGAATGTCCAACATCCGACACAGTTTGTAAAGGAGAACAGCCCCAAGCACTCACTTGAAGGGGTTTATATAGGAAAGGTTTACATGCAGCTTAGGATTGGATGAGGCGGCTAGGGGTGAGGCAGTTCTTTGAAGTTACTGGCTGAACTATAAGCATGAGGTTACTGGTGGCTAACAGGATTCAGGGTACCTACAGAGGCATAAATTTTTACTCCCTATGTCCTGCTTTTGTTGAACCCAAAATATACACATTCAGATTTATTGTTCAAGTCCTACTCTCCTCTGAGGTCAACTTCTAGTCAGTTAAGCCCATTACTCCTCATATCTTGTTTTTGCCAAATCCAGGATACAGAGATTTGTTGTCCCAGCCTTATGAGTTCAACTTCTGGTCACTTCTAAAACTGCTGGTCAGCAAATACCTTTGGAGGAGGGGAGGGGAAGCATCTCTCAAGATGGCTACTGATTTTTCCCTTTCATAGTGAACTGGTGGGGCCGACAAGTTCTAAGATTTCTTGGCTTTGAAATTCTGTATTCCCAGTCATGCATTCTAGGCCAGCAGCTTCCCAATTGACCTCCCCCCCCCCCCGAGTTCTGATCTTGAGGAAGTGAAGATATACCTGGACCATTCTGCATCCTCTTTGCCTTGTTGTCCCTGGGTTTGTGTGAGGCCCAGAGCTCTGTCATCCATTTCTTTCTTTTTTTTTTTTTTTTTTTTTTTTTTAATTTCCCCATGGTCTTTTTCTACATTATAACCACATGGCTTTTGTACAGTAGCATAAAATTAGTTGATTGTGTGGTAGATTCCTTTGTAGATGACATGCTGGGTAGCCTTCAGGTAAGGTGATATCCTGAAGGTGTCTACACAGAGTTGTGAAATTACAAAAGGCCATTCACAAAGATAATACCTTTTATTAATGGAGAGAAGATGAGTTCTTTAGGGATCCAGAAATCTAGTACTGGGATGAGTTGAGCTTGGCTGGCAGGTGCATGACATTCAATAAGCCTGAGAAGGGACACAGGAACCAGCAAGCTAGTGTGGGCCCCAGCCAGCTCCAGGTAGGTAGCTGAGAGTTGTGAGCCACTGAAGGTTTAGGAGTCTCCCTCAAGTCTGGTCACCAAGCAGCTCATGTCTGTTAGCTCATTCATTATCTGTTCTCCAGAATCCATGTCTGGATCTGTGTATTAGAACCATATCTGGGATGTTTTTGTATGCCAGAGACAGTTATGCAAATCTTTCAGATCAACTCTTTGTGGTGTGATTTAAAGAGGGAAGAAGGACCAAGAAGTTTCTAATGCATTCCCTGTCACCCTGTGTCACCAGACAAGCTCTTGGCAGTGTGTCCACAAATGAGTCTAAAGCCTCTGCCCCCTAGCTTCTGTGGGGACATGTTAGACCTCGGAGAACATTTCTGTGGCACATTTACTGTTGACAACAACAAGCATGAATTCCTGTCCCTTTGGGCCTCCTGAGCCTGTGTAACCTTGGCATATGTAAGAACCGAGATATCACATACATCACACTTGTTAGAATTTCGTTTTTCAAAACTATCTTAAAGTATTACTTTCTGAAGAGTAGGGTATCTGTCTTTAATGAATCCAGTAACAGCTGGCAGAGTTTCCTTATGTGTCTGTCCATTTGTTTATTTGTTTGACATAAGGCATCATGCCTGCCTGGCTTTGAACCCACTATGAAGCCTAGGATGGCCTTGAACTCCTGATGCTCTGCCTCCACCTCCTGAGTGCTTAGATTACAGGCACGTGCCGTCATCATGCCCGATTTACTTGGTGTCGGCATCAAACCCAGGGTGCTGTGCATTCTGGGAAAGCTTTCTATCACCTGAGTTATATTCCCAGCACCCCCATTTTAAATTTATTTGTTTTGTGCAGTGTCAGGGGGCAGGGGAGTGCTTGCTTGCATGTGGTGCACAGAGAACAACTTTCAGGAATCAGGCCACTCCTTCCACCACATGGGTCCCAGGGATCAAACTCAGGTCTTCGGGCTTGGCAGCAGGTGCCTTGACTCCGCTGAGCCATTTCGCCAGCCCTCCTCCGCCCTGCCTTTAAAAAGAATTAAGAAAGCTAGGGCAGGCATGGTAGCACATGCCTTCAATTCCAGCCCTCGAGGCAGAGGCAGTCAGATCTTTGTGACTTTGAGGCCAGCCTGGTCTGCATAGCTGTTCCAGATCAAACTGGGCTCTGTAATGAGGCTCCGTTTCCAAACCCAAAAGAGGACTTAACAAAGACATAGTTCGAAGGGATCTGCTAATAGATTGACTATGAGAAGTAGCGTAGGAGCTAGTACCACTACTGGACCTGGGGTTGTTGACCTACCTGCTTGAAAAGACACTTCGGTTTTGGCTTCCCTAACATTTGCGGTGGTGAAGAGTAAAAAGAAACAGTGAGGATGCCCCTGATATGTGGTTGTGGCTGCTCCGCTCTTGGCTTCTGCATCCTGGATTCTCAAGCTGCCTTCCTGTCTTTGATGTATTTCAAGAGCCTTTTATTATTATCACTGGGACCCTTTTCAAGGCTCCCCTGGGTTTCGGATGGCCCACGCAAAGCCTTGTTTATTCTGGCAACATCAGCCTTTGAGGCTCACCGGCTCTCTGATGGGCCCTATCATCTTTGGCCTCTAAGAGAGATGGCGGAGAGTTGCCGTGGTCTGTGGAGTGGAAGAGTAGAGATCTAGGCAGCGACCCCAACTTACCTTTTAGCTCTTATGGTTCTAAAGATTCCTCGAGTCAAGGAGGGCTGGCACCTTAACATGATCTCAGTCACACTGACATCTCTTTCATATGTACCTGAGTGCACACATGCATGTGTTCATGTGCATGTGGAGGCCAGAAGTCAACCTCGAGTACCATTCCTCAGGGGCTGCCCACCTTGTCTTTTTGAGACAAGGTCTTTCACTGGTCTGGAACTTGACAAGCAGGCTAGACTGGCTGGCCTGTGAGCCTGTTTCTACCACTCCAGCCCTAGAATGTGGCACATGCCACCCAGCCCAGCTTTTCAGTTTTGTTTTGTTTTGATTTTTTTTTTTCCTGTATTAGGTCCTCAGGCCTGCAGAACACACACTTTACTGAGCCATCTGCACAGTCCTAATGATACAATTTTTAATCTTCATGACAATGTGGCCAACTAGTAATTATAGTCCTCTTTGAGAGATCAAGAAACTGAGTGTTAGGTAAAGAAACGTGAGATGTCTTGCATTTGGAGTGTGGTCATGCTGTGCCGCCCCCAGGAACCTACCTTCCTCTGCTGCTGTGAAATAGCCTGTGTTAGCTTAGCTGCTACATAACTGTTGCAGCCCAGCATGGCTTGAAAAGATTCCTAGGATGACTCTGGGCCTGGACTCTGTTTTGTTCTGTTTCAGGTGCATAACTAACGCAAGCCTTAGTTGCTGTATTTAAAAATTGGAGACTGCTGGGAGCTAGAAAGATGGCCCAGCAGTTCAAGAGCACTGGCTGCTCTGGCAGAAGACCCAGGTTCAATTCCCAGAACTCACATGACAGCTCACTATTTGTAATTCCAGTTCCAGGGGATCCAACAACCTTTTCTGACCTCTTAGGGCACCAGGCACACACATGGTACATACATGCAAGCCAATACTCATATACATAAAATAAAAACAAATAAATACTTATAAAAAATACCCAAAGCAGGGACTGATAAGTTATAAGAACATAAAAAAAGTTAATAAGGAATTAAACATCCCTCTAAACTGTCGAAGAATGATTTCAAATATCCTCTAGTAACATCAAAGGGAATTTTATATATAGCAAGTAGCCAACTTTGGGTTTAAACGATCTTCAGACTAAACATCAGGACTTTCCTGTTTATTGGGCTGATCAAGGTGAGCCTTGCTACAGAGCCAAGTCTTTCTGGGCAGACTTGAAAATGCTGTCTACCTGACAGCATTAATTCACTGGGGGTTGGGGTTGGGGGTTGGGGGAAGAGCGGCTGTTGTCTTAGGCACACTCTGCCAGGTATGTTAGCATGTTTTCCGTATAGTCTGCTCAGGGTAGCAGTGGGACTATGGTTTATTAGTTTAGTTCAATAGAACATGTATAACATAACTTTATATATGTTAGTGTAATTTCAAGGTCTGGGCAAGGAGCCTTCTCTCCTCAGCCCCAGAACACCACCCCCACCCCACCCCCCGGCCAGCAGAGAGGTATGTCACATCTGACAGCTGTCAGTCTCAGGTCCCACAGGCTTTCAGGAAAGGAGTCTGAACAGAGTCACTGAAGAGAGCCATCCAGAACCTTCTTGGATGTGGCTTCCCATTCTTGCAAAATTATCTAGGCTTCCGATCACAGCCATGCAGGCTGCTGTTCTGACTGTGTGTAAGACAATGTTTTCGGCAGATTTGCTTACATGGGTACACATCAGTAAAGACTCAAGAGCTATTCAAATTTGACTCTCTGGAGCTGAGGAGTTGGCTCAGTGGATAAAAGGCCTGTGGAGCAATCAGGGACCCGAGTTTGGATCCCCAGCACCCACACAAAAAGATGTGCGTGGTCATACACATCTATAACCTTAACAGTGGGATCAGGCAGACCCATGGAGCTCAGCGACCCATTAGACTAGAGAGTCAGTGAGCATCACATTTGCTGAGAGGCTGTGTCTCAGAAAACGAGGAGGAAGCAACAGAGGAAGATGCCTAATGCCAACTTCTGCCTCCCGTTTGCACACATGTACACACACACACACACACACACACACACACACACACACACACACATCCTCCTTCTTGGATAACTTTTCCTATCTCAATGGGAATTAAATATTTGTTATTTGATTTTAGAAACTTTTTTCTAAGACACAGTCCACTAGTCCCTAAAACCCCACATACTCTTATCTGACCATTGTCAATACAGCTTGCTTGCTTTGATGCCTCAGGTGGGAATTGGAGAAATGGCTCAGTAGGCAAGAACACTTGCCGCTCTCCCAGAGGACCGGGTTTCAGTTCCCAGCACCCCCACATCAAGTGGCTCACAATTACCCTTACGTGACTGCAGCTCAGAGGATCTGATGCCCTCTTCTGGCCTCCACAAGCACTTGTAGGCATGTGGTACACACACGTACATACACAAACAAATGAAAATAAAAAACATATTATTTTAAATCTGTACTTTAAAAAAAAAGATTCCTCAGGCCGTCAGCTCATCCTAGGCTAGAGCCACAGCCCTTCTATCACATTGTCAAGAAGAGGGCTTCGACCCTGTGTGCTGGGGGGAAAAAGTGTATGTACGGTTACTGTTTCGCCTCACAGTTCCTGAAACACAAACAGATACAAGTGCACCTCATTTGCATTCATCCCGTCGGCCGCAAGGACACAGCAGCTCTGGAGAAACAGTGCCGAGAGATCTCCAGACCCAGGATGGAGTCTTCCAGCAGTCAAGATGTCTGAGTCAGCAACACAAAAGCTGAAATGCTTTCACACTTGCTAGAGTGACTGGAAGGGAATTGGAGGCCCCGTTGCTTTGGAAGCCAGGAACAGCCTGACTCACAAAAGCAGTTACAGTCCCCTAGAATCCAGTTAGAAACACAACATCGTAATCGGCTGAAGTTTCGACTTTTACAGCTAACACACAAACGTCCCATTGTTTCCTGTTTGGGTTGGGATTTCCTATAAAGTCTGTCTTGACTTTGATTTTGAATTGCTGATCTCTGGAGCACACTGGGGCACTGTACCAGTTAAGTGTTCCTAGTCTGAACTGCCCTTGGAGGTTAGAGTTCTGATGATGAGAGAATCTAGAATATTGAGCTGTCCTAGTTAAGGATCACTGGTGAGGTTCCTTAATTTCTTAATTTATTTTCACATTTGTGTGTGTGTGTGTGTGTGTGCACCTATGTGTGTGCATGTGTGCCACAGCAATGTGTGGAGTTCAGAAAACAACTTGTAGGACTCAATACTCTCTTTCCACTGCATCCCGGGGACTGAACTCAGGTTGCAAGGCTTGGCAACAAATGCTTGTACCTGCTGAGCCCTCTTGCCAGCCCCCCACCCCACCCCCATTCCTAATTTATAAAGGAGTTTTTGGGTTGGTTTTTTTGTTTGTTTGTTTCCTTTTTTCTGCATTGGAAATCAAACTCAGGGCCTTTGGCATGTATTCTGGCTTGTTTTATGTCAACTTGACACAAGCTGGATTCCTCTGAAGAAAGAGAACCTCAGTTGAGAAAATGCCTCCTTTAGATCAGGCTTCAAGTAAGCCTGTAGGGCATTATTTTAGTTAATGATTGATGCCAGAGGGCCTGTTTTATTGTGGGTGGTGCCACCCCTGGGCTATTGGTCTTGGGACCTATAACAAAGCAGACTTAGAAAACCATGATGAGCAAGCCAGTAGGCAGCCCTCCTCCAAGGCCTCTATATCAGCTCCTGCCTCCAGGTTCCTGTCCTGTTTGAGTTCCTGTCCTGACTTTCTTCAGTGATGAACAGTGATGTGGCAGTGTGAGCCGAATAAACCCTTTCCTCCCCACATTGCCTTTGGTCATGATGCTCCATCATAGTAATAGCAACACTAACGAGGACAGCATGTGAGGTGAGCGCTCTCCAGTGGAGCTACATCCCTAGCCCTTAGGGTTTGAGACGGTCCTTGCTGTGTGTATCTCAAACTATCACGGAATTTGATCCTCCTCCCCCAGCCTAGGGATGAGATTGCAGGCATGCACCACCATGCCCAGCTGAACTTCCACCATTTTCTGCCCTTTCTCCCTAGAAGTCAAACCGAACGATGGAATTAGGAAAGATTGTCTGTATACACAGGCAAGGGCAATTGCTATGGCTGCTGTGAGCTACCGAGTGAGTGGTTTGGGGTGTGCTGTATCATGTCTCATGTCTTCATAGTGTCTTCACATTAGCCAGTGCTTTCCCCTCTCAAGCAGGCCAGGGCAATTATGGTTATATATACTGTAAGCTTCAGTATTATGGAACATCCCATTATTGTGCCATTATTTTGAGCAAATTACCGGCTGTGATCAATAAAGTTTTCCTTTAAGTGCCTATGAACTGAAACCAAGAAGCGAGCATTCAGATCAATGTTTAGCCAGAACTAATTATTTTAAATTGCCTAGAAAAGAAAATCACAGCTACTGAGAATGCGGATGTCCTATTTTTGGACCTGACATTACTTATTTTAATATATGAAAAAGAGTTACTTTCTCCATTATAATTCTGCTCTTTTGCTTCAAACAATGAGCTACAATGTTTGATCAGGTTTGGGAGACAGGTCGGTCCTCAAAGATGCTTCTTACCCAGTGACCTGAGTTCATTCCCTAGGATCCACAAGATTGAAGTTGAGACCATCTCCCTCAAATCATCCTGACTTCTGAGTTCCACATGAGCACCGTTGGCATGAGCGCCTCCCTCCTCCCCCCCATTTAAAAACATTTTTTAAGAGACACAGTAAATCATGTCTGGTCACACTATTAAACAAGGGCACTAAAGAGGGATAGTTAGACTTTTACTTTAGAACTCTCCTAGGTTTGCTGTGTTTTTCTCTCTGGCAGCTTATTCTAAGGAATACAAAAATGTAAATTTACAGAAACCTGATTAGTCATGGTGATATATAAAAAAGTTGAATAGTAATGCAATGAAAGTGATGAATATTCATTATCATTGTGATGTGATCTTTCCTTTTTTGTGAAAAGATGTTTTGAAAAATATAAAATACATAATTAATTGCCTGTCTCAAAAACAAAAACATAAGTGCCAGGCATAATGGTAAGCCCTCTGTAACCCAGGCATTGGGAATGGTCGGGGGAGAGGCAGATCCCCAGAGCTCAGTAGCCAGCCAGTCTAACCAATCAATAGGAGGCTGTGGGTTCAGTGAGAGACCCCACCTCAAGATAGATAGATAGATAGATAGATAGATAGATAGATAGATAAGGTGGGAAGTAATGGAAAAGACATTCTGACATCCTCTGGCTTCCACACACATGTGCACAGATATGCACAAGCACCTGTATGACACCTGCATCTATACAAACACCACACACACACACACACACACACACACACACACACACACACACACACACAATAGAACCATAAAAACAAAATAAAAATGTAAGCATTAAGAGAATCACAGGGCCATGAGAAATGGCCTGTGGTTCAGAGTATGTAGTATTCTCACAGTGGACCCAAGTTCAGTTCCTAGCAATCATGTTGGATGACCCTCAGCTGCTTGTTAACTCCAGCTCTAGTGGAATCTGATACCACCTTCTGGCCACCATAGGCACTGCACTTATGTGCACATACCCACACATAACCACACACATACAAGTAGTTAAAAATAAAATAATTATTTTTTAAAAAAGAAATCACATCACTATCAGAGCTGGGTTTGTAGCTCAGTGGTAGATCACTTGCCTGGCATGCATGAAGCTCGGGGTTCAATGCTCAGCACCATGATATTTTAGAGAGAAAAGAATCATTTATGTAGCAGCCACCTAACAGGTCTGTGCTGGTTATTTTGTCAACTGGCACAAGCCAGAGTCATCTGGGAAGAGCAACCTCAAGGAAAAAGCTGCCTCCCTCAGATTGTCTGTAGGCATGTTTATGGGGCATTTTCTTGATTAATGATTGATGTGGGAGGGTCCAGGTGGTTCTGGGGTATATACGAAAACAAACTGAGCAAGCCACAGGGAGCAAGCCAGCAAGCAGAACTTCTGTGGTCTCTGAGTTCCTGCTTTGGTGTCTCTTGATGATGCCCTGCTATAAACGAAATAAATCCCATCCTCCCTAAGTTGCTTTTTATCATGATGTTTTATCACAGCAACACAGAGCCAACTAGGACCAAGGAATATCTTTTCTAGTTGTCCTGCCCTTTCTTTTTCCTGTATTACTGTTATATTGTTATCAACCTGTTCCAGATACATTATTGCCGAGGAGCCTTAGCTGCCCTGTCTTTACTTGTTACAGTCTCATAATTATCGTAACTGTTTCTGTAACACTACACTTCCTTTTTCCAAAGTTCTTCAGTGTTTACACTGTTACAACTTATAAAGTAAGTCATAAAATAGAGCCTCTGTGAGGCCAGCTGCAGCTGGGGCAAAATCACATACAGCTGGAAAGGAGATCCAGGTGAGGATCCAATGACCCGCTGCCCACCCTCTCCTCTGCCCCAACATCGACACCTAACAAGCAGGCTCTTGAAGGCTGCTTGTACGTAGTCGCAGCTGCTCTGACGATGGTGGCTGGGGGAGAGCACTCTACAATTGGAAACAATTGTTGATGTCACCTAGTCTTTGAGTTTCATAGGACGTAAGGTGTGCACCTCCGGTCTCTTGACTACCAAGAACAAACAACAAGTATGAGCCTATGAACTTAGGACAGCCTGCAGTTTTCATGCTGGGTCCTTTTCTAGATGTGGGTTTCTTTAACAAGCTCTGTTTTGGCAACACCTAGGCTACACACAGAACGATGAGGCTTCAGATGAAGTCAAGCATGTTTGGAATTGAGGTCATTTTGAATTCAGGGGGATTTTGAGGGAAGAATGGGGATTTTTTGGAGAGCAGACTATTAACAAAAGGCGACTGCTGTGCACTCTGGCCACCCAGCGGAAGGTAGTCTTTGTTTCTCAGGATGTGATTAATATTGCCTCATCATTTAATTTTAGCACTTCTAAAATAAGGAAGCTTGCATTACATCAAGGCAGAGTCTGAAGCCTCAGAGTGCCCATTTTTGCATATATATTCATATGTGTATATATATACATTTCCATATATATGTCTAGATACATGTATATTTATGTGTATGTATATATAAACAAAATAGCACAGCATGACAAAAAGGTTAGGAAAGAATTATCCCAGATCAACAGCTTTCCCATTGTCGCCTCACCCTGACCTAAATCTCTACTAATATTTTGAAAAATGGGGCCTTTTGAACTTGAACCCTGGGCCTCGTGCATCTCAGGAGGCTTACCTCTGCACTATACCCCAGTCCTTCAAAAATCATTTCTGTTGACTGGGGGCAGTGGCTCATGCATGCCTTGGATCCCGGCACTGAGGCAGTAGGATTTTGAGTTCAAGGCCGGCCTTAACTATGTAGTGAGACCCTGTCTCAACAATAAAGATGAAATTCTAACTATGTTTTGTCTATAATTAGAGTGGAGTATGTGACGTGAAATTACTTCATAGCCTCCTTTTTTCCATATACAAAAATGTGTGTGGATGTCACTTGTAATGTCTGGAAAATTCTATCCTTCTGATATTTATATTTTTCTAATCATGCCTCCTGTGATCGGACCACTTAACTGGGGATTGGAGAGATGGCTCAGCGGTTAAGAGCACTTGGCTGCTCTTCCAGAGGACCCGGGTTCAATTCCCAACACCCACATGGCAGCTCACAACTGTCTATAACTTCAGTTCCAGAGGCTCCAACACACTTACACAGACATACATACAGGTCAAACACCAATGCACATAAAATAAAAAGAAATCACTAAAAAAGAAAAGAAAAGAAAACTCAGCTGTCTGGCCTGTGCATGGCACTGGTAAAGGCTCAGTCTACGCCACGCTCACCCAGGTCAGAGCAGTGAGTTGTGCCTGCTGTGGACCCCACTTTTCTCAACTCACTCCATGCTGGTCCCCACGCCCACCTGAGTCCTTTCTTCCTGGTTTCTCTGTGACTTGTTCATGTGGAGACAGTAAATGAAGGAGCTGGCAGGGACCACTTCATGGTGTTTGTCCTTCTCTCCTCAGTGGTGAAAGCGGTGCTGGGAAGACAGTGGCTGCCAAGTACATCATGAGCTACGTCTCCAGAGTGTCCGGAGGAGGCCCCAAGGTCCAGGTGAGTCTGCGGTGGGCTCAGAAACTCTGTAGCTGCGTGCGGTGACGCACACTTTTGATCTATTTACAGCTTTGCAAAGAATCTATTTTGCAGAGCACAGGTTGTGTAACCAAGGTACATGAAATGCACAAAGAAACTATGTGTTCATAGTGAGATTTCTAATATGTAATGAGCTCTTAGGAATTAATCAAAAGGGCCGCCATTCAAACGGAGAAAGAGAGACATGAAAGGTAGCTGAGATGAAGGGAAGTTGAAGTTATTTATCGAACATGAAAATAAGAGAAATTTGTATTAAAGCTACATCAGAACTGGGGATCTGTCTAGCTCACCTGGTAGAAAGCTCACCTGGACGCACAAAGCCCTGAGTTCACTCCCAGCACCACATGCATCAGGCATGAAGGTGCATGCCTGTAATCCCAGCACTCAGAGGTAGAAACTGGAAGATCAGAAGTTCAAGGCTTGACTACACAGCAAGTTTAAGGCTAGCAAGGCCAGACTTGGTTATATGAATCTCTCCTTCTCAACAAAACAAGAAAACAAACAAAAACTCCACTATCATCATCAATAATAATAATTATATCTATCACATTGTCAGAACTCCTGTAGTTCTTATAAACATTGCTGGTAAAAAAAATGTTGGAGCACAGTTGCTTTTGTTACTGATCGGAGCATCTGATAGCACAGGTCTATGAAGGCTGTCTCAGTAAAATCTAGGGAGTTACACATAGGCACCATCTCACACAGCAGTTCTAATGTTTTGTTGTTTGGTATTGTTTTGAGATGGGATCTTACTAAGTTGTCAAGGATAGTCTTAAACTTCTCAACCTCATGCCTCTACCTCTGGGGTTACAGGAATGCGTCACCAACCATGTCCAGGTTATTTGGAGCTGGGGATGGAGCCCGGGGCTTCATGAATGCTAGGTAACCACTTTATCAGCTGAGCTAAGGGTTCAGCTGATCTCTTGAGCTGGGCATGGAGCTCAGAGTTGAGAAGCTTGGCTGGGCTGGGCGAGAGAACTTTCCTAGCTTGTACCAAGCCCTGGGGTTCATCCCCAACACTGCGTAGACCAAGTGTGGTGGTTACATGCATATAATCCTAGCACTAGGTAGGTGGAGGCAAGAAAGTGGAGGGTTCAGGGTAGCGTGGCTGAGGCCAGTCTGGGCATAATGAAACCATCTTTTAAAAGATGGCCGATGTTACAAGAAAGCTGATGTTGGTGGCACACGCCTTTAATCCCATTACTTGGGAGGCAGAGGCAGGAGGATCTCTGTGAGTTCGAAGCCAGCCTGGTCTACAAAGTGAGTTCCAGGACTGTTACACAGAGAAACCCTGTCTTGAAAAAAACCTAAATAAATAAATAATAAAAAGTAATAAAAGGGAGGCGAGAAAGAATGCATGCCTAGCATGCCTGAATCCATTGTCCTGGGTTTGTTTAATCCCAGCACTGCAGCCAAAGAGAAGCATGAAGAAGCTCTAAAAAAATTAATAATAAATAAGGATATGATTTTATTTTTAATGGGAAAAGCTTCAAGATCATTTCTTCCTGTGTCTCCCTAAGAAAAACTGGAGTATCATTAAGTGGTGTAGCACATCTAGCCTGCAAAAATAAGATTGAGAGGAATAATAAAGATTCACACATTCCAAATTGACCTTAAAAGATATGCAAAGTTTATATACAGCCCTGGATTGTAAAGGAGAGAGGCGGCTTAGGTATGGAGCTAAGTCTGGAACTGACCGGATGGTGGGACCACCCAGAGTTTGCTTTGGAGCTAGTGACTATCACTGCTTGTGTGGAATGGGATGCTCCCTCCTAAGCGTGTGGCATTCTCTCCTCTGGGATGTTTGAGGGTACCAGGGGAGCATATAGGCTTGTCCCATGGTCAGTTTTAGTATCTTCTTCCAGCCCTGTTTGCTATGGCCTGTGACCCAGTGGCCAAGCTGCAGACGGTTAATGTTGATTTTTCTCTTCCTGTTTTCCTTTGAGGACATTGATCCAGAACTCTTGGCTTCAAATTAGTCAGTAGCTCAAGAGCATGAGCCAGAAGACTTGTTGTTTCTGGAACACATTTAATCATAGCATGTGAATGATTAGACGTAGAAGGAGCGAGTCACTGTCCAAAGCCAGCACTGAGTCCTATCCACTGAGAAGCCTCATGTCTGTGATGTGTTTTGCACGCCTCTAAATCTGACATAGGACTGGAGTGTGCGCGCTAAATTCTTCTCCTGTTGTTGGCTAGGAGCTGTGTCAGAAGATGTGCTTGCTCTTGGTCCTGGCTGACCTCAGTGTGAATCCACCCTGGATGAGGCAGTAACGCCAGGACTGCCTTAAGGGTGTTGGGTCACTCCTTCCACCGTGTGGGTCCTGAGGGTCTGACCCAGCCTTGGCTGCAAGCTCCCTGGGAGCAGGGAGTGCTTTGAAATGCAGCTTCCTGGGCCCTGCCCCAGACCTATTAAACCTACCTCTGCATTTTAACAAGACTCCCAGGGGACTGGTGCACATCTAAAGTTTGAGACAACATAAGATTGTGTTTCTAGAGATGTTTGGGAAGGAGAAACTGATTCGCTGCCATCTAGCTAAGTCTTGGCTCCAGTGTCAGGGTTGGAACACTGGGGTAAGATGCAATGGCGAGCTTCTTCATGCTTCTCTTTCCTCCCCATTGTGACTGTCACCTTACCCAGGAGTGCAGGAGAGAGTCACAGCAAGCAGCATGGAAAACCAGTCCCAGACCAGTGTGGCCTCTGGGCTCCTGGGGGCACCCCAGCTTTAGGATGCTGCTTCAAACTAAGAGGAGCTGGGAAACCTGGTCACATAAGTAGGATTCTGGGGCCATGCAAGAATACATTAATAAATTATCAACTGCAGAGGTGGCTTGGGTGGCAGAGTACTTGATTAGCAGGCACAAGCCCTGGGTTTGATCCCCAGCACAGTGTAAACCATGTGGGGTGGCACATGCCTGTAATCTTAGCACTTGGGAAGAGGGGGCGGGAGGATCTGGAGTTCAAAGTTGTCTTCAGCTACATATCAGGGTTGAGGCTAGCCTGAGCAACATGTCACTCTGTTTCGAAAGAAAGAAAGAAAGAGAGGGAGGGAGGGAGGGAGGGAGGGAGGGAGGGAGGGAGGGAGGGAGGGAGAGAGAGAGAGAGAGAGAGAGAGAGAGAGAGAGAGAAAGAAAGAAAGAAAGAAAGAAAGAAAGAAAGAAAGAAAGAAAGAAAGAAAGAAAGAAACAATTGGGCATTGAAATGCACATCTTCAATCCTAGCACTCAGGAGGCAGAAGCAGATCTATCTCTGTGAGTTTGAGGCCAGCCTGGTCTACATAGTGAGATCCAGGCCAACCAGGGCTACATAGTAAAATCCTATCTCAATTAAACAAAGCAAAACTACAATGAACTATCCAGAAACTCTCCAGGACATATGGATGGGGGCCTCTTACCTTACGATGTTCAGAAAGCAGGACTTGGGGGGAAGTTGAGTTTGACCTCATGTGATGAGCGTCCATTATGTTCCTAACTCCCTCTTGTCTGCTGCAACAGCATGTCAAGGATATCATCCTGCAGTCCAACCCCCTCCTGGAGGCCTTTGGGAATGCCAAGACAGTGCGCAACAACAACTCCAGCCGATTCGTAAGTGTCCAGACTCCGGTCCCAGGAGCACCTCCCGCATCCTGAAGGGACGGGCTTTTCAGTCTTCTCCCTTACCTTCTAAGCAGTGTGTCCTTTGGCAGAAATTATTTTGAGTTTTGAATGCAAACAAGATAACTTCAAAACTGGCTCACTTCTTGAGTTGCCTTAGTTACAAAAATAACAGTTGATGAAAGGGAGAGTCCTTGTCCTGAGGAAGTCTTCAGGTGCCTGAAGGAAAGAAATGAGTAGGCTAGAGAAAGCCGGAGATCCAGGCCTGCTTGCAGGGGCGGAAAGCCCGAGATCCAGGCCTGCTCGCCGGGACTTGGCTCCTTCGAGCTTGGTCTTCAGGGAGCGGACACTTGGGGTAAGGGAGCACCTGGTAGACTTTCCTTCCTCTAGGCTTCTCCCTGCCTCCCCTGGATTTCTGAATCTGCTTTCTGTATGCTCACAGAATGAAGAGCCCCTGGCCACAGCGCCTCCTAACTCCGTGTACCCAGGGTTAGGACAAGGTCACCCTTGCCTTGTTGTGAATGCCTTTCTTAAATGTTTCTGACTGGAAGTCTTGGCGGTGGAGTATTGAAATGTGACCATTCCAAAAGGCCAAAAGGTGTATTACAAAAACAAATACAAATGCCTAGAGGGGCTGGTGAGATGGCTCAGTGGTTAAGAGCACTGGCTGCTCATTCGGAGGACCTAAGTTCAGTTTCCAGCAACCACATGGTGGCTCACAACCATCTGTAATGAGATCTGGTGTTCTCTTCTGGCATGCAGGCATGTGTGCAGGTAGAACACTGTGTACATAATAAATAAATAAATCTTAAAAAAAAGAAAGAAAGAAAGAAAAATACCTAGAGATTTAGTGTCCTATTTCAACCATACAGCCTGTCTGGCACTCAGGCAAGAGCCATCTGTGAGGCTGACAGTGGGCTGTTTTCAAGATAAATAGTGGGTGGGACTTTCAAAGAAAAACAGTTTCTTTTTCACTTCAAAAAAAAAAAAGCATTTACTTAATTTTTTTCATTTAATGATTTTTCTTTTGAGACAGTCTCCCACATAGCCCAGGCTAGCCTTGAATTCTTTATGTAGCCTAGGATGGTTGTCTATGCCCCACCCCCACCCCCAAGTGCTGGAATTCAGATGTATACCACCATGTTGGTGTTGGCCTTTATTCAGAAAGGAAGGTCTTACTTCCTAGAGACGTCTTCCGGCGGTCTCAGGTAGTCACTGTCAAGGTCTCTGATGGCTCTCTGTGAAACCTGCTGCACGCTCCTCATTGCCTGCTATTGTTCTTGCTTGCTTCAGCTTTCGTATTCGGCATGTTTTCTTCTGACCTTTCTAGGCAACGACAAAAGAAAGACGCTGTGAATGAATTTTCCACATGACCTTTCTCCCCTAATTATCATTCTTAACCTGCCTTGCAAAAATAGACACTACCAACTTTAACCCTTTAGCTACCCACTCATACTCGCCTTCCTTAGAGAGCAGGGGAAACATCGCTATGACTACCCTTGCCTTTTCCTGTTATTCTGAGAGGATAACTTAGTCAGTCTTTAGAAATAACAAGGGCCCTATGTTTATAACCATATAACCCTAATGGGGGGTGGGAGTATAGTTTTTTTCTCTCTGTGCCATGCTTAATGACATCAAAAAGGAGAAAAGTCTGTCTGTCTTTCTCTCTCTGCTGTGCCTGATAGCATCAAATGATACTCTCACTAATTATTAGGAAACATAAGTTCAAAGCCATATCAATTTTCTGTATCTTAGATAGGCAAGCATTATAGAGAATGGTAACCAGAATCCTGCTGGTTTGAAGATTAATACACCCTTCTAGAAGAACAATGTGGCAACCTTGGCGCTCTATGGTTTTCTGTCCCAGTCTTCAGACAGACATAAATGGGGAGAAAGTGAGCGATTACAAGCATCTCCTTATTTAGTCTGGCCCTGGGATAGATCCTCTGAATGCAGAACCGTGTGACTGGCAAGCTCGGGGGTATTGTTTGCTATGAAAAAAGTTAGGAAGTCTAGCTCAGAGCCGGGGGTAACCCGAATGTCTCCCAGTAATGGATTTCCTTGAATTATACCCTGTATTCAAAGTCTGTTTGGAGCACTGTGTTTTTGTTTACCAAGTACTAAAGGAAATTGCTAATTTTCTTGCAGGGAAAATACTTTGAAATCCAGTTCAGTCCAGGTGGGGAACCAGATGGTGGCAAGATCTCCAACTTCCTTCTGGAAAAGTCCAGAGTGGTGATGAGGAACCCGGGAGAAAGGAGCTTCCACATTTTCTACCAGGTTTTCCTTCATAGATTTTCTTTCTCACTCGTTTCTCCCTTCTCCATATTAAAAAAACAAAACTGGGGAGGCCAGTGAGATGGCTCAGAGGAGAAAGACCTTTGATGCCAAGCCCGAGGACCTGAGTTCAATTCCTGGAACCCACCTGGTGAGAAAGAGCCTCTGGTTGTCTTCTGATCTCCAAGTGTGCGGTAGCATGAATATGATCAGTTTTTTCCCTCTCAACCCTCAGGGGTAGGCAGTAGCCTAACAAGCCCAGAAAGATGCACACGGGGTTTGTGCAAGTGTCTAAAATGGGCATAAAAATGCCCCTGTTCTCAAGGAGTGCTGAGTTCCAATTAGGGTAGCAAGGCAAATTTCCCCAAAGTGAAATGATTAAGGAATTGTTGACAAACTTCAAAAAGGAAGTAAGAGGTTTGTTTGCTTATTTGCCAAGTAGGAATTTGTGTGGGGAGAGTCAGAGGTATGGGAATATCAGGGATGACTAAGGAGGGAGCACCCCAGATAGAGACGGGAGGAGGTGTTGAGCAAGGAGTCAGGTGACGGGAGCCAAGTGTCCAGGGGCAGATACCTCCAACAGGTTCACTATTGGATGAGTGTGTTTCAATAGGCTTGGGATCCTCAGAGCAAGCTCAGAATACCCCTCCTCAGGCCCTCAGAACCCAAGCAGAGTCTAGGTCGGCACAGAGAGCGAGATGCTTTTTAAAAAATGATTTTTTTTTTAGATTTTTAAATTTTATTTTATGTGTATAAATGTTTTGCCTGCATATATGTCTGTGTACCACATGTATGCCTAATGTCAGTGGAGTTCAGAAAAGGGCGTCAGATCCCCTAGAACTGGAGTTACAGATGTTTGTGAACCACCATGTGGGTGCTGGGATCTGAACCCAGGAGTTCTGTAAGAGTAGTTAAGTGTGCTTAACCACTAAGCCATCTCCCCAACCCTCAAGATGCTCTAAGTGTGTTTCAGGCTTTAGTAATCATCCAGTTCAGTTGTTGTTTTTATTGTCCAGAATGGGAGAGCTAACTCCGCCTCCTATGTGCCAGGCAAGCACCCTTCCAGAGTTAGAGCCTCAACCTTCTTTTTATTTCTTCTATTTTGAGACAGAGTCTCACTGAGTGACTAGGCTGGCCTTGAACTCACTTGGTAACCCAGGCAGGCCTCAAACTTGTGATCCTCCTACCTTAGCCTCTCAAGTAGCTGAGATCATAATTATGTGCCTCTAGACCTTGCCCATCCAGCTATTTAGAAAAATGTTTCTGAGTATGTAGAAATATAAGCATGCCATATTCGAAATTGTAATGTTCAAGTTAACTTAATGATTATTTTCATATTAGGGATCCGTAGTTTGTTTTCTCTTTGGTCTGGTTTTGTTCTAGGATCTCTAGGTTAGAAAGAAATTACCTTATGGGAGAAGCTCACAGTCAATCTCTCAGTTACACAGGCATCTTCAATGGCAACCAGTTCTTTCAGTACCTTTCTGTTAAAAAAAAAAAAGTACATAGCAAATATGGAGAGAAATATGGCATCTATCCAGGACCAGGGAAACACATATGTAGGATAAAGGGGCCTGGCGGGGTCAGCACTGCTCTCCAGAAAGCCTCAGGATCAAATCTCTTGGGAGAAGGAAGTGGGCCAAGACCAAGAGCAGCCTGCCGGATTGAGCCACGAGAAAGAAGGGCAGGAGAGCGATTTTGTCAGAGCGGTAAGAGGAGACGCTATCGGGTGTGGCTACATCCCAGTGAGCTCCGAAGCAGACTGTGCAGCTTGAAGAAGCTCAGCGTCAAGAAGCAACTCTCAGTGAAGGCAGAGAGAGGCGCATGTGCAGACAGAGCCCGGGAAGTGGGTGCTTGGAGATGCAAGAGAGAAGGGCGCGTGTGTCTGAGCGAGAAGACTGAACAGGAGGGAGGTGTGGTCTGCAGACAAGAGCAAATATAGGGGAAAGGGAGTGGGCGGAACAAAAGAGTGTTCAGGGGCTGGGGATGAGGCTCAGTGGGAGAGTGCTCGCCTGGCATGCACGAAGCCTCGGGTTCAATCCCCAGCACCGAATAAACTGGAGACAGTGCTTGTATTAGTTACTTTTCTGCCACTGTGATTAAAACACCATGACCAAGGCAACTTATGGGAAAAAAAGTTTTTATTTGGGCTTACAGTTCAGAGGGTCAGAGGCCATGGTGGGGACACCATGGCAACAGGTGGCAGGCACGATGGCAGGAACAGGAAGCAAAGAAGTCCCATCTTGAACCATAAGCATGAAGCGAGCAAAGGAACTCAGTAGGTCAGGAGGTTTCAGAGTGCCAGAGAAATAACCCGTGGCCATTCTAAAATACACCCCCTGGGGCGAGAAACATAGAAGAGCTAAGTTGGGCAGGAACTCAGTGGCTGTGGTCTACTTTGTATTCTACTTTCCCCCAGGATCACTAGTACAGCATTCAGTTCTCGGGCTGACAGGAAGAAAAACTGAGCTCTCTCAGGCTTTATCAGCGTTACGAACTGGAAGGTGGGCTGGGGAGATGGTTCAGTACTCAAGAGTGCTCTTTCAGAGGACCAGGTTCAGTTTCCAGAACCCACATGTCTCCCAGCCATCTGTAACTCAGTTCCAGGGGATCTGATGCCCTCTTCTGGCCTCCATGGGCACTAGCATGCGCATGGTACACATACATACGTACAGGCAACACCCATACACCATAAACAACAAAAACTGGAGCTTGCAGCTAAAAACTGGATCTGGGGTTAAGACAACTACAACCCAAAATGCTATTTTTATAAATTCACTCGGATTCTGCAGGGTAGAACCGCTGAGAATTTTGGAATATGAGCTTAGAGAGTTTTCTCCACCTGGGCTCGGGGATGGTGATCCCGAAACCATGAGGTGACTGTGGGTGATTTGTGGACCCTGTCTTGACGCCTCCTGTGTGCTCTCGTGCAGCTCATCGAGGGCGCCTCTGCAGAGCAGAAGCAAAGCCTTGGCATCACCAGCATGGACTACTACTACTACCTGAGCCTCTCGGGGTCCTACAAGGTGGATGACATCGATGACAAACGGGAATTCCAGGAAACCCTGGTAAGTGTGGATATATTCAGCACCCTGGAGAGCCAGGCCCCAATGGTCACACGATGGTTTGAAATGAGTGAGAATTAAACTCGCCATTAGCCTCGGGCAGGAGTGTTCTGATAGACGAAGACAATTGGGAAGATGAGTTCAGCATGCTTGTTTGCTGAGCAGCCAATGCGTGGAGAGCTGTTCCTTAGAAAGGCCACAAGCCACTTATGGTCTTAGCTGAACACAGAAAATTTTAGGGGCTGGAGGAGAGGGCTTGCTATTCTTGCAGGGGACTCAAGTTCAGTTTCCAGCAGCCACATCCGGCAGCTTACACCTGCCCAGAATTCCAGGGGATCGAATACATTCTTCTGACATCTGTGGGCACCTGCACACACATAGTATGCATTCACACAAACACACAAAAGTAAATATATATATACATTGGCTGGGCATAGTAGCACATAGAGGCAGAGGCTGGTGGATCCTGCTGAGTTCAAGGCCAGCCTGGTCTACAGAGTGAGTTTCAAGATACCAGAGCTACATAGTGAGACCCTGTTTTGAAACAAACAAAAAAAAAAAAAAAAAAAGAAAAGTTGAAAATACTTTCCAGTTTTGGGGGTTTTTTTCATCCTATTGATCTCATTCTTCTGTTTCCAAAGATTGTTTTCGCTACCTCTGAGTTTTGAGGTCAAGGGCAATCATTGTGCTCTCAGATGTTCCCATCATATAGTCTAGGTTACACCACTAGATTTTCAAGGGTTTGTGACCTGCCTGAGCTTACGCTAAATCACCCAGTCTAGAACATTGTACAGGTAGGCCTGCCATCCACTTATCCTTCAAGGACCCTTTGACACTGTCCTTTGAGTCAATAACAAGCTCAGGCCTGTTTGTCTGCTGAGAACTGAGGGGGTACCCAGAATGAGCAGGGAGGGCCAGTGGGCGGGAAGTTGGTCTATGCTCAGAAGTAACAGGATGAGTCCCAGGTCCCAAGACCATCCAGCCACAGTCTTCCAGGAACAAGGAAGAAACTGTGGACAAAGGGCCTAACATTGTCCCAGGGAACAATTCTCTCAAGTTACAGAAATCCAAGACTCAGTCACTTTAATGGACTCAGAAACTTGGCTTTTTAGTGGTCTGTAGTCCTAAGGATTTTAAAAGATGTTTTTGCTAATGAAATTTATCTATCTCCCTCTCCACAAAGGGGAAGACATCTTGGTGTGGTTGGAAATGGGATAGTAGTATCCTTGGAGAGGGTTGGCAGCCAGAATACACATGGGACAAGACAGACCTAGAAACTCGTGCCAAGACTCCTGTCCCCTGAGTGTCTCTCTTCTTGGAGATCCTCTAGGGTCTATGATGGTCCTAGAGAATGTGTGTGTGTGTGTGTGTGTGTGTGTGTGTGTGTGTGTGTGTGTGTGTGTGTGAGAGAGAGAGAGAGAGAGAGAGAGAGAGAGAGAGAGAGAGAGAGAGAGAGAGAGATAGCACATTAAGGCTAGGGAGATGGTGGCTTGGCCAGCAAATTACTTGTTAAATTTCTTGTAACAAATTCTTTGAGGCCCTGAGTTCGATTCCCAGAACCTGTGAGGAGGAGGAAGATGAGGAGGAGGAAGAGGAGAAGGAGAAGGGGCAACTGTAGCAGCAGCAGGGCTTGGCAGCATACACTGTAATCCCAGCTCTGGGGAGGGAGGCCCAACCAGGAGGATTCCTGGGTCTTGTTGATCATCTAGTCTAGCCAAATCAGTGAGCTCCAGGTTTAATGAGGTATCCTGTCTCAAACAAATAAACACGGAAATCAAACGATGAAGACACATAACATCAACCTCTGACCTCCACATACACATGCTCCTGCACACACACACAAGCATGTACACACACTTGTGTACACACACAGGAAAAGATGAGTGAGTATGCAGGTCACTGACCACATTGTTTGATGGAGATTTCCCATCATCGTTGCAGGCTAAGCTACACACGAAGTCACTTTGTGCCCTGTTTGTTCCCCGGCTTACACAGTCAGTAGCCAGCCTGTCTGGCTAACTTTTCTCTCTCTCTCTCTCTTCCAGCACGCCATGAATGTGATCGGCATCTTCTCAGAGGAGCAGACGCTGGTGTTGCAGATTGTGGCTGGCATTCTCCACTTGGGAAACATCAGCTTCAAAGAAGTGGGCAACTATGCCGCGGTGGAGAGCGAAGAATGTGAGTAGCTCTGCCCGGGCTGTGGAATGAGGGGAACGAGGGGTTACCTCCAATCACACGTGACCTACCCCTTTGCCTGGCCTAGACTGCTAGTGAGGTGCATTGGTAAGAAATGAGAAGTCGCCGGGCGGGGGTGGCGCACACCTTTAATCTCAGCACTTGAGAGGCAGAGGCAGGT
Source organism: Peromyscus leucopus (assembly GCF_004664715.2). NCBI lineage: Eukaryota > Metazoa > Chordata > Mammalia > Rodentia > Cricetidae > Peromyscus > Peromyscus leucopus. The sequence goes on along the minus strand of NC_051069.1, from coordinate 2,338,791 downwards.
GGATCTCTGTGAGTTTGAGGCCAGCCTGGTCTACAGAGCGAGATCCAGTACAGCCAGAGCTACACACAGAGACTCGGAAACTCTGTCTTGGAAAAGGGGAAAAAGAAATAAGAAGTCATGTGTCCTAGAGAACAAAATGGCTCAGGAGGGACTGGATCTCTTTCATGCACCTGCCCTTCCCCCCCTCCCTCTTCTGTGTTGTCTTATCTCTCTCCCTCTCCCTCCCTTTTCCCTCTTCCTCTCCTTCCCCCTCCCTCCTTTCCTGTGTGGTTTTCTCTCCCCTCCTCTTCCTCTTTCCTACTCTTCCCTCCCACACCTCCATGTCCTACACCATAGATGACATGAAAATTATTTCTATTCACTACGAACCTTGGAGAGACCTGGCAGAATTTAACCTTGAACTAAACCTGATATAATAGTAAACGTCTTGCTTATTATTATTTTTTAGTTTGGGGGTACACACAGGGGCCATGGCATGATGTGGAGGTCAGAGGACAACTTCGGGGAATCGGTTCTCTCCCTCTACCATGCGTGTCCTGGGAATGGAAATCAGGTCATCAGAAACCACTGAGCCACCACACTGGCCCTCCGTCTAGTTTCAAGGATGAAGCCACACTTTAATGATGATGAAAGGACTGGCCCAGTGACTCGGATGAGTCAGCTGGTGGAAACCTTTGCTGGGCCTGGCCTTTATGACGAATAGGTACCTGAATGTCCTGATAGGCAAGTGAGAGGATACATGATGTGGAGTGCTCGTGGGTTCACAGTTTGTCCCGTGGAGCTGGGTTAGATTAGATTTCTGGACACAGAGAAATCAGCCTTGCCATTGGGTTGACATTTCTGGTGACCACGTCTGTCTTAGCCACATCCTTGAGACCCAAATGGTCGTTTTTATTCTTTCAGAGGAAACTAGGGTCCTTCCTACAGTAAGTTCCACTGGTCCCCTTGCCTGTGATCTACCGCAAACCTTATGGCATGTGACCCCAGCCTCTCAGGCATCAGTGGTACTCCAGGCCATTCTCAGAACCCACACCCACGCTAGCCACCCAGGAAGGCATTTCTTCCCTTCTCAGAATTCTTTGGGGATAATTTTAGATGCTTGGTAATAAATAGTATCCCACTCATTGCTGACAATGCAGTGGGGAGATTTCCATTCCAAATAAGGATCCTTTTTTATGTTTTCGGTGTTTTTTTTTTCTCATAAAAGAGGGAAGTTCTGCTAATGTCTGCTGTCGATGTCTATCTTTATCTGATAAAGACAAAATATTTTTAACAAGGAGGGTCCAGAAAACAGTAAAAATGCAGAGTGTGCATGAAGTTTAGGAATATGACCTAATCATAGTGGTAACTCTGCCTGTAGACTCCCTGGACTTCACCCTTGACATATAACTAATGCACCCATGGGTTCAAAAGGGTCACTGATACCCAGCCACATCATTTTAGCAGTTCTGGTATGGCAGTGGTGTCTGTGGAAGGAGCCTGGGGTTCTCTGGCCCCCTGAGAAGTAAATCCCTCACTGCCTCCTTGTACTTGAGTATCAGTTCAAGACCCTGATCCAGCAAGCATGTCCCTGGGCCCTCAAGCAACAAGGAGTTCACTGTTCAGTGATGACATCCGGAGTTCGCAGCCTTCCCTGGCACACGAGGGGTAGGCTTGTGAAACTGGTAACTGCTTGTGAAATTCCCTGAGGGATGGTGGAACAGTGGAGGCCAGAGAGAGGGCTAAGCTATGAGCCAAGTCGGTTTAGCAGAGAAGCACACAGCCCTAGCCATCATTCCTTCTTTGGGTTCTTCACTTGGTCGTGTAGTAATAACATGGTTAACTGGGTACCTGTTTATGCCTTTGCCAACCTCTGCCTCCCCTCCCTGGTGGTCACCGGGGTTCCCAGAGGTGGGAGTTGCAAAGTGACCGTCCATACATTCTCCCTCCTCCTTTTGGACTGGGTGTGAGCTTCCACGGTTGTTTTTCCAGGTAGCATTGTGTCTGGGAGATTATTCTGTAGCCATTTCTTTTTTATAGCTGCATAGCATCCTGTTGCTTGGCTGAGTTATTTAACCACCGTCTGTTGCTAAGTCTTAAGATGGGGTCTGGGACGTGTAGCTCAATTGGGAGCTGACACTCATAAAGCCTTGGGTTTGGTCCCCGGCACCACATAAACAGCGCGTGGTGGCGCATCCCTGTGATTCCGGTACTCCGGAGGTACAAGCCGGGTGAATAACTCTGGTTCATCCCATCTTTCTTATGTCTGAGTATATGCCCAAGCTTTATACAAGCTACCTGTGCTTTTCATAATTAGAGAGCAGCTTTTCCTAGTGAAGGGGAGGGCTAAAATCCCTTTCAAACTGGCACACTAAAGCAAACTAGCCACCTATTGGACCTTGGGCTGATGGGGACATAGAATTTCCTTTATGTTCCTGAGAAGCCAATCAAGCCTTAACTGAGACGCTGTGTGCTTTTCCATATCAAGATAGTAAAACTGTGTACTTTGGGTTAAGTATTACCTGAATGTGATTAAATATTAAATTAAGAACTTGGTTGAAGAAAAAAAAAATACTACTTTAAAACCACTGAGGGGTTCAAGTTCATATGACGATGTGCCCTCCCCATCCTGTCCCCTTGATAAACGGGTTAGAAACCTTCACCAAAGCCTAATAAACCACATTTACTTTCTCTTGGCCTTCGTATTGTAGCCCAAGCTGCCTCAAACTTGATATGTAGCCAAGGATGACATTGAACTTCTGGTCTTCCTGTGTCTACCTCCCGAGTGGCAAGGTAACAGGTGTGCACCACTTTTACAGAAGACATACACCTTCTCGGTGAGAACACACTCCTCACACTTAGACATGATGGGACACTCTTAAGTGCCTGGCCAACTGAGGCTAACAGCCAAGTAACAGCTGTTTTTACTGAATTATATATGTGTTTAGCTTCTGCATTCTACGAACACTGTCGTCCTTACATCTCTTTCTGGATCAGCCCAAGTTGCACTTCAGACAATTTACATACAGACAGAAAACTGCAAGTCTGGCTACTCGGGCAGACAGGAGATTTACACAGCAGATGTATTGCATGTTGCTCGAATTATTTTAAGTACACCCATGTTGTTCTTTTTCAAATGGTTGTTACCCAGGGTCATCTCGCCCACCTGACAGAATTATGTTCTTCCCCATAAGAGACCAGGGGACTTAGTAGTAGACCAAGACTTAATGATAATTGTCAGCCTGTGTTGCCCCTCTTGAGTGGTATGTCTTTGGGGATGGGAATGGGGATCTGTTGGCTGGGTGAAAGTCTCCTTTGTCATGGGGATGGAGCCGAAGGCTGCTTAGTGCTGGCGAGTAGACATTTACCCCCTGGCATCCCAAGCATCCCTTGTCTCTGACAGGCCTACTCAGTAGACTGCTTCTCTTTGGGGGACTTTAGAGGCGGGGCTCCTTTAGCTACGTCCCATTTGTGTGGCTTAATGTCCCCTACGCAAAAACATTAGTAAATCCTGTATAACATCAGCTTTATTACTTTGAGTTTCTTCTACATCACACCTGATTTATGTGATGCTGGGGGTGGAACCAGGGGCTTTGGGCATGCTAAGGCGAGCTCTCTTACTGACTGAGTTACATCCCCAAACCTGCCACTTCCTTTAACTGTATGAAGAAGGAATTTTATTTTGCTACATCCTTTTTTGGCTTTTCTGTTTCTCTGTAGTTCAGATTTAAGTAGGAAACTTAGGTTGAACCTCACCTTACATATTAAATCTTCCTTCCTAAACTTCATGGGTTGAATTCTCCTCCCAGGTCCTTCCTGATTTCCAGGACTGAACAACTCACTGGTCTTACAGCAACCTCTTCTGATTAATCCTTGCTTCTTGCCTCTCCTTCCCCAAGCCTCAGTGCTGAAGCTCTTCCCCAGCCTCGGCCCCACTCACACACCCTCATGGAAATTCACAGCCTGGAGGAAGTCAGGCTAAGCAAAACTATAATTTCAGCACTCGGGCAACCACAGAAGAAAATACGAGGCCATAAAACTTTGTGTTTGAAAAACATGGCATGGATTTTGTCCAAACCAAGGGCCGCACTTCCCCTCTAGCCTGCTTAGCTCTTTCCCTAAGCTCGTGGCTCTGGCTCTTGGCCACACCCCGTGCCTTGTTTCTGAAGAGCCTGCCGCCCTTCAGGTTCACCCTCTTCTGCTGGAGAGCTCCAAGATGCGGAAGGATAGCACATGTCCGGTCACTCCCTCCTGTCTGTTTTGTCTCAGAAGGTCTCATCTCAGCCTTGTTTGGTTTTCTTAGCTAAGGCCATAAAGATAACGGTCTGAACCGTTTACCAGACAGCTCAGTTCTTCCCCACTTTTGGCATAGTTACGGGTTTGGGGAGAATCCCGTGTTTACAAAACAGACACATTGAGCTGACTATTCATTGTATAAAGCTGTTCACTGTGTAGTTCCCATGAATGACGAGAGAAGTCCCAGTGAGTATGCTCCAATTCAATGGAACCTCAAATAGGGAGATTTTTCAGTTTTTAATGGAATCTCAATAGAGACCCCAACATGGATTCGACTTTGAAGGCCTCCCATCTCAGCCTCATGAGTAACTGGAATTACGGGTGTGTGCTACCATGCTCAGCTACTATAATTGATTGTGTGTCCGTGCAAGTGCACGTGTGTGTGGGGGGGGGGGGCAGAGGTCTACCTCAGGTGTTGTTCCTCAGGATCTGTCCATCTTGTTTATTGAGACAGGGTGTCTCACTAGGACCTGGGACTCCCCATTTAGGCTAGGCTGGCTGGCCAGAGAACCCCAGACAACTCCCTGTCTCTGGCTCTCCAGCTCTGGGATTACAAATATGTAACACCACACCTGGCTTTTCTACATGGGTTCTGGGGATTGAACTCAGGTCCTCACACTTGCACAGCGAGAACCTTACCACCTCAGCTGTCTCCTCATCCCTTCTGTGAACTGTTGCTAATAAGGCCTCTGGCATCTAGTGAGACATGTCCTCCTTAATGCTGGTGGGAAAGGCTTATTCCATCTCTGATGCTTGGTGAATGTTTTCCTGGTCCCTACAACTCTACATGTCCAGTGTGATTCATGGTTGTCCTCTGTCCTTACTCAGTACAGAGGAGGAATTAACTTATCATTGGGAAAAATCAATGCTTCAGAGGTAGATTTTTGATTAAGAAAAAAAAAATCAATGCGTCAGGGTCTTTATGAAAGGAATCTTGTCAGAAGACCTGTGAGATCCTCATTTGGATGGGAAGCATATTGTTCTGGTATTGGCTTTTTTTGTTTGTTTGTTGTTGTTTTTTTCATGGACATGTTTATTGACTCACTCTCTTTAAAAGTTAATGCTGAGAAGCATCAGTCCATTCATTCCCAACACCCTCCATGCTATCTATGGAGATCAGTCTTTATTGGGAGGCTGATGGTATCTTCTCACTGTTAAAAGGGTCCTTTAGGGATTTTTTTGTTGTTGTTATATATTGGGTTTTTTTTTTTTAGATGTAATCTCATTGTTTAGCCTAGGTCCTTGAACTTGTAATCCTCCTGCCTCCACCTTCATAAATGTTGGGATGATTGATATATGCCACAATGGAGACACCATCCACACATTCTTTATATCAGCAACATTTTATACTGAGAGAGAATTCTAACCAAGATCAGATTTTTCAATTGTATCTATTCCACAAGTGACGTGGCAACACGTAAATGAATAGAAATTGGTTAATTTAAGCTTTGATAATTAATAATAAGTCTCCATGTCATCTACTGGGGAGCCAGCGGTCCTGATGAAAAAACAACAACCTGTCTACAATCTATAAAGTTCATCATTTATTAGGAAATCTGAATACTCTTTCATACCCAAGAATGGTGTCATTTATCCAGATTTGAACATTCTGACCAGAAATAAAGAGAATCCCATTGGTCTTGATAGTTTTTCCCTTAGCAAGTCTATGGTCTGAAACAACTTTCCACACCCATGGGAGCTTTTAGCTTTCTCTCTGAAGACCCCCAAATACCCCAGTACATGTTGTGAGGCAGTACTAGTATACTGTGATACCTGTAACATCAGCCCCTCTGTGCACATGCCATCTCCAGAGGACTCTCCCTGTGATGTGTCCATTAAAAGCCTTCTGGGTGGGGAAATGGCACGGTTGGTGAAATATGCAGCTATGAGAACCTGCTGTCAATCCCCGGAACCCATCTACAGATGTCGTACTTAGTGACATGTCACTCCAGCACTGGAGGGACAGTGACAGGGGTATCCCTGTGTGCTGCTGGCCAACCGCATGGCCCAATCAATGAGCTCCAGGTTCAGTTGAAGACCTTGTCTCAAAAAGTAAGGTGAAGAGTGGCCAAGGAAGACATCTGTCATCGACCTCTGGTCTCTACGTGCACGTGTGCACACCCACACAAACACAGGAGTACATACGCACAGGCCTTCTGACCCCAATGCCTCCTGCTCCCCCAATCCAGGACACCCTTCTCCAGTGCATGGGAATCTATCCCAGTCTTAATCTCAGCTTTCAGCTATAGCCAATACTTATCTACACAACACAGCCCACAGCCCAGCCATGCCTCTGCCTCCCAGCTTGTTCCCCTCAGCACACACCATTTCCCTCTCCACACCTGTACAAATCCTACCCTGCCTAGTCCAGGTGAAGTCCCTTCCTTGATGGCTCCAGAAAGCGTTAATAGCTTCCTGTTCTAAATTCTTCTAGAATTGTGTGATCTGTTCGGATGCATTCTGCCTTCCAGGAGCGTTCTTCATTTAATAGAATTTCTAGATGACCTTCGGGGTTTATTACTTATTTACTATCTTTTCCTCTTTATTTTCTGCTTTTTGTAATCCCTCACAATGTAAGCGTTCGATCAGTCGGGGATTGTTGGGCTTACTGGGTCCATGATAACAGATGTTACAAGTTCTCTGTAAATGAGGCCATGAAAACATTGCACCAAAGGAAGAAAACATTATTCAAAGCCAAAGAAATGTTTGTTGATTGAGTTCCTGTTGATGTCTTTGCCTCAAGCATGGAGAAATGCCCATTTTCAGTCTCTCGGTGTGATCTCAGTGGCGGGGTGGGAGGTGGGGGGCCGGGCAGAGGAAGTGAGGACTGGCCTGCCTGCTTTTTGGACCACTGATTTCAGTAATTGGAAGTCTCAGTAATCAGAGGGATTGATTTACAGAATTAAAACAACTGGGAAAAGCAAACAGAGATGTGCACGACATTGATGATAAGCCCTCACCAATAGAGTGGAAGTTTAGAAGTTAACTTTGGTGCCCATTATCTGCTCACACACGCACAAGGGCTTCCATGTGATGATTACATTTCTGAAAGACAATCATGTTTTATATTCTGCAGTTTTGGCTTTTCCTGCGTATCTGCTGGGTATAAACCAAGACCGGCTAAAAGAGAAGCTAACGAGCCGGCAGATGGATAGTAAGTGGGGAGGAAAATCGGAGTCCATCCACGTGACCCTCAATGTGGAGCAGGCCTGCTACACCAGGGACGCACTCGCCAAGGCCCTGCATGCGCGGGTCTTTGATTTCTTGGTAGATGTAAGTAAACATGGGTGGATATGGGCAAAGCTTCAAGTTTTAGATATAAGGAATACAACAACTAAGAGTTTGTTCTCATGTTTGCCTTAGTCCTTTGCATCATTATCACGTCCCTCTCGGCCCTGTGTATCCTCTCTCTCTGCTTCTGGTGAATCCTTGAATCCAGCTTCTAGATATGCACAGCAAGACAGAGTACCTAAAACCTACACAATAGCTCGAGGTAGTCAGTACAAGCCAGGACTGGAGTAGAGGGAGCCTGTGGTCCAGGACCATTTCTGAGTGTAAAGACTTAGGAATGTTGCATCTGGTAATAATACAGTTAATTTGTGACCAGTAATTCCAAACATGATGTGGTAAGCACATGCCTCTCCTTGTGTTTCTGTGGGGACAGGTATTCAAGATGAGCTTAGCTGATGAGTTCTGACTCAGTCAAGCACAGTTAAAGTTGCAGTACTGATGGAGAGCAGTTCTCCAGGCTGGCCCGGGGCTGGGGACGTGGTGTCAAGTAGAATCTTCATGTGCTGTTGGTTGGAGATCTCTGTTCATAGCTATGTGGACCTCTTCTTAGGGCAGCTCGGTGTCCTCACAATTGGCAGCTGATTTTCCCCAGAGTCAGTGATCTAAGACAGGGCGTGTGAGCAAAAGGCCCTAAGTTTTTTTATATCTTGATCTTGGACTTAATTATCACTTCGACACATTCAGTCTGTTCTGAGCAAGCCACCAAGAGTAGTCCACATGGGATGGAAATTGGGCTGTACCTTTCAAAGGGGGAAATAGCAAAGGTTTGGGATATCTGTCTATTGAGAGAAATTTTTTGTTTGATTGCTTGTTTGTTTGTTTGTTTGTTTTTTGAGATGGTGTCTTGTTTGTTTGGGGTTTTTCATTTTGTTTGGTTTTTCAAGACAGGGTTTCTCTGTGTAGCCCTAGCTGTCCTAGGACTCAGTCCTTAGACTAGGTTGGGCTTGAACTCCTAGAGATCCCCCTGCCTCTGCTTGGATTAAAGGTGTGTGCCACCACGGCCCAGCTTGAGATAAGTGTCTTATGTAGTCCAGGCTAGCCACAAGCTCAGTATATATCTGAGAATGACCTTTACCTTTTGATCTTCCTGCCTCTACCTCCTGAATGTTGATATAGGAATGTACCATCATTTGTGGTACATTAAACAATACCTAGTTTACTCAGTGCTGGGGACCATGAACCCAGGCCTTTGTGCATGCTAGGCAAGCACTCTACCAACCCTAGCTTGACTTTAGGTATACTTTTAAATTTACTCTGATACTTTTGGACACAGCATACAGCATAATCATACACACATTAATATGTGAACATATTTACTTTTTTTGTTTTTTGGGGGGTGTTGTTGTTGTTTTTCAAGACAGAGTTTCTCTGTGTAGCACTGGCTGTCCTGGAACTCACTCTGGGGACCAGGCTGGCCTCGAACTCACAGAGATCCACCTGCCTCTGCCTCCCAAGTGCTGTGATTAAAAGCATGCACCACTACTACCCAGCTACTTATTTTTTTTTTTAAGATTTATTTATTTATCATGTATACAGTGTTCTGCCTTCTAGTGCCAGAAGAGGGCACTAGATTTCATTACAGATGGTTGTGAGCTGCCATGTGGTTGCTGGGAATTGAACTCAGGACCCCTGGAAGAGCAGCCAGTGCTCTTAACCACTGAGCCATCTCTCCAGTCCTACTTGTGATTTTTTTTTAACTTATTTTTAGTTGTGTGTGTGTGCACTCAAAAAAGTATGCCATAGTACACATGTGGCGATCAGGAGATAGCTTGCAGGAGTCAGTTCTCTCCTTCTACTGTGTGGAACACAGGGATTGAACTCAGGTCATCAGGCTTGGCAGCAAGCACCTTTACCCACCATGCCATCTTGCCGGCCCTGTCTCTGGCCAGCAGTGTAAATCTGGGTTAACAAATGATATCTTTAATGTTAGAATAAGATAGAGTCTGTACTCTGTTCCAGAAACTACTTAAGTATTTCAGGGGGAAAAGGATATTATTTAATTTCTCCAACAACACCAAAGCTTAGTGTTGGTTTTCTAGATAAATGGAACAAGGAACTGAGAGGTTAGGAACCTGGCTGGAGCTCTCCTAACTCCTGTGTGGCTATTCTAGGGGGACCTAGATTCCTGGCTGTTCTGCTTTTTTATTTCTCTGTGTTCAAACAGGAAACCCAAGGCAGATCCCAGCCAGGAACAGCAACCATTGGGTGCCAGGAGTCTGTGCCCAAACCCAGCCACACCACCCACAGAGCTCAGGCAGGGTGGGAGGGCTGGACAGGTCAGAGCCCTGATCCCCATGCTGCTTGTGATTAATTATTTGGGGGGTTCGGATCTGTGGGAAGTTCAGGGTCAGGTGTTATCCAGACCCCTGGTTTACTGAGAAGGGAGTCCAGGCAGGAATGCTGATGCATGATCGAAGCGGAGGGGCAAGAGGATGCAGATGGTGGGGGGGTGAGGTGGGGGGGAGGCCTAGGACCCCCAGCTTTGTGTCAGTTCAGGGTATGCGGCAATGCGGTGATTGCCATGTAATTGACATTAGTGTGACCCGACATTAACTAGGCTGTGTTGTCTGTCTGTCTGTCTGTCTGTGTGCTGTGCTGTATGCCTTTACTCACTCGTTCATCAGAGGCTGTCATTTTCTTCGCCCAGGAAACACCCCATGTACACCAAAGCACAGCATTCACCAACTCCAGGAATGTTTTTTTATTTCCCTTTGTTATCTGCCTCCTCTCCTCCACCCGCACCCCATGATGCACCTGTCCTGTTGGTTTTGAGTCTCTTCCGTTGGATCATGTGACCTCTTCTCTCAGTGACCTAGAGCACAGACTCAGGCATTGTGTGGCTTCAGTTTAAATCTAAGCCTTGCTTCGTGTCCAGCATGATCCTAGGCATGCACCTGGAAAATGGGGGCACGATGGTCAGATGGCCACTGTGAGAGCCATGATGAGCTGGTTGGGCATTCTCGATGAAACAGCCAGTGAGAGACTCTGCCTCAAAAGCTAAGGCGCAGGGGCTGAGCAGATAGCTCTGTGGGTAAGAGCATTACTGTGAAAGCAAGAAGGCCTGAGTTCAAATCCCCACAACCCCCACAAAAAACCAGGCATGGCTGCTTACGCCTGTAACCCCAGTGTTGGGGAGAAGAGACAGGCAAACCCCAGGAGCTCACTGACCAGCTATTGTAGCTGAAACATTAAGCTGCAGGCTCATTGAGAGACCTCCTCTGCAAAAATTAAAGTAGACAGCAATAAAAGAGGACACCTTGGGCACACGCACTCACATACATACTACACACATACCCCCCAATAATAATAATAATAATAATAATAATAATAACAACAACAACAATAATATAATGGAGAGAATAATTGAAGAAGACACCTGACACAGACGACTGGCCTCCACACATATGTGTGTATACACACTTGAATGTGCACGCACATACACTATTATCTATTATCTGTAGATTGTTGGCCTGCTGCATATGCTCCTGAGAACTAGGACCACTTTATCTTCGGCATCAGTGACTCGTTGTGTCCTGTTAGGGTTAAGTGGCTGCTGAGTTGAGGACATCTGACTGGCAGTTGCAGGTTTTGCAAGCTTGCAGTTTCATTCAGGGTAGCATGTTACTTATATCACCCAAGACGATAGCTTCTTCCAGGTCTCACAACCCCCACCCCCAACCCCCACACCCACACTACAGTTGTTGTTTGAATCCTCCTGAGACCTTTTTAAAACATAAACCCCATCTTCAAGCTGACCTGTCTCCAGGAGTCAGTGTGGTTGCTGTGTAGTGCATTCCGCCTCCCCCGCCTCCACCACCACCACCACCACCATCCCCATCATCCCCCTGCCCCGCACTCCACCACTACGTCTGTTCAATAAGGAGGAAAGTTATTTGTGCTGTGTTTGTTTTCTCCTAGTCCATCAATAAAGCCATGGAGAAGGACCATGAGGAATACAACATTGGCGTCCTAGACATCTATGGCTTTGAAATATTTCAGGTAAGGAAGGCTGAGGAAATGGCTCAGTGGGTATGAGTACTTACTGCCATGCAGGCATGAGGTCCTCAGTTCAGATTCCCAGCACTCAGGTAAAAGTAGCTGCATCCACCTGTAATCCCGATGCTGTGGGAGGTAGAGCCAGGGCTCAGTGGGTTTAGAGTGCCCAGCTCTAGGTTTAGTAGGAGACTGTCTTAGGGGATTAAGGCAGAGAGTTGTCCCTCCATATCCCTCTCTCAACTCTATTCACACTGAGGGCTCCTGCATACGCACCCGTGAGCACACAGACACACAAGAAGAGGGAAAGGAAAGAGGGAGGTGGGGAAGCAAGAAAGAGAGAGAGGGAGCCAAAGAGATGGCTCAGTGGTTAGAAGCCCTTGCTGCTCTTCAAAAGGACCTGGATGCGGTTTCTCACACCCACATCAGTCAGCTCACAACCACTATGACTCCGGCTCCAGGGGATCTGATGCCCTCTGCCGGGCCTCCTTGGGCATGCCCATGAGTGCGCGCGCGCGCGCGCGCGCGCACACACACACACACACACACACACACAAATAAAAGTGATAAATGGGAAGGAAGGAAGGAAGGAAGGAAGGAAGGAAGGAAGGAAGGAAGGAAGGAAGGATTGAACCATCAGAGCTCGGAGGGGGAGGGGGATGTTTCCTCTGGCCAACAAGAATAATTCTAGGCAATGAAGAAGAAGCCGGCTCCATCTCCTCTTTGCTCTGTGAGTTCTTCATGTACCTTTACCAAATTAGTGTCTCCTAAATATAAACCGTGCTTCCTCCATTGACGCAGCCAGAGTTCCTGAGGCAGTTCTTTCACACAGACATTTTAGTGCACCACCAAGAAGTGACTTTCAAATGATTTTGTGAAATGAGTGCAGGAAAAGACCTTCTTTTTGTTTGTTTTCTTTTCCCCCAGAAAAATGGCTTTGAACAGTTCTGCATCAATTTCGTTAATGAGAAATTACAGCAGATTTTTATTGAGCTGACCTTAAAGGCAGAACAGGTAAGTGGTCCCTCTTCCTCCTCTCTGTCTTCTTGGCTTCGAAGATGTAGATCTCTCTTTTGATGACTGATTTGGATTTCTGTCCTGTATTAGGAAATGTACCTACTAAAGTCAGGAGGAAAGCCATATGACTTTGCAGTATTTCAGTCTTTGAAATGCAAATACCATCTGCTGCCTGCTTTTCTCTGTCAGTAAGTGAAGCTAGGAGGCTAGCCCGACAGACAAAGGGCTGTTTCTTGCTACTCTCTGTCCCACTGACCAAAGTGAAATGGGAACCCTTGCTCTGACCTCCGTTGTCTGGGAAACACACGGTTTTCCCGGATGGCCGGCACCCCCAGTCTTCCCCGTAAACTATACATATTTTTAACAACGCTCACATTTGAATTCATCCTTGAACTATGTCTTGCTTACAGTCTGTTCTAAAGATGCAGTGGAGGCTCTCCAAAATTCTTGGTGCCATGTTGTTTTTGATTTCCAGAATCACTGTCACAAATCAAAACAGGGAGTTTGAGGTAGCAGAAATTTCTTCTCTTACAGCCACGTACCAAGAGTTTAAAATCCAGCCTTGCAGTCCTTCCAAAGGCTAGAGGGAGACTCCAGAAAACCCTAAGATTCTTTCTCTGCCACATCCTGGTGGCCCTTGGCCTCCTGCGCCTGTGGTGGTCTAACTCTACTCTCTCTCCCTGCCTTCTGGTGCTCCATGTCCTAGCCTCTCCTTTCTCTCATTAAGACGCAAGTCCAGAGTGATGTAATCATGAGACCCTTCATTAACTATTATCTACGAAGACCTTATCTCTAAACCTTGAATCCTGAGGTTCTGGGTACACATGCAGTCTGAGCAGAAGCTACACATAGCAGAAGTCGTTTAGGGACCATATATTGGAAGGTTAGCTGTCCAGCACTGAAGAATGGCTAGAGTAAGGCAGCCAGAGGAGAGGCTGGAAGGAAGAGGGGAGGGTCTGGCTCATAGCGGTACTTTACGAGGCTTAATACATTCAAGGCCAACATAGAGAAACTCAGAAAACAATGGTAACTGTAGAGGGGAGATCCAGTATGTATTCTGTCGAATCTGGCATACAGAGGTTGCTTAAAATAATTAGTAATTAGCTAAGAATCACCCAGAATGATTCCTAGCTTGTATCCTCTTTTGAATTTTTATATTATATGTGTGGGTATTTTGCCTGTGTGTATGTGTGTGCACCACGTGTGTTCCTGGTGACTATGGAGGCCAGGAGAAGGCATCAGATCTTTAAGAACTGGAGTTACAGTTGTTTGTGAGCTACCATATGGGTGCTTAGAATTGAACCTGGATCCTCTGAAAGAGTGGCCGCTATTCTTAACCTCTGAGCCATCTCTCCAGATCCCTGGCTTTGTATCTTGAAGAACTGGACAGTGGTGAGATTGTTACTGAAGGACAAAATTAGAAGGGTCAGGATTCCAGTGCATGAAGTAGGTGTAAGCGGTCTTCTGTCCATCTACCTGGAGATTCCCTCGTGGAGATTGACTGAAACCACTAACAGAAGGAGGGCTGAATAAACAGAACAGATGGAGGTGGAGTCCCCAGACTGCCCATCACATACAAAGTTCGAGAAGGAAGAAAGATCTGGCCCACTTCTTTTATTGTTGTGGTAAAACATGGCCGAGACAACTTAGCAAAGAAAGGATTTAGTTGTTCTTACAGTCCCAGAGGTTTGCAGTCCACGATGGCAGAGTGAAGGGGTGGCGGCCTGAGCGGCTGAGAGCTCCTGGCTCAAACCACAGCAGAAGGCAGAGAGCACACTGGGAATGGCCAGAGTCTTTCCAAGCCTCAAAGCCCACGCCAATGACACACCTCCTCCAACAAAGCCACACCTCCTAATCCTTCACAAACAGTCCCACCACCTGGGGACCAAGTATTCAAGTATACGAGTCTATGAGGGCCATTCTTGTTCAAACTTCCACATGGATTCAGGAGAATCCTGAGTTCAAGGTCATCCTTGGATATATAATGAGTTCAAGACCAGCCTGGGACATCAAACAACAACAAACAAACAGTTGTACGCTATCAATTTTTACGACTTGGACAAAACATAGAAACCTTTAAGTTATGAGATGTTCCTTTCCTGTCATCTCTTAGTGATGGAGAAGTTCTTAGTGTATGTAAAGGGATGCATGTTCTCTCTTTCATGGTGGTTTATGCAAGCTTCTAATTTCTGTCATCCAGGAAGAATACGTTCAGGAGGGAATAAGATGGACGCCCATTGAATACTTCAATAATAAAATTGTGTGTGACCTCATAGAGAGCAAAGTCGTAAGTACCAGCCTGTGGTCCCCTCCACTGGTCTACCCTTCAGTGAGGTGTGTCAGTTTCTTTTCAACTGACAAGGAAATCACTCTGGCACAGAATGGTAACATTAACGTTAGTAATGTGTAAATGTGTAGCGTGAAATAAAATAACGGGCTTTTATTACCACAGTAAATAAGAATGTGTACAAAATACCAAGTTAGCCGGGCGGTGGTGGCGCACGCCTTTAATCCCAGCACTCGGGAGGCAGAGCCAGGCGGATCTCTGTGAGTTCGAGGCCAGCCTGGGCTACCAAGTGAGTACCAGGAACAGGTGCAAAGCTACACAGAGAAACCCTGTCTTGAAAAAACCAAAAAAAAAAAAAAAAAAAAAAAAAAAAAAAAATACCAAGTTACAAATGGCAGTGGTTCCCGAATTCTAGACGATAGCTCGTGGTTGTGTGACAATAGCAAAGGAGGAGCCATAAAAAGGATGACACCTTCCAGCCCCACCGTGCGCCCACATACACAGGACCATGTATACACACATACACACGCAAAAAAATAAATACATAAATAAAAGTGACACCACCGTGCACCCACATACACAGGACCGTGTATACACACATACACACGCAAAAATAAATACATAAATAAAAGTGACACCACCGTGCGCCCACATATACAGGAACGTGTATACACACATACACACGCAAAAATAAATACATAAATAAAAGTGACACCACCGTGCGCCCACATACACAGGACCGTGTATACACACATATACACACAAAAATAAATAAATAAATAAAAGTGACACTGTCTAGGGAGCCAGCTCTCTTCTTGGAAATGAGTTTCCTTCATCTTCAGATCTGAAGGCTAAAACCTCCTTTGGGAATGTTAAGTGCATCTTTCCTGGAAGGAGTGGCTGATGATCAAGATGGCATCTGGGTCTTGGGAGCAGTCTCCTGGCTTAAGAAGGACCCCATAGGTGTTGTGTATTTGGAGGGGTCAGTGACCCAGGCCTTGCCTTCTTGGTCTCACCAGAACCCTCCTGGAATCATGAGCATCCTGGATGACGTGTGTGCCACCATGCACGCTGTGGGCGAAGGTGCCGACCAGACACTGCTGCAGAAGCTCCAGATGCAGATCGGGAGCCATGAGCACTTCAACAGCTGGAACCAAGGCTTCATCATTCACCACTATGCTGGGAAGGTAAGGCCCGAGACCACAGTTCAGTGGGCCAGACTCATCCATTCTAAAGACTCCCCGTTTTGAGCCTTTAGGGTTGGGGTTTGTTTTCTCATGAACCAATAGAGATCCATGTTATTTATTCATTCAACAAATAGGACCTGGAACGAATTTGAAGAGTTAAAACAAAGCACTGTCTCCAGGGCTGCTTATTTTAAAGCACAGATCTCCCTGGCATGTACTGCAGCTGCTGAAGCAATAGGTTTTTGTGTCTTGACAGTTGCAAAGTTCCATTCCTTTGCTTTCCCATGGGCACTGGGACTAACTTGGGTGCTTTCCCTTACAAAGTGAGTAACTAGGTGCCTACAGGGTCCACAACTATGTAGGGTCCTAATAGAATTTGGGGTCATGGCTCTTGGATGCTTCTTGGTCCTCTGGAAATCCACAGATATAATCTTTCTTCCCAGCTAGTCTCTTGTTAACCACGGTCCCTGAGCATTGAGGCCAGGGCAGATGGGCACAGCTTTAATGCTGCTTCTAAGAACAATGACCAAGTTTTAGTTGACATACTTGATGAGTGAGCTTGAGGGCTCCCTTTTTCTTCGCTTAGTCAGAACTTAGGAAAAATAACTTCATGTACTGCTCAGACATTTTTAGGGATCCGCAGACAAGTGGACATGTGTTCTAGAGAGCTGTAGTCTCACTTACAGATCACCTGGGGGGCCAGAGCTTCATCACCCCCCATTAGGTCGTAGTCAGCTAAGCCAGAGGATAAACTTTCTGTGACAGCAGCATAAAGTGTGAAACCTCAAAGACCACAACTAGAAAGGTCCACCTTCTGATGAAGCTAGCCATACCCACTTAAGGATGTTTTTAGCCAAAGAAATGTCTAGGATGGAATCTGATTTCTTTCCATTCCTGGCCAGGTTTCCTATGACATGGATGGCTTCTGTGAAAGGAACCGGGACGTGCTTTTCATGGACTTGATTGAACTCATGCAGAGCAGTGAGCTGTAAGTTTCTGCTTTATCTGGCGTGCAGTACACTTTGGTGTGTTGTTGTTGTTTTTAATGTGTATGGGTATTTGGCCTGTTTGTATGTCTGTGTACCATGTATGTACCTGGTACGCACAGAGGACAGAAGAGAGATCAGATCCCCTGGAACTAGAGTTACAGATGGTTTGTGAGCCGCCATGCGGGGGCTAGGAATTGAACCTAGGTCCTCCAGAAGAGCAGCCAGTGCTCTCCACCTCTCTGGCCCCATGTTATCACAAACCAGTGATGGTACTGTTTCAGCATGCAAACCAGAGTGATACTGGAGCGCTTAGCATCTGGTTCCTTTGGAACTGTTGAGTCTGGTTTATAACTTGACTACTTGTTTTCTCATAAGGGCTTTTCTCCTTCTAGTCTTTGTCTCTCCCTTCTGTCCCTAATGTTTCCTTCCCCCAAGTGCCATCTGTATGCCTGGCTCCATTACTGGTGAAATTATTAAGGCCACTCCACGTAGTTAAAAGGGAGGTTTATTTAGTGGCGTAATTTACAAATGAAGGGATAGGTAGGTTGCAGGGTCTGGGAAAGACATGGCACAGTCCGGCGGTGTTCTCTGGAGAACTCTGCTCAGTCTACCTCCAGCGTCCAGGGTCCAGGAACCAAAAGAGAGGGCGCATCCGGATCTCAGGTCTTCAGGGTCCTCTCTTGGCCCCGCCTTGTAGATGTGACAGTTACCGAAGCCTCAATGGGGGTTGGAACTTCCAGATCAAGGTTGGAATGGCTACCCACTACAATCCATCGTCTTCAACACTGTTAGGAGGGAAAAGTGGCCATATTGGCACCAGCTTAGAATAACTATTTCTGACCAGGAAGAATAGAAAAATTTACTTTTATGATACTTTGCCCTTGGAACAATGCCAAAAGGAGTTTCCATGGTCACTCCATTTTTAAAAGTGGCTAATTGCCTGAATTGCTGGATTGCTGAAGCCATTGGAGGTGGAGAAGTCCAGGAGGAACTTTCTGTCCATGGCGGGATCCCTGTGGCTTCTTTATTCTTGATTCCTGTGTCTGGAGCCCTTGATGTCCTGCAAATGTAGGAAGAGGATGTCCTCACATTCCTTGCCACAGGAACATACTTAGGTGGTGCCACTCTTGATCTCCAGATGGCACAACACAGCTACAAAAGGCACAGTGATGGCCTCTTTGTCAAGAGCCTGAAGAGGACCTGGGAGAAGCTGCTGCTGTCAGCTCGAGCCTTTCTTGCCCTTGGGAACACCGCCGAGGTCAGCATCATCTCCAGGAACACTGGCCAATGAGCTGTCCTGACATCTGGCTGCCACTGGAACCACTCCGGTTGCTGGCTGTTTCACACCTAGAACATTCACAAACTAGATCCAAGCGACCTTCAGGGAGCAGTGGCTTCTGATGGTGGCTGACCCCGGGATTGGCCTTCAACCCCTCACAAAGGCATCTTATGTCAACCTGCCCACCATCTCTCTGTATAATCCAGATTCTCTTCTGTACTGTGGGGTCATTGCCATCCCATGCAGCAACAGGAAGCTCACCCAGGGGGTCTGATGAGATGCTGACCTGGGAAGGTCTGAGTGTGTGTAGCACCCTCTCCCATGAGTGCCTATTGGAGGTCATGCTCAAGCTCTTCTTCTACAGAGGCCATAAGAAGATGGAGAAGGCTGAAAAAGATTTGGCCAAGGAGGAACTGCAGGGTGAATGGACCTTGCCAGCTCCTGGGTCACTGGTCTGAGGTGTGCAGGTGCCCTCTGTGCCTGTCCAGCAGTTCCCTGTGGACCCCTGAGGACTGGGCTGCAGCTCCCATTGCTCAGCCACTGAATGGGCTGCAACCAGTGGTCATAAGCTAGTCTGCAAGACACTTGAGCAAAATGAAAAGGTGGATGGAAATCAAATTTAAAAGAAAGAACAAAGGAAAGAAAACCAAGCCTGGGAGGAGCTTCTACAGGAGGATATATGCACACATTCGTTCTTGTTTATTTTTGAGGGGGTGTCCCCCAGGCTGGCCTTGAAATCCTGATTCTCCTGCCTTCACTCCCAAGGGCTAGGATTATACGCTCCTGTATGTGATGCTTGGATTGACTCCGGGACTTCCTGCATGCTAGGCAAGCAGGCTCCGGACTGCACTGCATCCCCAGCCAGGAGAGCTGCCTTAAGGAGTAGCAACACTTGGAGCAGCTTTCTGTTAACTGCGTGAAAGCAAAACAGGCTTGCTCTCCTAGCCCCAGTGAGGGGCTAGTCTTGCTTCATTTAAATGTCTCCCCCCAAGCCCCACCATCCTCCATGCAGGTGCACCACCACCATCCTCCCCCATGCAGGTGCACCACCACCATCCTCCCCATGCAGGTGCTCCACCACCATGCTCCCCCATGCCACTGCTCCACCACCATCCTCCCCCACAACAGTGCTCCACCACCATCCTCCCCCACAATGGTGCTCCACCACCATCCTCCCCCATGCAGGTGCTCCCCCACCATGCTCCCCCATGCCACTGCTCCACCACCATCCTCCCCCACACCAGTGTGCCACCACCATGCTCCCCCACAATGGTACTCCACCACCATCCTCCCCCACACCAGTGTGCCACCACCATGCTCCCCCACAATGGTGCTCCACCACCATCCTCCCCCATGCAGGTGCTCCCCCACCATCCTCCCCCACACCAGTGTGCCACCACTGTCCTCCCCCACAATGGTGCTCCACCACCGTGCTCCCCCACCCCGGTGCTCCACCACCATCCTTTGCCACAGCTTCTTCACGCTCACTTTTGAGATGCCACCTTTCTTTTCATTCCAAACGCATAACCTCAATGTGCTGTCCTCTGAGAAGGTCAGGGAGGCTGCAAGTCCTACCTTGTGGGTTTCGTGGCAGCCAGGTGAAGGCATCTTACTTTCAGAGATGGTTTTTAATTATTAAAACTCCTGCCAAGTTCAAGAGAGATTGATGAGCCGGCATAAACTCCTGTCATCTAGATACAGCATATTATTTTGTAATGCGATTGCTGTAAAAATCTGTGGTTATGTCTGGCCAGGTTAGAAGTAGACGGCTGGGGGAACTTCCTGGAAATTTCTAAAGACCAAAAGGTCGCTCAGCGGGGAATGAGTTGGGGTTGGCATAGCCAGTTGTCAACGTATGTGGGCCACTTCATTCACCGAGCCAGTTAGAAGATATTTTTTGAGCTAAGGTTCAGACACCAGGCGCATCAAAGTCACCAGACATGCCCCTGCCCTGTGTGCCTGCTGGGTGTTCGGTTAAAGTTAGTGAGGGGATATATTCTTCAGACAAAGCCTCAGGGACTGCAGCACTTGACACTGCTCCTCCTCGAAGGCTGTGTTGCTTGCTAGCCTCTAGCAAGCAGAAGTCACTCATGCTACTAAATGTCCTGCGTTGTAGGGCCGGGGACATGGCTCGGTGGGTACAGTGCTTGCTTAGCATGCACAGCCTCCTGGGTTTGTTCCCTAGCCCCTCGTGAGACCTGGCATGGGGCAAAGGACCGTAGCCCAAGCACATGTGTAAGTGGACTTTTCTTCGGGCCAGCAGCTCCCAAATAATGACACGGAGACTTGTTACTAATTATGAAAGCTCAACCTTAGCTTAGGCTTGACCCGCTAGCTCTTACAACTTAAATTAACCCACTTTTTTAAAATTAATCTACATTCTACCACGTGGCCTTCACCTCTCTCCCATTCTGTGGTCCCACTTATTCGGCGTCTCCATGACGTCTCCTGTGAGTCTCGGTTATCCTTTTCTCTCTGCCCGGGAATCCTGCCTATCTCTCCTGCCTGGCCGTTCAGCTTTCTATTACACCCATCACAGCAATAAAATACCTCTTCACAGTGTACAAATGTCCCACAACACACTTGGGGAATGGAAACAGGAGGACTAGAAATTCAGGGTCATCCTGGGCTACATGGGGAGTTCAAGGTCAGCCTGGACTACAGAAAAGCATGCCTCAAAAACAAACAAACAAGCAAACAAAGATCTAAGATGTGTAGGACACTCTCCCTTAAGCCCCATCAAAGAATTATCCAGGTCCAACACTCCACCGAGATCAGATTCAGAAACAGGTTCTCACAAGCAGAGTGGCATAAACCTCTGATGCTCCCAGCTCCCACCATCCGCAGGGCTCCAGTCTAGCTAACTTGTCTTCACAAACACATCCTGTCATCCCTCCCCCTCGGCTGTGCTATCCCCAAGATGGCCCTCAGTTCCAGAGGCCGGGGTGTTCCACACTTATGTCTCTGTTTGGGACTCTGACACACTTGCGTCTTACAGTTCTTTCTTTTGTGTTTCCTGTCTGGTGTTCATTTGGCCAAGTGACATCCTGCAGGCTTGTACTGTAAGTCACATGGCTTTCCTGTGGCCAGCCTTAGATGCTTCTGGACAGCACATCCAGCCCCCACAGAACTGAGAGATTGCTGATCCATCCTCTTTCTCGTTTTCTAGGCCTTTTATAAAATCTTTATTTCCTGAAAACCTGCAAGCTGACAAGAAAGGCCGCCCAACAACCGCAGGAAGCAAAATAAAGGTTGGTTCTATTCTGGGAAGTGTTTGGGTCCCATAAGAGCTGGAGTTCTCCAGCAGTCAGGAACTGTGCCCTAGAACGAGAAGGCCAGATTAGTGAAGGGCTGTGGTCACAGAAATGCCCACAAGTTAGGCTACTTGCCAAAAAAAAAAAAAAAAAAAAAAAAGGCACAGGATATAGCTGAATTTGACTTGGCCACCCTGGTCCCCCAGTTGGATATTAAGTACCTCATGGCTTAATGGCCAGCACATAATAATCCGTTCTTTTAAAGAGGAAACGGGTTTAAAGGGAATCTGGAAAGATTTATGTTAAACTATCAGGAGTTTTGTGGTCCGGAATCATGTTCTGGATATTGATGGTGCTTTTCCAGGCCAAGCGCTCAGGCATGCCAAGTATGGAACTTGCCAGAAACCCCAGTTCATCTTTAGGGGCATTTTACACATCTCTCCACCCTGGGTCTTAGAGGCTCCTCCTTGCTGTAAAGGGCAGACACATCTGGCCGAATGGTGGTGGCAACTCTGAAATACCATGGAAGGTGAAGAGATTGAATTGAGGACACTTTATCCTGTAACTTGGACAACTATTTGCTGAACTTTCTCAAGATAATACCAGTTCAGAATATTTTGTAGGGCTGGAGATGGTCATGGCTTAGTTAGAAGAGGGCTTGTCTACAATCCCCATCCTTTGGATCTACCCCATCAATCCATAAAACTAGGCATGGTGGTGCATGTCTGCAATCCCAGCCCTGGAGAGGTAGATGCAGGACTGTCAGAAGATCAAGGTCATCTCTTGGCTGTATAGTAAATTCAAGGCAGCTCTGGGCTATATGAGACCCTGTCTCAAAAAAAATTTTTTTCATCTATACATATGACTCGTGTGTGTGTGTGTGTGTGTGTGTGTGTTTATGTATGTGTGCTTATATATATACTAAATCATATCAGTTAAATATGTCTCTAGTTTTATAATCAAAGAACTCACGGTTATTGGTGTTTGGCATTTGGGGTTCAGTCGCCTGTGACTTTTACTAAGTTATTATCAACCTATAATTGAAGTTCTTAGCATCTGAGACAGGAGAGGTGACCCAGTGGTTAAAAGTATTTGCTGCTCTTACATAAGACCCAGGTTCAAATCCCAACACTGCAGCTCATAACCACCTGCAACTCCAGTTCCAGGGGGTCAGAGGCCCCTCTTCTGGCTTCTGTTGGCTCCTGCACATACACCATGCACACAAACTCACACGGGTACATATACACGGAGAAGTACCTAACTAACTAATTTAGACGTTCTCAGCACCTCTTGCTTATCTGCAGGGTGGAGCGTGTAGCACTAAGCCCAGGTGCCGCCTTGATGGTTAAATCCAGCCATCCACCTCCAGTGCCTGCATCCTACCCTGCAAAAATGCCCAGTGGCTGCTCTTACGTGCTTGCCTACCAGCGTGTTCCCTCTGTCATGCCCATGCCCTCGTCTCTACTTGCTGCTGTGGGTGGTTTTTCTGCACTCACTCGCTCCCTGCCCTAGACTTCCACTCACCCTCCTTCACTCTGTATTCATTCCATGATGCCCTTCAGCCTATTCCTTCCTGACTGACACCAGTGTCACAGACGCCAGGGTTTGATAACCCTCCTGGGGACAGAAACACTGGCTTCAGTAAACGATACTGTTCCATAAGGACCTTTTCGGTTTTGTGGATGAAGTCGGACATGAGGTGGTGGTGAGGTTTTTTTTTGTTTGCTGTTGTTTCTAGAATGGAACAGCTGGATTATCCGGATGCATCAACAAGTGGATTTGATTCCCAGCATCAGAAAGAACAGCCAGATAGTTCTAACCTGCACCGAGCTGAGTGTGGTAGCACGCAGACAAGATCCCAGCACTTAGGCAGTGGAAGTGGGCAGGATTACAAGTTTGGGTCACAGGAAGGTGGCGGGGGATGCAGCCACACCAGGTGTGTGGTACTTGCCTCATGTTCTGGTGTTTAGGAGACTGAGGCAGGAGGATCATGAGTTCCATGCCAGTTTGGCTTACAAAATGAGACTATCTCAAAGAAACAAAGATGAAATCTTGTCATATTCTTCAAACTCTTGGGCTCAAGCCATCCTCCTGCATCAGCCCTTCTGAACAGACACATGCCACCATGTCCACGGGTGCAGGATGAGGTTTGAGCTGGCAGGCAGAGCCCTCTGGGTTGTAGGAACACCATGTCCTTAAGAGCCATCCTAAGACTTGACTGGATTTGGGTCTCTGGGACAGAGAGCTGAGGGCAGAGAACAGATGTGATTTTCCTAAGGCCTAGATGCTAACATCTGCATGAAGGTCTGACTCATGCCTTAGCCTGAAGGACCTGGATAAGGACAAGCTCTGGGCTAGAAACCCTAGTCATGAGACTGTCACATTCAGCTCCAAGGGCTCAGATCCCCCAAGGTTGCAGTGACTCATTTTCAAGTGGTCTGGAATATGCCTCATCAGTGGGGGATGGAGGCCTCTTACTTCTCCTTTGAAGGCAGTTTGCTTCCTTTCCTTCCTATTTGTGTGGAGTTTTAAAAGTTAGTCGCCACCTTTCTGGACTGTCCACGGAATGTTTAGAACAGCACATTTGGGGCCTTTGTCTAGGGAGGTCAGCCTGAAGTTTAGTTATCTAAAGGGATTCTACTTGTCTTCTTACCCAAGTCCCACCCTCTCTGCTGAATCCTGTGACCAAGGTCTGCAGGTGATCTATAGTATCGAAAGTCTCTTTATTTTATATGCTCTCTCAAAACATCTCTGAGGGATGCATAGCCATGGCCTAGTCCCTTGTCCCTTCCATATCCATACTACTCTATACTACTTGGCAGGTGTCCCAAGAGTATATTGAAAGGGACTCCAGGTTTCTGGATAGAAAATTTTATATTGAAGGTAGTTTTAGTGGTGCACATTTTATGGTTTTAATTACTTTAAAATAAAAAAAAAACTGATCTACAGGATTTAATTAGAATTGTCATTTGATGGACAGTCCCATTAAGTTACTAAAGCAAAAAACATATTGCATTTATGAAGCTGGAGAGATGTCTTCGCAGGCTGTTCCCCAGCTTCCACATGGTGGCTCACAAACATATGCAATTCTAGTCCCAGGAGTATCCAACTCCCTTGTCTGGCCACCAGTGTTGGTGAAGGTTTTTTGTGTCCCAGCAGCTGCACCCAAATATTAATTATATATTAATTATAAATGCTCAGCCAATAGCTTAGGCTTGTTTTTATCTAGCTCTTATAACAAATTAACCTATTTCTATGTGCCGCCACATGGCTCATGGCTTGTTACCTCATCTTGTACCGATCTTGCTCCCTCTGCATCTGGCTGGTGACACCTCCGACTCCACCCTCCTTTTTCTCAGCATTCTCTCTGCCCTAAAAATCCTGCCTAGCCATGAATCAGTCAGCCCTTCAATAACAATGAGAGCAATATATATTTACAGTGTACAAAGATTTGTTCCACAGCACACCAAGGGCGCTTACACACACACACACACACACACACACACACACACACACACACACACACGCTGGCAAAAACATTCACATGCATAAAATAAAAATGTCTTTTAAATAAAACCATATTACATTTCATAATGCTTGATTCTGAGGCTTCATTCAGTTATATGTTGTGATTGGGAGAGGCTGGTGTTGAGATCAGAGTAAAGCTTTGATGCTAGATAGAGCAGACTCAAGTTCCTGGTGAGCCAACGTGGACACACCAGGCATTGCCTGAGTGAGCCTGGAGCTGTGATTGGGAGATGGTCAACTATTGCTCCAGACACTGTAGCATCTATTCCTGCCTTTAAGACATCAGAGGCTTTCTAGTTCCAAGTCTCGCCTTTGTTGCTAACAAATTGTGTTGTCCCAAGGAATCTTTCTTCCTGCCAAGCTTGATGCTCTCGTTTGAAAAAGCAAAAGTAGGAATAATCATGGCCACACGGGATTGTTGTGATGTACCAGTGACCTGTGACTATTATAAAAAGAGCTATGTCAGGGGACACAGGAAGTGTCTCGACTGGCCTCTGGGGGCTTGCCTTAGGCTGCGGCGCAAAGGAAGTATGCCGCCACCTGCTTTGGGCTGAATAGCAGTAAATAAAAATTAGCGTCAAAAACTGAAAGTAGAGAAGAAATTTAGAGACTTCAGAATGGAGAGCTGAGTGTGATGGCAGAGACAGGTAGAGCTCTGTAATTTTGAGGCTAACCTAGTCTACATGGTAAGTTCCAAGACAGCCAGGGCTCTATCCAGGAACCCTATTTCAAAAAAATGAGGGGAAAAAAAAAAGGTTAGGACTAGAGAGATGGCCAAGCAGTTAAGAGCACTGGCTAGAGGACCCAGATTTGAATCCCAGCACCTACATGTTGGGTGACTCACAACCATCCATAACTCCAGGGGATCCAGTATCCTCTTCTGACCTCCATGAGCACCATGCATGTACATGGCGCAGGCTAAACACTCAACATACATAAAATAAATAAACAAAACTTTTAAAGCTTTGCTCAGAGAGACTCAGATCATCAGATTTGTTCCCGAATGTAACTTTATCAGCAAAGAAGATAAAAGACAATTTCCTCTGTGGTCAGAGTCCTCACTATGGTGAGACACCCTCTATATCTCTGTCCTCAATTCCAGGCAAGTGCAAAGAATGCTGTTCTCTACACGCTCACACAAGAGCTCCATTCACTAATGAGCATCCCGCTTCGCTCCCCATCAGTTTCTAAGAGTTTCAGATTCCCAAGTCCATGAAAACAGAGAAGCCCTAATTGAGAGCGGGTTGTCTCTTGTCAGCAGAGCCCTTCTGCTGACTGGGAATGGCTCGCTGGTTTCCTGGCAGGCCTTCCCACTATTTTCTTTGAGAGGTTTTTTTTTTTTTTTTTCCTCTCTGCATGCTGACTTGGCTCGGAAGGAGAGTTTGCCTAAGTGGGGCATCATGGACCCCCAGGGTGTGCTCAGCTGTGCGGTGGGGTGGCTGATGTGCGCATCACTCCTGTTTCCTCCACGTGTGCAGTTCTCATGATGTGAAATACACCCTAAGCAATTCCAGCTGTATTTATGTGGCTTCTTCGGCTTGAACTCAGTCCTGCTCTGGGTACCCAGGGCATAACTCATGATAGAGGGTTTTATACAGACTCAGTTTGCTGTGGGGAGATGAAGTTCCGTCGCACAAGGAAAGTGCAGAGAGCCCGGTCAAGGGACAAATTGAGGGGGACACTGGATGAAATGGCATGTAAGACATTTAGAAATCATATATTAGTAATGAATTTCAACTTGTTTAGCTGTGAGTTTGCACCATTTCATTTATTTTATTATTATTGGTGGTGGTGGTGGTATGTGTGTGTTATGTGTATTTGGGTGCCTACAGATCCCTTGGAGCTGGAGTTATAGGCAGTTGTGAGCAGTGTAGGTACTAGGAACTGAACTCAGGTCCTCTGGAACAGCAGCAAACTCTAACTGCAGCCATTTCTCCAACCCCTTCCTCATTTTAATAAAGAGATCCTTCGTAGATGGACACTAGCAGGAAAGAGATCGCAGGGTTTATCCCTGCTCATAATTTTAAATAAACAAACCAAAAAAACATTTTTTTTTTTAAATCAGGCATGGTCGTGTATGGCTGTAATTTTAGCACTTAGCATGCTGAGGCAGGAGAATTGGGAGTTTAAGGTTATCCTTGACTAGAAAGTGAGTTAGAATAGCCTAGGATGCCTGAGACCCTGTCTCAAAAATCAAAACACGCGTGCACGCAAACACACACACACACACACACACACACACAGAAGAATATTTACAGTGACCTAAGTCAGTACAAGTTGAACTTAGTTTGTTGACAGTGGCATTATTCCTGATGAAAAGAATCACATGAAGATTTACCGAAGTTTATATATATATAAATGTTTTCAGTGTTCAATTTTCTAACTCTTAGGTGTGATAAAAATCATCATAAAAGTCGGCCACACTTCAAGGCTCTTCTGGACACCTACCTAGCTGAGGCACAACAGCAGATCCAAAACGATTTATTCCTAGCCATGTTTCTGGAGTTCTGCAGGTTTTGTTTGGAAGCTGGTCCGCCATAGAGAACTCCTTATCTCTAACTGCTCTTATCCTTCCCATAGAAACAAGCCAATGACCTTGTGAGCACCCTAATGAAATGTACACCCCACTACATCCGCTGCATAAAACCAAACGAAACCAAGAAACCCAAAGACTGGGAGGAGAGCAGGTATGTTACAGGGAAAAGAGGAGAGTGTGGGGCCAGCCGAGGTGGGCGTGGCATGCGTGACCACCCCCTCAGGTGAACCAACCTCTGTCGCAGGAGGAGGCATGCATGCTTGGTTGCTTGGTACTTCCTGGCTCTTCGCTTTTTTTTTTTTTTTTTTTTTTAATTAACATCTGTGTAATAGTTCACCTCATCTTGTCTTTAACACGTTCTCAGTATCATTCCATTCACAATTAATTTACGATGTTGATCTTGGCTAGTCTGGAGGCAGGTGTTAAAACAAACCTGAGTACCGAAGAGTCAAGATGGTTTTAAAATTAGTTTGAGGCTCTGTTTAGATGTACAGAATGTGTAAGATGCCTAGCTCGGGGTCGCAAGGGAAAGCCTGAGGAGTGGGTTAAGGTGATCTGCCAGTGACTGTACCCCGTGAAGATCCTCACAGAGGCTAGAGGTCCTGAGCACTCCATAGAAGGACAGAGAGAAGGAGGGTGAAGGTAAAGGAAATGGATGGACCGTGGGTGCTCAGATGTCCTGGTACCTGAAGAAGCCTGTGTCACTGAGGTATTTGGGAAATGGCCCATGCCACGTGAAGTGAGTTGACAACTGTAAGGGTGTTGTTGACTGAGGAGGTAAGATTCATCTCCAGGGGCTGGAGAAAAGGCTTTCCAGTTTACAACACTGTTCTTGCAGAGGACCCAGGTTCAAGTCCCAGCCCTCACATAGTAGCTCACAACCATCCATAATACCAGTTTCAGGGTATTCAGGATCTGACTCCCTCTTCTGACCTCTGAAGGCACCAGGCGTGCACATGATACATGCATATAGGCAGGCAAAACATTCATACACATAAAATAAAATAGACAAATAATTTAAATAGATTTGTGTCTAACTGGGAAATCCAGGGAGCATTCCTCTGAGGCCTGATCTTCCTGTCCCCTTGGAGCATGGGAAGAGGAGCTGGGGAAAGGCCTCTTGGTGGGGTGATAACTACAGAGAGTACCCCATGCCCTCACCACATCACCAGGTCCTAGGCTGTGAGCCTACTGGAATGCACCATCCCTGTCTGGGAGTAAAGAAGACTGAATTGTGTAAGGTGTCAAGTGACTATGGAAAGGTAACAATGGGAAGAGACCGGGCTTTAAAGAGGACAGCTGCAGGGTACATCCTCTGAGAGACAGGTATGGGTCCCTTTCCCATGCTGTCTCAAGTCTCGTTCTCAGCAACGACAGATGGATGATTTGATACTTGAGTCTCTGTAGAGGGGGGAAGGGCAGACCAGGAACAAAAGAAACACACAGGCCCACCTAGGTTGGCTATCACTGTCTGAAGGTGTTCTTTCATTCTTAACACCAGGGCATGGGCTGGGGTGCGGCTGAGTTAGAGTGGCTATCTAGGATGCATAAAGCCCTGGCAAGGCTTTGACCCCCAACACTAAATAAGCCAGGCACGGTGGACGAGGTGTACCACTGTGGCTGCTTCTGCTTCCTTTGACACATGGTTGTATTGTGTAGCTCTGGATAGCCCGGACTCACTATTTAAACCAGACTAGCCTCAAATTTACAGAGATTCACCTACCTCGCCCTCCCAAGCTCCCTAGTGCTGGGATTACGAGCATGTGCCACCATGCCCAGCCTAGCTCATTTTAAACATGGCTTCTGGGGATCAAATCTAGCCCTCATGTTTACAAGGCAAGCACCTAGATCCGAAGTACTGCTGATGTCACATCCATAGTTAGACTGCGATTCAGAACTGAGCTCTGCAGCTATCCATTAGTAACTGACTTGCATGGGACACTTTGTCTGCCACATTGCCAGTCTGGCTCATTTAAACAGAGGGTCTAAGACAGGTCTGTCAGTGAGATCTGGCTCTCCATGGTCTGCTCCGCCTCTAACATGTACTGATAGGTGCACAGCCTACCTGCTCACGTGTGCAAGTACATGTGCTCCTGCACACTGCAGGGTGGTGTCATGGGCAACCTCAGAGAAAACGGTGGCCACAGCAGTGCCGCGAAGGGGTACAGAACGCCACTCTTCCTCCACATCAGACTCTCCCACTTTCCCTCCCCACCTCTTTCCAATAAAGAATCGTAAATAAAAGCACCTTCCTTGAAGCTAGAGAGATGGTTCGGCGGGGAAGAGCATACACTGCTCTTGCAGAGGACCCAAGTGTGGTTCCCGGCGCCCTCGTCATCATGCACCTCAAAGCCACCTATAACTCCACCTCCAGGGGATCCAACGCCTTTGACCTCTGCGGGCAGGCACCTGCACTCACATGCATGTGGCTACACACACAAGCACACAAAATTAAAAACAATAATAGTAAGTCAAGAAAAATAAAACCTTATTTGTCTTATTAATAAAGTACCACTCCCAGCCAGGTGGTGGTGGTGGTACATGCCTTTAATCCCAGCACTCAGGAGGCAGAAGTAGGTGGATCTCTGAGTTTGAGACCAGCCTGGTCTATACAGAGTGAGTTCCAGGACATCCAAGGTTACACAGAGAAACCTTGTCACCAAAATAGATAGATAGATAGATAGATAGATAGATAGATAGATAGATAGACAGATAGATAAGGAAAGGAAGGAAGGGAGGGAGGAAGGAAGGAAGGAAGGAAGGAAGGAAGGAAGGAAAGAAAGAAAGAAAGAAAGAAAGAAAGAAAGAAAGAAAGAAAGAAAGAAAGAAAGAAAGAAAGAAAGAAAGGGAGAAAGAAAGAAAGAAAGAAAGAAAGAAAGAAAGAAAGAAAGAAAGAAAGAAAGAAAGAAAGAAAGAAAGAAAGAGCCACACTTAACCTCAGGGAAATCACTATGCTAAAAGGCTTTCTCATAAAGAAATTGTACAGGGGCTGGGGAGATGGCTCAGCAGTTAAGAGCACTGGCTGTTCTTCCAGAGGTCCTGAGTTCAATTCCCAGTGACCACATGGTGGCTCACAACCATCTATGGTGAGATCTGATGCCCTCTTCTGGCTTGCAGACATACATGCAGGTAGAACACTGTACATAATAAATAAATAAAGCTTTAAAAAAGAAAGAAATTGTACAGTAGCTGCTACTTGGACCAACCTTCCTGCTTCCTTCACACAAAATCCACCTTGACTTGGGCTGGTGTGATGGCTCAGTCTACAAAGTGCTTGTCTTGTAAGCATGAAGACCTGAGCTTCATTTCCACTACCAAGATAAAAATTCTGAGCCTGGTGGCATGTGCTTGTAATCCCAGCACTGGGGAGGCAGAGATGGGGAGATTCCCAAGGCTCGCTGGCCAACCCACCAAGCATAATTGGTGAGCTCAAGGGCAGTAAGAGACACCGTCTCAAAAGAAATGGATGGCATCCTGAGGATGGCACCCAAGGTTGAGTGATAGGGTGTGGTTTGTGCATGCTTAGGAAAACACTCTCTCTCTCTCTCTCTCTCTCTCTCTCTCTCTCTCTCTCTCTCGATTCATTGGAATAGTAATCTTTATGGGATTTCACATGGTGTTTTCCTTGCTCTGCCCCCTCCGTCCCCCCCTCCTCGTTCTCCTCATTTCCCCCTCTCCCATGACCGTTCTTAGCTGAATTTCAGCAAGGACACAGTAAGCATCCGCACATCATGGTTTATGGCGGCTCGGGGTGGGAACTGATGAGTATTGGTTCACATTTCCAGCGGGACAGCTCCCCCGTAGGTTTAATCACAGATGGCTTCACTCCCGTGTGAGTATGGAGGGCTGAGTCGCTGGTGGGAATTACACGCTCAATTGAAGTTCTTGGTGGTGGAGAGGGTTACTCATTCCACAAGTTTATGAGGTATGGGGATTTTCTTTTCCTGTTGAAATGTGTTTTTGTTTGGCTTCTGGCAGAGTGGCGAGCCTTGGATTCTGAATTGCTGCCCTCACAGAGTTCTCAGGCTGTGGCTTGCTTGAGGGAAGGGCGGGGGAGTGAAGATAGTCCTGGGGGTGACTTCTCCCACAGGGTGGAAGTGGTGGCCCCGGGGAACAGTTGGGCTATGGCAAGCCGATGCCTACCAGCAGTGATGCTCCGGCAAAAACATCTTGGGTCCTTTGGTACTTGAAGTTCCTTTACACACTACAGGATTTGCTAGACTGGTTGCCGTACAGCAGAAACTTTGTGTAAGACATTTCCTGAACCTTGGTGCCACTTTAGCAACATTTAACTGGATTCAAGCTGGAGGGATGGCTCAGTGCACAGACTGCTTGCTGTGCGTCCGTGAGGACCTGACTTTGGGTCCCTACATCCACCTGAAACCTGGGTCTGTTGGTGTCCGCTTCTAACCCTAGCGTGACAGCCACTGAGAAAGGCAGCTCCTAGAGGCTTGCTGGCCAGCCAGTCTAATCAGAATGGCAAGCTTGGGGCTGGAGAAATGGCTTATTTATTGTTCTTCCAGAAGACCAGAGTTCAGTTCCCAGCATCCAGGTCGTGTGCTCACAGCTGCTCCAGACGGCCCAATAAATAACAAGCTCCAGACTGAGTGAGACACCTGCCTCGGAATCCTAAGGAAATGATTAATGGACTGAGGGAGATACCCCAGTATTAACCCCTGGCCTTTTTATGCACCAGGACAGACAAGTCTATTGTGTAGGGGTACTCATGCGCCACATCACGTATGTCAAGGCCGGAAGACAACTTGTGGGAGTATAGTTTTTACCTTCTATTATGCAGTCTCAGGGACTGAACTCAGGTCATCAGGCTTGGCAGCAGATGCCTTACTTGCTGAGCCATCTCCCCAGCCTGTGAAGCAAGATCTTCACAAAGAGAATATTTTTTCCTGTGTGATTCATGGGCGAGGACTATGTGTGGAGAATCCGGGTGTGATGTGTTCCTTGCCTGAGGCTTGGAGAGAAGCCAGTGTTTGTGAATAGTGCATTGAAAGCAACAAACATTAGAGGTTAGCACTTTCAGGCCGGAGAGATGCTCAGCAGTTAGGAGCTCTTGCAGAGGACCCAGGCTTACTTACCAACACCCAGTTATAGGAGCTCTAGTGCCCTCTTCTGGCTTCCTTGGGTATTGCATACACACCATGCCCATAACAAGCAAATACTCATACATATAAATTTTGGTTTTTTGTTTTTAAGATAAATGGGCACTTAGACATTTTTTGCTTCCTAGAGAAAGGGGCAATTGTGAACTTGTATTTGGAGAAATGGGAAAGGGAAATTATTTTTCCAAGTCAGGTTTCTAGAGTGTCTCTGCTTCTAATTCAAGGGAAATGTGCGTGTTGGATATCAGTCTTTTCATATAAAGACTCTAAATGTTATTTGTCCTGGGGCTGAAGAGGTGGCTCTGTGGTCAGAGTACTGAATGTGCAAGCAGAAGGACTGGAGATCAACTTCCCAAAGCCAAAGTAATTGCCAGATGGGTGTGGCAGCCTGCTGGTAATTCCAGCCTAGGAGGGCAGAAATGGGGATCCTCAGAACAGACTGGCCGGAGAGACTAGCCATGTCTACAAGCTGGGTTTAAGTATGCGACCCCGCCTCACTGAGTAAGGTAGAAGAAAGAGAATGATGTCCGACATCAACCTTGAGCAGCCACACACACATGCATCTGTGTGCACATGTGTCCATGCACATATACAAATGGAAACTAGAAGCCGAGCAGTGGTGGTGCACGCCATTAATCCCAGCACTCGGGAGGCAGAGGCAGGCGGATCTCTGTGAGTTCGAGACCAGTCTGGTCTACAGAGCGAGTTCCAGGACAACCAAGGCTACACAGAGAAACCCTGTCTCGAAGAAAAAAAAAAGAAAAAAGGAGGAGTCAACTCTTGGGGCTGAGAGGAAAGAACTCTATGCTGCAGGCCAAGTTTCACAGAAGACCTGTGAGAGTCCAGCTTGGAAAAACACGGCTAGAAATGAATCCTAACAACTGATGGGGAAGCTTGTGTGATCATCCCCTCTGTAGAGACGGGCTGGGCCTGTGCTGCAAGTGGGCTGGCTAGAAACACGCTGGAATTTCACTCAAACAAACCAGTAGCACAAAGAGACAGTCAGGTGGGGCTGTATGAGTTCAAGGCCAGCCACAGCTACACAGAAAGACATGGAATTGAGATAGATTTTAGATCATTCTTAACTTGATCATTTGAAAAATTCTACAAGTATAGTCTCATTGAGTCTAGAATTGATATTAAAGGGATTTGGGTTTTTTGCTTGTTTGTTTGTTTTTTTGTCTTTTTTTGGGGGGGGGGTTGGTGTATTTTTTTTTGTTTTTCGAGACAAGGTTTCTCTGTGTAGTTTTGGTGCCTGTCCTGGATCTCTCTCTGTAGACCAGGCTGGCCTCGAACTCACAGAGATCTGTCTAGCTCTGCCTCTCAAGTGCTGGATTAAAGATGTGCGCCACCACCTCCTGGCTCGATATTAAAGTTTAATGATAAAGAAAACTCCAACAACACTTAACTCAACAAGTTCTTTATTTTATTGGGGAAAAAAAGAATAATTTTGTTAGTAATCCAAATGTCAAGTGTCAGGGGCTTTATTTTTATTTTTGTCAATTATTTTTAGTGTTTCCATTTATTTGTTTCTTTGAAGGGGGTCCACATGAGTGCCAGGGCACATGGATAGAGGGTGAAAGACAACTTGTGGGTCTTTTTTTCTCTATCACATGGGGTCTGGAGCTCAAACTCAGTCTACCAGGCTTGGTGGCAAATGCCTTTACCTGCGGAGCTGTCCTACCAGTCCCACTGCTTCTTTCGAGACGGGATCTCACTATAATATTCAGGATGGCCTTGAACTTCTGGGCTCAGTGGATTGGATCCTCCTGTCTCAGCCTCTCAAGTAGCTAAGATGATGGGCACACAGCTTCCTGCCTGACTTGGGGTTTTTATTTTACTGTAGTTCTGTAAAATAGATGTATAGTGTCTTCTTGTATGATTGCAGTAGTTCATAATATTTTTATGTTAATATCATGCCATTCAAGAGTTCAGCTTGGACACTATGATTACAGTCTTGTAAATATGTTCCCTGAGGCTTGGCAGTAGCAGGTGTGTGTATAAGGGAGTGTAGGGTAGTTAAGAAAGTTGGTGAGGTAGTAGGGTGACAGAGTTTTCTAATAG
The DNA here is from genome assembly GCF_004664715.2 of Peromyscus leucopus. NCBI lineage: Eukaryota > Metazoa > Chordata > Mammalia > Rodentia > Cricetidae > Peromyscus > Peromyscus leucopus. The sequence continues at coordinate 2,303,974 of NC_051069.1, read as the reverse complement.
CCTCCATGTTCCATCTTCTTTTTTAGGGTAAAGCATCAAGTAGAATACCTGGGTCTCAAAGAAAACATCCGAGTAAGAAGAGCTGGTTATGCTTACCGGCGTGTTTTCCAGAAGTTTCTGCAGAGGTATAGAACCAGTTACCCCTGGACTATGAAACGTTTTGGCCCAAATAAGCTTATTTATCCATTTAAAGCACATGTCAAACAAATTTTAATATAACCACGGAGTCAGGCATCCCTCACCACAACTAATTTTGGAATATTTTATTGTCCTGCTTTCCATGGTCATCATCTGTCCTCTATCCCCCGTGCGAGGCGGTCACCTCACCCATCTACTTTCTGTCACTGTCAAGTTGCCTGAGTCACATATGTCCTCTGTGACTGGCTGCTTTTACATCATGGCGTTTTCAAGAGCCATCAATGTACGTCTAGTATGTCTACATCTTAATCTTACTCATTGGTGAATAATATTCTATTGTATGGATATACCACACTTTACCTATCCATGCATCAGTTGGTAACTATCCGTCGCTTCCATTTGGGGGCCGATGGGAATGACGCTGCTGTGACAGTTCTTGTCTAAGCCTTGGAGAGGACGTGTGTTCCAGTTCTCTGGGCTGTAGAACTGAAGTGGGATTGCTGAGTCATATGGTCATTCTGTGTTTAACTCTCGGAGTCACCACCAGGCTCTTTTCCCAAGTGGATGCACTGTGTTGCAGCTGCACCCACAGTATTTGAGGGTTCCGTTTTACCCCAGTCTGTGCCAGCATATGCTAATATCTGACTAACCTTGCCAGTGGGTGAGAAATGGTATCTCACTGTGGTTTTGATTTGCATTTCCCAGATGGCAAACTATATTCAAAACTCTTTTTTTGTTCAAAACTCTGTTTGTTGGCCATTTATATTTCCTCTTTAGGGAAATGTCTGTTCTGGTTCTTTGCCTCTCTTTTTGTTTTTTGGGTTTTTTTGTTTGTTTGTTTGGTTGGTTGGTTGGTTTTGTTTTTTGCTTTTGTGGGGAGTGCTTTTATCTTTTTATGAAAGACGTAATATAGAATATGCCACAGGGTTAGTAAACCTTCTGTGGACTGAACCACCAAGTACATGAGTTTATGATAATTGTGTCATAGGAGGGGTAAGGCTGGACCTGACTGGATGGATTAATAGTAAGAATTACTCTTCCAGAGGACCTGGGTTCAATTCCCAGCACCCACATGGCAGCTCACAACTGTCTGTAACGCCAATTCCAGGGAATCTGGTGACCTCACACAGACATACATGCAGGCAAAACACTTTATGCACATAAAATACTATTAAATAAATCTTTAAAAAAATATTTAGCCTAAACAATTTCAAGAAAATCTTTAGCCTACCTAAGAAATAAACTAAGACATTTGATTTCAAACACTGTGTAGAATCCATCTTTAAAGTCTCTCCATGTAACCCTGGCTATCCTGGAGCTTGCTATGTAGACCAGGCTGGCCTTGAACTCACAGAGATCCTCCTGCCTCTGACTCCTAAGTGCTGGGCTTAAAGGTATGGGCTGCTATGCCTAACTCATGTTTAAATTCAAACTAATTTTTATATTCCCCTGAAAGTTTGTTTGACAGGACCATGTATAAGTGGTCTCACTCTGTGTTACATATTTCAAAAAAGATAAATTTAGTGTTCTTAAAATATGAAGTCATTCTAACTTCCCTGATCCTTCTGATGAATTGTTCTGTTTATTTAATTTTCTTTAAGAAATAAGGTAATCAGAGCCAGATGGTGGTGGCGCACGCCTTTAATCCAAACACTTGGGAGGTAGAGGCAGGTGGATCTCTGTGAGTTTGAAGCCAGCCTGGTCTACAGAGTGAATTCCAGGACAGCCAGAGCTACACAGAGAAACTCTGTCTCAGGGAAGAAAGAAAAAAAGAGTAGTGGGAGCATTAGGAACCGCTCAGTTGGTAGAGTGTTGGCCTAGCATGTAGGAAGCCCTGGGTTCAATCTCTAGCATAGTGCAAAACCAGGCTTAGTGATGGCTGGAGAGATGATTCAACAGTTAAGTTGCGGAGGACCCAAGTTCAGTTCCCAGCACACATGGTGGCATCTCATAGTTGACTGTAACTCCTGTTCTAGGGGATCCAGTGCCCTTTTCTGGCCTCCTAGGATACCAGGTCACACAAGTAATACACATACATGTGTTCAAGAAAATTACTTGTGCATATTTTTAAAATCTGTAAAACAATAATAAAAATAAATCCACAAAAAAAGAAAAAGAAAGAAAAGCAAAAGCAAGACTGAGACTGTATCTCAGCAGTAGAGCTCTTGACTGCCTTGTACAAAGTCCTGGTTTCAGTCCCCAGCACCACAAAAAATTAAAATGAAATTAAAATCTTTTATTGTAAAGTCTGGGGCTGCAGAAACAGTTCAGAGGTTAAAAGCACCCATTGTTCTACCAGAGGACCAGAGTTTGGATACCAGATACCAGAATCCAGGTGTTTTCCACTAGGGGTGTGAACACAGAAACAACAGGATAGGCCGGGCATTGGTGGCACGCGCCTTTAATCCCAGCACTCGGGAGGCAGAAGCAGGTGGATCTTTGTGAGTTCCGGCCAGAGTGAATTCCAAGGCCGCCAAGGCTACACAGAGCAACCCTGTCTTGAAAAACCAAAAGAGAACCATGTTAGGGAGGGAGGGTCAGAAGTACTGTAACAGTTAAACCAGATGTGTAAGACTTTTCTAGTTCATTGAGACCATGACCTGTCATTGAGTGTAGCTGAGGGACCCCAGCTGCACAATGACAGCATTGGCCCTCAAGGCCCCTCTTGCCCCACCAAGAGCCCACGATCCACCCTAAGCATGGCCCCTCTTCCCTCTCCCCGTCATAGGTACGCCATTCTGACCAAAGCTACTTGGCCTGTGTGGAGAGGAGAGGAGAAACAGGGTGTACTCCATCTGCTACAGTCTGTCAACATGGACAGCGACCAGTTCCAGCTGGGGCGGAGTAAAGTGTTCATCAAAGCCCCGGAGTCTGTAAGTACCACTGACAGCCCCGTGCCTTTCCTCCCAGCTTGCCTCTGCCAGCTGCCCCTCCACACAGCTGGATGCTTGTGCCCCCACACACAGCTGGATGCTGGTGCCCCTCTGCCTCGCGCCTTTCAGAGCCTTTTCTCAAAGAAACCTGTCCCCTCCACTTCTCCACTCCTCTACCAATCAGCCTCACTTGTTACGCTGCACTCAGTTATTTAATAAAATACCACCCAGGACAATGGCTTCCTTTCCTCTTTACTTCTTTCCCCCTCTACAAGGTCAAGGTCACCTCCAAGGGCAAGGGCTCTGACCAGTAAGGTTGCTTTTATGTACCAAAAGACTAACAGAAACTGCCCAAAGTTACTGTGTTAGTTACGTGTCTCATTGCTACAACAAAATACCTGATGAAAGCCCCTAAAAAAAGGAAAGGGTTAGTGTGGCTCATGGTTCCAGGGGCTAGGGTCCACTGTGGAAGAGACGGCATGGAGGCAGGAGCATGAGGCAGCTAGTCACGCTGTGTCCACAGCCAAAAGGCAGGGCGGTGAATGTTGGTGCTTAGCTTCCTTCTTCCTTTTATGTCATCTGAGAACTGAGCCCATGAAATGATGTCACTCACATTTAGGGTGGGTCCTCCCTTCTCTATTAACCTACTCTAGGTGATTCCACTCCAACATGCCCAGAGATTTTTTTTCCCCGTGGTTGCCGTAAATCCCATCATCGAGTCAATAAGGTTAATAATCATCTCAGTTATGAATACCGTGAGCTCCACGGATAGGGTTTGTGCTATAAGGGAAGTTTGGGCGAATGTGTCCTCCTCTGAGTTACCAAACAGGCCAGTTACACATGGGCTCGGGATGGAGCTGAGCCCAGGGTGGGAATTCCAGGAGAGAGGCTGGGAGGACCTGGGGGACAATTCTGCGGGGACAAGACAAGAGAATGTGGGGCCCGGACACCCCTGAGACAGCTGTGCACGCACACTTAGACTTCACGAACTTACGAGAATTCTACAGGTAGATCATGGCGATTTTTAATCTGTCCTGATGAGACGTGGGCTCTGGAGTCCTAGGGAATGTCTTCATGTGTGGGGGAGCCCAACAAAGCCCTGAGTGTTTCTGCCCACTTAGCTCTGTGGCTGTAGATAAGGACACTGCTTTTAGGAATGGCAGGAAGATCGGAACTTCAAGGTCACCCTCAGCTATATAGTGAGTTTGAGGCCAGCTTGGGCTACAGGAGACCGTGTTTTTAAAAATGCAAAAAGAATCGATGACAAAGTTGGCAAATTTACAGTGGAGAAATTGTTGGAACTGAAGTTCGACCCCTTAGTTTTCTTTCCTGTTGCTGTGATAAAACACCCTGTGTAGTGGGTAGCCATTCCAGCTTGGTTCTGGAAGTTCCAACCCCCATTGAGACTCTGGCAACTGTCACGCCTACGAGGCGGGGCGAGGGGAGGCGCCTGGGGACCTGAGAGCTGGATGGGCCAGCGCTCGCGCTGGGTGCTCTCTCGGTGCCGGAATGCTGACCGGTGCAGATTGACTGTGCAGAGCTCCGGAGAACACCGCTGGACTGCATTACACCTTCCCCAGACCCTGCGACCTACCCATTACTTAATTTGTGAGTTACGCCATTAAATAAATATCCTTTTAACTACGTGGAGTGGCCAAAATAATTTCTCCAATATCTGGCGCTCACGTGGGGCAAACTCCAAAGGCCTGGGCGGCTCTCGCCGTCTCCTCCCTAGCTGGCGGGTACCTAAACCCGCCTGCAAAGTTCCATATAACCAGGGAACACCTACACGGTTCCATTCCCGAAAAAGGGAGCAGCTAGTCCGATCTCAATTCCCTAGCTTAGCCCCAGACCAGCGAAAGAGCCAGGAGAGTGCTAGCTCTGATTTCCGCCATCTCCGCCATTTCTGCCATCTCCCTCAGCCTTCCACTTCCCAGAATTCTCCTCTCTCCTTGTCCCACCTACTTCCTGCCTGGCCACCTACTTCCTGCCTGGTCACTGGCCATCAGTGTTTTATTTATTGACCAATCAGAGCAATTTGACATATAGACCGTCCCACAGCAACCCTGAAAAAAAGCAACTTGAGGAAGAAGGGGTTCATTGAGCTCACGGTCCATCATTGCTAGGAAATGGAGGCAGCAGGAACTTCAGTTAGTCACAGTACATCCACGGTCCACGGCAGAGGGCAATGAAAGAATGTACCCACCTTACTGATTCATATACAATCCAGGATCTCCTGCCCAGGGAATGGTAACACCTATAGTGGGCAGATCTTCCCACTTCCATTAGCATAACCAATATACTCCTGCCTCAGATACACCCATGAGACAACCTGACCTAGACACTCCAATGTTAAGACCCCCTTCCCAAGTGATTTTAGAGTGTGTCCTGCTGACCGTTAAAACTAACCCTCATAGGCATCATTATTTCTTGAGGTTCCTGTAAGCATCACAAAACTCCATCTCAAGAATTAGTGGGGGGGGGGGATGTGGCTCAGTTGGTAAAGTACTGGCTCAGCCTGCACAAGCCCTGAGTTTCGTCCCCTGCACCACATAAAATGAGCGTGGTGGCACAAGCCTGTAATCCTAATAATTGAGTAGGAGAGGCAGGAGGATCAGAACTTCAAGGTCAGCCTCAGCTGAGTTTGAGGCCAGCTTGGGCTACACAAGACCATGGTGGGGTTGTTTTTTTTTTTTTTTTTTTTTTTTTTTTTTTTTTTTTTTAAGAATAGATAGATGGAGAAGTTGGCAGATACACTCATCAACCCAAGAGGAACTAGCATGGGCCGGAAGAGTGTTGCAAGAAATAGGCAAATTCTAGTCTCACAGCAGTCTCCCCATCCTGACTCCTGTCCTGTGTGGCATGAGCCCGAGACTCAAAAGTGATGGAGGCTGTGGCTGAATGGCTTGGCAAGCCATGGAAGTCATTAAGGAAGTAAGTGGCACCCACCAGTAGACCCCGTCTATAAAGTTGTGGTAGCTCTTCTTCACTCCGAGCTATTTGGAGCCTCGCGGCAATTTCATTTCCAAATATAAAATGAAAATGTTGTGTCATATGCCATTAGGCAACCCACAGCACAGCTCCTGTTCTACTAAAATGGGCTGGAGTGATTAGTCAGTACAGCACAGCTTCGCCGGCTCGTAAGGCTCACTTTCCGACTTAGAAAATCTTCATGTATAATTAAAACGGCCTGATTTTTTATTTTCTCCTGATTTTTTATTCTGATTTAATTGAGCTTTGGAATTTATATCTGGAACCCGTGTTTATTCTGGCCTTCCTTTAGCTTGCCTTCCTCGCAGCAGATGTTAGCCATCTCTTGATTCTCCTTTCTCTGTCTCTGAACTTGAGCACACACAGCCCCTTCCTCTCCCCTCCCCCTTCCTCTTCTGGCCACATCTAGCCCCAAAGCTGAGTTTTTAAAACCCGCCTTAGGGAGCTGCTCAGTGGTTATGAGTGCTTCTTGTTCTTCCAGGGGACCCAAGTTCAGTTCCCAGCACCCACATCAGGAACTCACAACTGCCTATAACTCCAAGGCCAGAGGATCTAGTGTCCTCTTTTGTCCTCTGCGATACCCACATTGACATGCACACACAAATAAAAATAAATCTTCAAAACAACAAAGCCACCTTATGGTTTTTTTTTTTTCTTTTTTCTTTTGCCCTACCCCTTCCAGTGTTTGCTGAATACACACCAAATAACTTCTGGTCTTTAAAAACTGGTCTAAGACATTGGATACCAAAGAGTTTGTGTTTTGTTTTATGCATCTGTCTGTTTGGTTTTTCTCTTTATTCTCAAACCTCCCTGATGTCTAACCCCTGGGCTTTTGAGGGGGAAAAATACCCCCCCCAAAAAAAAAAAAAAAAAAAAAAAAAAAAAAAAAAAACACCTAAAACCCAGCTAATCTTGGAAATAATCTCTTGGATGTTGGGAGCTGTTGATATCGCCTCCTTTCTGGTCACAGGTGTATAAAGTATGTCCTGCCAGATTAGTCAAAAATGGAAAAAGCCAAGAGGAGAAATATCAACGAATGTTCTTCTGTTCTTCCAGGCGATCGTGGAGCTGAGATTTTAGGCTTCTGTCCAGTTGCTAAGTTGTGAGCCTCGTTTTAGGTCTAGAAATAGGTTGCTTCATCCGGCTGCGTCTGCACTGAAGGCTGTAGGGCTGTGTCCCTCCCCTTTGGCATTCGCTGTTCTGGATGTTTCTAGGCAGCCAGGGCTGTGAATGAGAAACACTGGGTGGCAAGAAAGTGGCCCCTCTGTGTGTATATGCTCAGAGAAACACAGGCAACATTCTCAGCTTCCTTCAGACCAAATTCCCTTGTTCTGGAATTTACGTGTGTTTGCATGCCTGTGTGGATGTAAGTGCACCTGGGGGCAGGTGCCTCCAGAATCCAGAAGAGGGTGTCAAAAGTCCCTGGAGCTAGAGGCAATTGAGAGCTTCCGGACGTGGGTGCTGGGAACCGAAGTCAGGTCTCTGCAAGAGCAATAAGCACTCTTAACTGCTGCGCCTTCTCTCCAGCCCCTTTCTGGAACATTTTTCAGTGACCATACATCATCTTTACTCTGAGTTTATATTGGTCTGTTTCATTTTTTCCCCCTCATTGGCTATCTAAACCACTACATGGAGGTGGATGATGCATTCTTCCACAGTTTTACAAGCTGATGGATGCAGATCTAGAGGAAGCTTTGTGTTTTCTGATGAAGAGGAGCCTGCGATGTCTAGAAAACTTAGGTTCTCTTTTAAAAAAGAAAGAAAGAAAGAAAGAAAGAAAGAAAGAAAGAAAGAAAGAAAGAAAGAAAGAAAGAAAGAAAACTCAGGTTCTCTGGCTCAGCCATAGCCAATCTAGGTTCAATGTTCTCACTGTGAAATGGGCTGTTATGTGTTGGGGAGTTGAGGACAGTCCGGAAAGATTCCTGACACAGTGGACACTCAGCACACTGTAGCTCCTTGTTATTCTTCACAATTCCAAAGCCCAGCTGTATGTGAACTGATCGGCATGAGCTGTCCACCTGGCCCCGCTCTCCAGAGTCAGATTTGGGCCATTTGCTGAGCCAGCTCTCCAGAGAGTCCAGACTAATGCTCCAGCCTGGCTGCAGCCACTGTGGTTTCTTCCCTGTGCCCTAGACACTCCTTGGAGATTGCATGAGGCAGGAAGTCTAGACTTCCGTGGAACCAAAAGTAGGGCACCCTCTTCCCACAGCAGCACAAACTCAGTTCTGGCAGAAACCGGAAGGTTCTATTCTGAGGCTGTTTGCAGCAGGCTGCATCTGCTCATTAGATCTGGCTACCTGTTTCCTCCTTGGACCAAGGAAGGAGAACAAGTCACAGGGACTGTGAGCACGGGAAGGCAGAGGCCATTCAGGCACACTCAGACTCAGCCATTTTCCGTTTCCTTTCTGTTAAGGGAAGAAATGTAAATAAAAGGTAGGTAGTGCTCACAAACAAGATCCTGTAGTGATCATTTCATTATTTGTCCATAATAGGAACTCTGCTTCTTATGTATGTCTTCAGTACACTGAACCTCCTTGGAAGAACAAAATTTGATGTTGGTGGGGTGGTGTCTCAGCAGTTAAGAGCACTGCTGAGGACCTGGGTTCCTCCAGGGTGGCTCACAACAGTCCTTTAACTCTTCTTTTGAAGGACCCAGTGCCCTCTTCTGGCCTCCAAGGGCATTGCATGCACATGGTACACAGACATACACACAGACAAAAAACAATCATATAAAACAAGTACCTTTTTTAATTAATGTAAAATTTTGTTCATAGCTTGTGGATTGACTCATATGTGTCTTCTCTGCTGTTCTAGCTATTTCTTCTAGAAGAGATGAGAGAGAGAAAGTATGATGGGTATGCCCGAGTGATACAGAAAACGTGGAGAAAGTTCGTGGCCCGGAAGAAATATGTCCAAATGAGAGAAGAAGGTATTTTCATAATTTTGTTTATTTGTTTAGCAGTTTTCATTTTTCATCATACTGTCGGTCTGTCTGTGTATGTGCGTGCGTGCGTGTGTGTGCGCGCGTGCGTGCATGTGTGTGTGTGTGTGTGTGTGTGTGTGTATACATGCCACAGTTCATATGTAGAAGTCAGAGGACAACTTGAAGAGTCAGATCTTTCATTCCAACCCGTGGGTCATCAAGCGTGGTGGCAAACATCTTTATCTTGCAAGCACATTCACCTGGAGAGCCTTCTCCCTAGCTCCCATTTAACAAAGCTTAAGAATAAATGTGAGAACCAGGAGTGTTGGCATATATCTTAATCCCTGCACTCAGGAAGCAGAGGCAGATAGATCTCTGTGAGTTTGAAGCCAGACTGGTCAACATAGTGAGACCCTCTAAAAAATACAATAGTTTGAGCTTAAGAAAAATTGCAAAATCTTTCTTTCTTTCTTTTTTCTTTTTCCTTTTTTTTCTTTCTTTCTTTCTTTCTTTCTTTCTTTCTTTCTTTCTTGATTTCTTTCTTTTTTGATTTCTTCCTTTCTTTCTTGGTTTCTTTCTTTCTCTTCTTTCCCTCCTTCCTTCCTTCCTTCCTTCCTTCCTTCCTTCCTTCCTTCCTTCCTTCCTTCCTTCCTTCCTTCCTTCCTCTGTGTAGCCCTGGCTGTCCTGGAACTTGCTCTGTAGACCAGGCTGGCTTCGAACTCAGATCAGCCAACCCCTACATCCCGAGTGCTGGGATTAAAGGCAAGCCCCACCACACCCAGCACAAAATGCTTCTTATTCAACATATGGCATGTGTTAAATACTCCTTCATCATTTAGAATCTTTGTGTATTTCGCTCTAAGTGTCTTCCTCCTCTTCCTGCCTGACTGATCCATCTTCCTTCTCTCCTGGGCATCCGCAGCCTCAGACCTGTTGTTGAACAAGAAGGAAAGAAGGAGAAACAGCATCAACCGGAACTTCATTGGGGACTACATTGGGATGGAGGAGCACCCAGAACTGCAGCAGTTCGTAGGCAAGAGGGAGAAGATTGACTTTGCTGACACTGTCACCAAGTACGACAGGAGGTTCAAGGTACTCACTGCAACCTGCCTCTTAAGAATCAAAACAGAGTTCTCATTTACAAGAATAATAGCTTGTGGTTTTGCGGACTGTATTCGTTGAAGAAACATTGTAAAGAGCCAGATAAGCTAAAAGAAAACTAGCAGCCAACGATAGGCAAGTACCGCTGTTAACATTTTCTGGGTGTCCTTTAGAGCCTTTTTATGCAGACATATTTGCATATGTAGTTTTGCAAAATAAGATGTGCGTTAAGTGTTCTCTTATGTCCTATTTATGCCAGGACGAACTTGACATACTTAATATAGTATTCTATTTAGTAAATGCTTTACATTTTGTTTTGTTTTTGACATAAAGTCTCATGTATTCTAGTGGCCTCAAATTCCATATGACCTTGAACTTCTGATCCTCTTGACTTTACTTCTAAGGTGCTGAGATCACAGGTGTACAGCTTCATGCATGCTAGGCAGGCACTCAGTCACCTGAGCCACATCCCCAGCTGACTTTTTAAAAAGCAACTTCTTATATTAGTCAGGGAAAAAAATGGAGTAAATAACACCACTAGCTTAATAAGAAAGACACTGTTTTACTAAAAGGAGGTCATTCCTTGCACCCTGAAAATGGACCAGCTGCCGTGGGGTGTGTTCTTGGGGGCTCCTGCACTGCTCTGTAACAAGGTGGCCAGCCATATATTCGAAAGCACATTATTTGTTTATTAATGGTTAACCTACACACACCAGTGGGAGGCCTGTTTGAAAATCACGCTATAACAATCCTTTGTAAGGTCACCCTGTTTGTGGGCTTACCCGAGACTCTCCCTTTTCACATGTCCTGATACCTTATTATAGAACTATACGCAGATGGCATTTTATAAGATGAAAAAGTCAGGTGTCACTATCGACATGTATACCAGACTCTGCTCTGTCCAGGGGCCCGAGTCCGTAGCCATACAGTAGCCATTCTGGTGAAATGGCGAACTGCCGAGGAGAGCCGCCCTCTGGCCCAGCTAGAATGGCGTTCTGTTGTCACGGTTGTCTGTCTGACCCTGTGAGGCTGCCTTCTGAAAGTCCCTCTCCTCACAGGGGGTCAAGCGAGACCTGCTGCTAACCCCGAAGTGCCTGTACTTAATCGGAAGAGAGAAGGTGAAGCAAGGCCCGGACAAAGGTCTTGTGAAGGAAGTCCTGAAGCGGAGAATCGAGATGGAGAGGATCCTGTCTGTGTCCCTCAGGTGAGTGGGAAGTGGCTGAGGTAGGGCTTCTTCCGTGGCTCTCCACACATCACCCATCGACTGCTGTTCCAAGAGACCACCAGGCCCATGATGAAGAGAACAGAATTTCCATTCTCCTCGAAGAAGACCTTGGGCTGGGAATGTAGCTCAGTTGGTAGAGCACTTGCCTAGAATTCATGAAGTCCTGAGTTCATTCCCAGCATCAAATAAAGCAGGCATGGTGGCACACGTGCAATCACACTACTTAGGAAGTAAAGGCAGAAGGATCATAAGTTCAAGGTCATCCTTGGCTACAAAGTCAGTTCTAGGCCAGCCTGTGCTATATGAGACCCTGTCTCAAAAAGAAATCTGTTTAATGGAGTCTGTTTAATGGTAAAGGAATTTATTAGGGGGAAAACTCACTGTACATAGCAGAATAGTCACGGGTTCCCAAACACTATTCCGGCCACCTGACTCAGTCCTGTCTCCAAAAACCATGAGCGAAAGAAGAGATACCTGTGTGCATCTTAGGTCTTAAGGGTCATCGAGAGGCCACACCCCAGGGGCATGGACTTCAAGGTCATAGGCAGGTGGAGCAGTTACCTGCTGCATCTCTAGGGGCAGTGCTTCAAGGTCATAGACAGAACAGCTACCCACTACATCTCCCCCATTTTGTCCAAATAAAAAAGTTCTAATCTAATATAAAACTATATACAATAGGAATGATTATCAAATATTGTCCAGGAGAGGGGAAAGGTAATAACCTAAACAAAAATAGAAATATAACCAGAAAAAAAAATCAAACGAGACACATACCAAAGTCCAGAACATAGGTAAACGGCAGGTTACAGAGATTACTCCAATAGCTGTCCTATCCTGAAGAATCTGAATCTCATACTTAATATGTTCTAGCTAAGATCCAAGAAGGTTATAACTGTAACTATCTAGTCTTCAATTCCATCAAAGACCTGAGAAGGAACATAATACCTGAGAAAATGGAAAATGCAAGCAAGAAATTTCCAAAATTTTTTCAAGAATAGACAGAGACAGCTGGCAGCCTGGACAGTCACCTAAAGTTTCTCAGCATAGTTGGGGCATCCAATTTGGCTATAGGCCTAGAATATCTGACAGACCATTTTCAGAAGCAGGAATTTTGAAAGACCATCTTACCCTGTCTTGGCAAGGTTCAGTAGTTGCTTTTCCTTGTGTCCTGCTCATGTGGAAAGGACAGCATTCATACTGTCAACAGTTGAGGCAAGGGCAGTTCTTTGCCCAGAAGGCCATTTTGTGCCAAGAAGAAGACAAACTTTCAAACAAAGTGTCTTAGAAGCCCAATGTTCACTCGAGATCAGATCGGTGCTGCCAGGAGCAATCGTGTCTCATGCCAACATTTGAATGCCATATTCTCTAGGTCTATGGAGTGTTCGAAGATTACCTATCCATCTAATCTATGTTTCTGTAAATCTGGAAAACCTAACTAATATAACTATAAACATGACAAGTATGGGTGACTATTAACCTGTAATTCTTATCACTCTAAATAACTTAAAGACTAAGGCTTCACATTATAGAAACAGTCTGTAAACAGGTGTACAGTAATGGGACAATAACCTTGAACTTGTGACAATATACAAAAATATCTTAGTCAGAGGTAGAAATGTATAGTGCAATATGCAATATGACAAGATGGAAAAGTCCTTTTTCAAACCTTTGCTATTTACATGGTGTTTCTCAGAAATTTCTGAGGCTTCTAGCATATTACCAATTAATAACTGATCAATCTCATCATTACCTTGTGCTAGAGGACCTGGCAGACATGTATGGGTTCTGATGTGTGTCATATATATATAATGTTCCCTATTTCTGATGATTTCCTGTAATTGTATAAATAATAAAGTTAATTCTGTATTATCAGGAATAAATTCAGCAGTTTCAATATGTAAAACAACTCTCTCTGCATATTGAGAGTCAGTAACTATATTGAGAGGTTCTGTTAAGTCCATTAGTACCATAAAAATGGAATACAGTTCTGCCTTTTGTACAGAGTTGTAGGGGTTCTGAACCACTTTATTTAAATCTCCTGATTTATATCCTGCCTCTCCTGATTTTCTGATTTCCTGATTGTTTGCATCAGTATAGAATGTGGGGACTCTAGAGATTGGTTTTTGCTGTACAATGTGAGGAAGGACCCATTTGATTCTTTTTATGAATTCTATTCTCTTGCTTTTATTAATATTAGCAATTGTTAATCTCTCCCAAAAAGTTACTGCAGTCTCTTTGCCAGTATTCATTATCTTTCCACAAAGAGGAACTTTCCTCATTAGTTAAAGGTACTACAATTTCTGCTAGGTCCATTCCTGTCAACTGACAAAGTCTTAATTTTCCTTTTAGAATCAAATCAGAGATCTTTTCTGAGGGGAATATGACCAGAATACAGTTAAGTTCTGGATTCACATGGTTCACAAGTGCCTCTTATATTTTCTTTTCTACTAGAGCCAATTCCTTCTTAGCTTCAGCTGATAATTCTCTTGGACTATTTAAGACCTTGTCCCTTTTAGAGTATTGGCCAAATTCACTAATCTATCTTTAGGTATTCCAATGATAGTCTGTAAGTTGGAGATGCTTCCTAACAATTTTTTGAAAATCACTGAGAGTTCATAGTCAGTCTCTCCTGAGTTGTACTTTTTGGGTTCTAATTTTTTGTAGATCTATCTTATATCCTAAGTAATTAATAGAATCTTCTCTTTGTATTTTTTGGGGAGCAATTTATAATCCCCAGTGAGGCAAAACTTTCTTTATTCCTTCAAACATGCTTTCTAAGGTACTTAACTTTGAGTCAGCTAATAAGATATCACTCATATAATGGTAAATTATAGACTGTGAAAATTTTGCATGAATTATTTCCAATGGTTTTTGCACAAAATATTGGCACAGGGTAGGGCAATTTAACATTCCCTGTGGGAGGACCTTCCATTGATATCTCTTGTCTGGCCAGGTATTATTATAAGTAGGTACTGTGAAGGCAGATTTTTCTCTATCCTTTTCTTGTAGTGGTATGGTGAAGAAACAGTCTTTTAAGTGAATAACTATAATAGGCCATTCTTTGGGTAACAGAGAGGGCAAGGGCATCCCATTCTGTAGGGAGCCCATAGGCTGAATTACTTTATTAATGACTCTCAGATCTGTTGGCCTTCTCTATTTACCAGATTTCTTTTTAATAACAAATACAGGAGAATTCCAAGAGCTGGTAGATTCTTCAATGTTGAGGATTTAACTGCTCCTGAGCCTGCTGTTCTAAAGCTTGTAGTTTCTCTTGTGTCATAGGCCATTGTCCAACCCAGACAGGTTTATCAGTTAGCCATTTTAAAGGTAGGGCCATTGGTACTTTGGAGAGTTCAATGGCAGTTGTGCTCTGTTTATGTACAGCCTGAATGGTTGGTGGCTGTTTTTTATAGTGTCTTATATTATTTCCAGAAACATGAATTAGTCTATATTCCATTTCTGAGATTGGAGGAATTTTAATCTGGGTATTCCATTGCTGTAACAGATCTCGGCCCCAAAGATTCACTGCTACATTTGCTACATGTGGCTTCAGCCTTCCTCTCTGTCCTCCTGGTCCTATCTATGCATTCAGCTCATCTCGAACTGTTTTATCTGAGATAGGGTTCCAATCTCTAGAAATTGGAACTCTACCTTTGAAGAAGCCAATTCAGATGCCATGATTTTGGTGCCATTATAGTCACATCCACACCTGTGTCCACTAGGCCTTCCAGAACAATATTATTAATTCGTACTCTAAGCTTTGGTCTTTGTTCATTTATGGAAGTCTGCCAAAATATTCGTTTTATGGTGTTTTGGGGATTTTTTGATTCATCTGTCAAAGCTGTTCTATTATCCAGTGCAGTACCATTCTTTACATTCTTTACTGAGTTATTTAATTGTCCTGGAGAGGAATTTCCTCCACAGTGACTGGAAATGTTTGGACAACATTTAATTAGGGGGCCTGCAAGAGGCCCCCTGAGGTGTTTCCCACTGGTACAGGGTCACCTCATATGTGTCTTGTTGATCTGCATTCATTGGTGTAATGTCTGCCTTTGCCACATCTTCTGCATAATCCAGAAGGTTGGGGTCTCCTGTTTGGGTTATCTCTAAAAGAAGTATTGCTTCTAGGAGTACCCTGTGTACAATTTCTTCTCATACGACCTTGTGTACCACAGTTAAAACATTTGGTACTTTGATGCCTTCTTCCACCTTTGGAAATCACCTCTCCTATCCAAGCCTCATTACCATAGTTAAGAGACTCAATACTGTTTGTATATTGAATCCATTCTTCTAAAGCTGCTAACTTGAGCTTTAAGGTATAAGTATCTTTTTGCATTCTATATTAGCATTATCAAAAGCCAAAGATTGAGTTAATACTTATCTTCATTCTTGGTCTGATATTGTCTTGTTTATAGCCTTGGTCAGTCAGTAAAAACTCAGTAAATGATTCTTTAGACCCACTGGAAGGCCTTTGTATATATCACAGTTGGTTTCCCTGGTTCTGGATTTTTTTTTCCCCAAGCATTTAAAGTTGCTGTATGACATAGGGATAATGTATGCTCATCAAAGGTAGATTGTACATTTATATCAGCAAAACAGCCCTCACCAAGAATTTGATCTTGGGAGATCTCAAAAGCTCTAATCTTACCTTGCTGTTCAGGGGCTTTAGTCTCTTCTCTCAACCCGCTTTTGCATTGTAACTGTTGGCTTTATTCTAATACAGCTGAGACTAACTGATTCCAATCATCTGGCGCGATTCTATCTCTAGAAGACCACATTATTTAACATCTGTTTCACACATGTTGAATGTATACCATAGGCAACTACAGTTTCCTTAATTTTTAAATCTCTCAAATGAATAGGTTGCCAGATATATTCTACATACTCTTCGGGAAGTTTATCATCTGGTGGCTTTCCATGAACAGTGACAGGATAAGCCATTTTATAAGAGCCACCTGGCGATGTTATGACTTCTGTGGCTTTGACCTTCTGCTTATTAGTTTCCTTATCCTTTCTGCCAGACTCCTCCAAAGCTTGAAATTGATTAACTACCACACTTTGCAGTGTTTGAACCTCCTCTGTTGTAAAGGATGCTAGAGATTTCATGGAATCATGCAATTTTTTATGTTCATCAGAAACATATGATTCCAAAGACTTTATTCTATCAATTAGCAATGCTATTTTCTCCTTAGAATGTCATTAAGGTTGCTCTGAAGATTTATTGTTTTATCCATTAAGTATTCATATTTGTTGTCAATAGAATTAAATCTGGTTGTCTAGTTATTAGTGGACTGAAGTTCTTGTGGTAAATTAGCAGATGCCAAAGAAAGAATCCTTTTAAGTCTGCATTACTTTGCAAAATCTGCATTAGTCCCATTAGTACCTCATTTTTGGTGTTGTTATTAAGCTGATTTTCAATACTATGATATGAATCACTATGCTAATTGCAATTATGATGAACATTCTGTACATCCCAGGAAGGTCATATATGTCTTGTAAAATTTCATTTGTAGTACAGACAAAGAAGTTTTTAAATTCCTCAGTGGTAATATTATCCACCATGTTGTGAGAAATATTCAAAATTTGTAAAGAAAAAAATTTAATTTGTTTATCTACTAACCAGTTTAAGGTGTAAAATCATCGAGTTATTTCTACCTCAGATGAAATCCTTGAGAGATGGTCCTAGATTGTCCAGATGACCCCGTTCTTGCAATGGTTTAGGGGGTGTAGTAATGACTTTCAGCCAGCAGGTGTCACAGGTGTAGCATTAAAGCAGATCCTGAAGTGTGTTCCAAAGATATTGACCTGTATGAGCTTAAACAGCTGCATGGAACAGGTTTAACAGAGAAAGAGCTGCCTGTTGGCGCTCTCTGGCCTTTGTGGGCCCGAGCTGTCTCACCTGCTGCATGGTAGCACGTAGCTCTGACCATGAAAGGGCGTGCAGTTAGTTACTGGTCTCTGGGAACTGGCGGTTAGGGAGTGCAAGCCTGCCAAGGCTAATTGCTGGTGGCCCAGCTGCCTCCCACTGCCTCTGCTATCGAAGCTCTGGGCGTGGTCATGCGATGTGGCCCACGGGAGCCTGAGGGCAGGTGGGTGTGAGCACACCAGCAGAGGTTGGTGCGCTTGAAAGGAGACACCCAGAGAGCATTCAAGGGGAGGATCAGCCAAATACACCCCTGGCTAGTGAGCGCCTGGGCAGATGGCAATGCAGGTGACCGAACAGGTTTGGAAGGGAGGGGCCAGGGAGTGCAAGTCTGCCCCAGCAGGCAGAACACAGGTGCAACTTGGGAGGGAGTGATCTGGGCCAGCAAGGGTAAAATGCTAGCTCATGTGGAAGTTTCTCTATGTGGATAAGGGCCATGGATGGCCCACCCATGTGGGCACCAGATATAATGAGAAATCCATGGAGTCTGTTTAATGGGTAAAGGAATTTATTAGGGGGAAAACTCACTGTATATAACAGAATAGTCACAGGTTCTGGAACACTATTCCAAGCACCTGATTCAGTCCTGTCTCCAAAAATCATGCACAAGAGAAGAAAGCAATGCCTATGTGCATCTCAGGTCTTAAGGGTCGAAGAGAGGCCACACCCCAGGGACATGTACTTCAAGGTCATAGGCAGGTGGAGCAGTTAGCTGCTGCATCTCTAGGGGTGGTCCTTCAAGGTCATAGACAGAACAGCTGTCCACTACAATTCTGATCACTGGTGACCATGACTACCTAGAAACGGGATGTCCCTCTCTAAATAAAACTGCTAGGCTCAGAGGAAAGCTCAGACTCAGGCCCCTGACCATGGAATTGTTACTGCCATAGGATAATCCAAAACACATTTGTGGTATGTCTATCCTTGCCTGTGTCTTTGTGACTGTCCTTCTATTATTATCCATTCCCAATTTTCCTGGATAAAGGGCCAGGTGGGACAGGGAAATTAAATGCTTAAAACACTAACTCAGGATGTAACATTTCACAGCTGAGGAATATACCATTGTCCTCCCTCAATGCTACCTCAATAAGAGCCCTGGGTCTCCTGGACAGGCTCTGACAGCTATCTGGGTCATCTTTAAGCTTTGGTTCATTGGCTGTTTTACACCCTGCTGGCCACACCCTTCCTGGCCACCTTTGGAGTTCTAAAGAACCCAGTGGGAAGATGTTCTCTTTTTCTCATGCCTGAGAGGACACTGAACCAGGATGTAACTGGGTGAGCTGAAAAGTACTGGATTCGCCTGAGAGCTGTGGCTGAAAGCTAGGAAATCACACCTGGAAGCTGTTATTGTGGAAGCCAGGATCATTTCTCCTGCCCTTGTTGCCCAGTCTGTCTCAGGCCCGTCAGACTTCATGGTTGGACTAGACCCGCTGGCCACCCCCTCACCAAGCACCTCTGTCCTGTTACTGTGACTTTAAGGTTTACCCAGTGTGATTGTTTAGTCTCGAATTCTTTCTTCTGGTTTCCCAAGCCCTTCTGCCAGAGCCTCTGGGAATAGAACACGTCCTGGTAAAACCAGCCTTTTCTCCATCCCCCTCATACAGGCCCTTTTCGTTATGGCCGCTCCCTTTCAGAGGGTCCCAGCCTAGAGGCTTTCCTAACTCTAAGGGGGAAAGCTTTTCTCTTTTAGTCACGTCTGCACATTGCAGCTACTGAGCCTCCCACTTACCAAGGCTCATCGTGTTCCCTCTTTTTCCTGACACATTAGGTTAGGCCAGCAATTCAAATCCAGGTTAGTTAAGCAGCTGGGAGGAGAGGAGGGCTGCCTTTGCAGGATTGAGCCCAACGCTGAAATTCACTGTGGTATCCGATTCCTGAGTGGTGGTGTAGGTGTGGTGGATGTGTGGATGTGTCTTGGACACTTCGGTGCTGGTGTAAAGAAAGCAGGGAACAACTGTCTTGCACTTCAGGGAAATATGTTGCAACATCTGTTTGTGTTTTCAAGAATTTATGAGACTTACTAGTTGGCTTTTGGCTGAACTGACAATCACTGGATGTGTTTCTCCGGTTCAGACGATTGAAATATCCCACAAGCTTGATCTCTGAGCCCGCTACTAACTCTTAGGACCTAAGTGCTGGTAGGAAGTAGCTCTCTTCAGATAAACCAGCCATCCACAAACAATTAAGAAGCAGTCTGGGAAGTGTGCTCACAAGTAAATATTTTATATGAAGGGTTTAATGTTCGTTTCTTTAAGCATGATGATGGCCTCGTGCTTACGTTTTTATATAAAGAAATTTTACTTTTTAATGGCACATACTGAAATATTAAGCATAAAATAATACAATATTTATACTTTGCTGTAAACTTGATCTTAGCCAAAAGGCTGAGAAGAAACATATAGTCTGCTTTCAAATAACCTGGATTGTGTGTAGAAGAAGGGTCTGTAGTGTGGATAAATACAAGTGCTCTCTCCTCCCAAAGCGTGGGTACCAGGAATCGAACTCAGGTCATCAGGCTTGGCAGCAAGTACCAGCAGCTCATAGAAAAGCAGCCAGGAAGAAGAGAAATCAGACTTGAGTCTTCATGCCTGTTCAGCTGGCACTTGTGTGCACATCCCCACACAGGCACATAGTCATACCCATAATCTTAAAATAATAAAATCTGAATTTTTTTTTAATTACACTCATGATATTCATTAATTACATTCATGATATTAATTACATTTGTGGCATTCATTGATTACATTTGCAGTATTCATTGAATCTGACATCTTAACACAGCAGCAGTACGTTGTGTCCTTCCCTCCCGCTCCCGCCCCCCCCCCCCCCCCCCCCCCCCCCGGGCCTGTGACCTTCCTAGCCATGGATTTTTGACCAGGTTTACAATACAGGAAATGAGGTCCCTCTGGTGGTGCAGGCCTCCAATCCAGTTCACAGAGCACTCAGGGACTCCCATGAACACTCTTGCTACTGTTCCCCAGGTGGGCACATCTGCCACTGTTCCCTGGGTGGACACATCTGCCACTGTTCCCCGGGTGGGCACATCTGCCATTGTTCCCCGGGTGGGCACATCTTTCCTGGCAGTTCAGTATTGTAGCATGCAGAAGCTCGTGCTAGGTGAGATCATTGGTGTTTTCTCCGCCAGCAGCCTGCGTAGCCCCTCCCAGTACCACGAAAGCCAGGGAAGAACTTCCCTAGTCAACTGGAGAGCAATTTCTCCTTGCCCTTCAGCCACAGTGTGTGGTATCTTCGGCCATAGGGTTGTAGCAGGGCGACCAAGAGCAACGGCAACAGCCTGTGTTGTTTGGGGGGGCCTCTGGAGCCTCCCTGATGAGAACTTGTTAATAGGTATCCTGTGCCTGGCACTGAGATTTTCCTGTAGTGCCCATTGCTTCTGGGAGTGACACTGTCCATCATGCAGGACAGGCACCCAGTTTTAAGCTCCTATTAGGAGAACTGTATGCACTAGAAGGGTGGCCTTACTATAATAGATGTGGTGGCCGATGCTGTGGACTCTATCTGGCAAGGCTTTTGAATCTCCTTGTTCTAGGAGCTGAGCTGTAGAAGTTTGGGGAGAGGGGTGTCTGGGTCAATAGATACCCCGCTGCTTGATGTTCCTGGAAAAGCATCTCTGAGAGTGCATTAGGTAGAGGTTCTGGTTTCCTGGTTCTCACATTCTTACAGAGAATGTTGAATTGAAGAACAACCCCCACGGGCTAGGGAAGTTAATTCAGTTGGTACATTGCTTGGCTGGCACACATGAAGGCCTGGCTTCTGTTCCCCAGCACTGTATGAGAAGGGCTTGGATCTAATGCCTGTAATCCCAGTTGAAGGCAGGAGGGCAGAGTTCAAGATCGTCCTCAGCCACGTGAGTTTGAAGCCAGCCTAGGCTACGCTAGACTCTGTTGGGAGGGAAGGGAACAGGGAGATGGCTCAGTTGGTAATGTACTTGCTGATCAGGCATGAGGATGAGATTGATTTCCCCAGCACCCACAGGAAAGCTAGGCACAGTAGTATGCTCCTGGAATCCAGCATTAAGGAGACAGAGACAGGGGGGTCCCTAGGGCTGAGGTCCGGGTCCACTGAGAGACCCTGTCCCAGAGAAGTAAGGTAGGGAGCGATTGAGAAAGGCTCTGGCTTCTGCGTGTGTGTGTGTGTGTGTGTGTGTGTGTGTGTGTGTGTGTGTGTGTGAAATGGTGACCTGTAGGCACAGAAGCTTCCAGGAGGATGGGAAGGAGGAAGATGGACCTCTTACCTGACAGTCAAGGGGAATATTCTTAAAATAGGTCCAACACACAGTGTGAGGGGTTCTAGATCTGCTGCCTCTAGTCCAGGCGTTCTCAACCTTCCTAATGCTGCAACCCTTTAACATAGTTCCTCATGGTGCGGTAACCTCAACCATAAAATTATTTCTTTGCTACTTCATAACTGTAATTTGGCTCCTGTTATGAATCATAATGTAAATGTCTGTGTTTTCCAGTGGTCTTGGGTGGCCACTGTGAAAGGATCTGTTAACCCCCAAAGGGGTCTCAACCTACAAGTTGAGCACCTCTGCCCTAGTTTCCCTGGGGGACAGAATTCCAGGCAGGCTTTTTAAAAATTCATCTGCCTCTTTATCTTCCAGTTTATTAAAAGGAGCATTTATTTCATGGTCAGGAAAAGATGTTTAAAAAGACTTAAATAAAGACATGCTGTATTTGGAAATCACCTTTTAAGCTTCAAAAATAAAACCTCCTTTAGGGCTTCAGTCTGTTTTGTAACAGACATTTTTGTAAAGATGACCCGTTGGTTGAGAGCGAAAACAAATTTTCGAGTGTTGTCAGCAATACAGTAAGTAAGCCACAGGGAGGAGAATGGGGCAAGTCAGAGCCAAGCCAGAGTGGTACAAGACCTTTCAGCACAGAGTCACAGGCGCCTGCAAGGAATTGCCGCTTTGTGTGTATGAAAAAGAGGGGTGAAATCCAAAAACAAGTATGATCTCTTTTTTTAAAGAGTAAATAAGCCTATAAGCTTTGTTTCCAAGCCCAGGAGCCTGACTAACTTCCACCTGGGTGACTGAAGGGAGAGGCTTTTGAATTCGACGATTCATAGTTGAAGTGTCCAAATGCATCTTATGTTCAGATTCATGCTGCTAATTGGCATGAGGTTCGAGTCTGCTTGCACACACACACAGAGAGAGAGAGAGAGAGAGAGAGAGAGAGAGAGAGAGAGAGAGAGAGAGAGAGGAATGATAGATAATGACACTCAAGTCTAAGCATATTAAATCTCTCAAGGTCTTGCTCACTTCATCCTAATGAATAATGAATAGTCTTCCAGAAAGCAGCACCAGGCAAACAGGCTTGTTCAGACATGTCAGAGCTAGAGCAACAATAAAGGCCCATTAAAGGAAAACTGGTCAAGAGAATAATAGAATCGTTAGCCTGGGTGGAGACCCTATATTCCAGCTGGGCAGTCAAACTCCCAGCCAAGGGATCACCCCTAGAAAGGTGGGCTCCCCTTAAACCCTGTTAAAGAGATAGGTGGGATAATTATTCCTTTAATGGGATATTGTACTTTCCCTTCCCAGAATTCCTGCCCAAACCAGCATGAGGTCATTATGAGGCTCGTTGTAATTATAATCCCCAAAATAAATCAAATTTTTAAAGTCAAATAAATAAATAATTTTTTGAGGCAGAAGTTAAATTTAAAAGGTATTTTTACTCTTTCCTTTTGTTTTTATTTTATGGGTATCAGTGTTTGCCTGCATGTATGTCTGTGCACCACATTGCACATGTGTGGTACCTATAGTGGTCAGAAGAGGGCATCAGATCCCCTGAGACTGACATATGGACCTTTGTGAACAACCATGTGGTTGCTAGTAACGAATGCTCTTAACCTCTGGGCCATCTCTTCAGCCCTTAAAATATATTCTTTAAATATAGACTACCCTTAATTTTGAAACCATGTGGAAGTGTTTTACTTACTTGATGGTTAGCCATCATCTTCTTTTTTTTTAAGATTTATTTTAAATTGTGTGTGTATTGCACATTGTCCTCAGGGGTCAGAGGAGATGGATTTACAAACAGTTGTGAGTTGCCCACCAGGAGTGCTGGAAATGGAACTCCAGCCCCTCCGCTTCCCTATGGAGACAGATGTCCTCAATTTTTTTTTAAAGATTTATTTATTTATTATGTATACAGAGGAGGGCGCCAGATCTCATTACAGATGGTTGTGAGCCACCATGTGATTGCTGGGAATTGAACTCAGCACCTCTGGAAGAACAGTCGGTGCTCTTAACCTCTGAGCCATCTCTCCAGCCCCAGATGTCTTCAATTTTATCATGTAATTCTTAGTCTGTGCTCTGTTTTAAGTGATGCTTTTACTTACTTCTCATTATTATATTGTATGTATTGTGGGGAGAGTAGTGTGGACATCAGAGGACTGATTGCAGAAGCTGCTCCTCACCTTCCACTGTGTGCACCCCTGGAATCAAACTCAACCTCAGGGCATCGTAAAGAGGGAGAGAAGAGAAAGGGAACCAGGGAAGGAAGGTAGGGGAAAAAAGAGCTTACTGACGTTACAGGATGGTCTTGAATGAGTATGAAGAGTAATGATGGGCCTTGTAGTGTTTGGAACAGGTTCGGTGAGTACAGTGTGAAGCAGTACAGTGATGTATGCTTAGCATACATTCCCTTCTCCCTGCCTCCAAATGATAAGGACAGAGCTGGTGGGTGGGCGGAAGAGCAGCCCATGTTAACTCCGCCTGATCTCTCTCAGTACCATGCAGGATGACATCTTCATTCTCCACGAGCAAGAGTATGACAGTTTGCTTGAATCTGTCTTCAAAACGGAGTTCTTGAGCCTCTTGGCAAAGCGATACGAGGAAAAAACCCAGAAGCAACTACCTCTGAAATTCAGCAATACGTGAGTTGGGGTCTGGAGTCCAGACTGAGAGGTGGGGAGGCCTGCAGGGTGGGCTGTGTGGTTCCATCCCTTCAGCTAGCCCCACTCTGGGCATCTCAGTATCTCCAGGAACAGGGAGGCATGCTGAAGACAGCCCAGGGCTTTGCTGGGGTCACATTTATGTTTCTGTGAAATAATCAAATCGTCAAAGGATATTTTTTATCATTTACACAAAGATCACTCAAGACTAGAAAGGCAGGATTAGCAGAGTGAACAGCAGTCAGGCTGGAAGCAGGAAAAAGGAACTGGAATAGGTGTTCTGACTCCCCAAATTGGGGTGGGGAATCTGGGACGTGGGGTGTGGGTAGTAATGCCTTATGTCTTAGCTCACCTTCACATGCTTTAGTAAAATGCTCTAATGGGCAAGACACCATATATTGTTGAGCTTCTGATCTCATTTTTGCTGAGTGAGAGTTGTTTAGCTTTTCTTAAATTCCCCATCAATAGGGTCCATCTCTTTATCCATAAAAATGAGGCAACCATGAGACTGTAATGCCCAGATGAATGAAACTGATGATAGAATCATTAATATTTCCTAAGTTAAAAGAGCAGACTATACAGTGTATCATGCAGGTGTATAGACATAGTGTTTCTTTTGGCTTCTGAGGTTCAGATTCCAGTCTGTTATAGCCGGAAAGTCAAAGCAGGAACTTGAAGCAGGTAGTTGTATCATATCATATCCGTAGTCAAGAGCAGAGAGAAATTAATATGTGCATACTTACTCAGTACTTTCTATACATATACAGTTCAGGATCCCCTGCATAGGGAATGGGGCTGCCCACAGTGGATCTTCCCACGTCAATTACCATTAAACAAAATAATCCCCTACTTGCCCACAGGTCACCCTGATCTAGATAGTCCCTTATTGAGACTCTCTCTCGGGTGATTCCAGAATATGTCAAGTTGATAATTAAAACTAACCATCACACCCTCCCTCCCATTTGGATTTTGGTGTTTTTCCTTCCTACCTGGGTGAGTGACGGTGATAGAATAACAGAATATAACTGAACAGTAGCCACAGTCTGTGGTATAGAATATTCTGCCCTCTTGTATCTGACATCTCAGTCCTCCACACAGCAAACACAGCTGGAAACCCAATGTTAACAACAGAGAGAAAGTTGTCCCTGTCCCCTAGGCAGTCACCCTTGACCACCGGAGAGTAACCCTGTGACATAAATGAGGAAAACCACTCACCAATAGGGTTCTCACGGATGTTGAGCTCCAGATGCCTGTGCGTCTGGTGTGGCAATCACCTAGCAGCTGTGCCACACTGAGCTGTACCATCCCCTATGTGAGAGGGTTGGATGATCTGGGCTTGCCCATCCCGTGGTGATCACCTTCCGGGCAGCAGCTGGTTCATGAGTACCGTTTTCTCATTGGCTCCTTCTGGCTCATAATTTCAATCCATGTGCTTGTCACAGCCTTGAACTGAAGTTAAAAAAGGAGAACTGGGGTCCCTGGAGTGCAGGGGGCTCCCGGCAAGTGCAATTCCACCAAGGCTTCGGCGACCTGGCCATCCTCAAGCCCAGCAACAAGGTGCTGCAGGTCAGCATCGGACCTGGGCTGCCCAAGAACTCTCGTAAGTGTCGCCCGGGCCCTGCCTCCACTGGTACCGTGCACCTGGCTCTTCTGTTCAGATCCGGGTGCAGAAGCGTCTGTGTCTCTGCTGCTGGCTGTGGTGGGGTTCTCACGAGGTGGGGTTCTTACTAAAGCAGTGACGAGGAGAATGGGCAGGTTGAAGCGTGCTGAGTGTTTGTGTTTTGTGCACATTATACCCGGCACTCATGTCCTGGTTGTATTTAAAGGGCTGTTTGGGCTGATATAAAGAACCTGAACTGGGGGCTAATGAGATGGCTCAGTGGGTAAACGCGCTTTCCACCAAGCCTGGTGACTGGAGTTCGATTCCTGGTTGTTTGTTTATTTCAGGCCCTACCAGAAGGAACACCATCCAAAGCAGAGGGTATTCTGGTGGAACTAAGAATGCCCATTACCCAATGAGAGCTGCCCCTGCTCCCCCAGGTAAGCCGCGCATGCACCGTGGAGAGGTACCGCTGAGTCTGGACCTGCAACTTCCAAAGGATGTTTGGAGAGCTAGAGATATGTCTCAGTCTGACTTGCGTTTCAAGCTCCAGCACTCACGTAAAAAGCTGGACACTGTGGCGTGACTTGGGATCCCGGTGCTGGGGAGATAGAGACAGGAAAAGTCTTGTAGTTTGCTGCCTTACCTAATCAGTGAGACTTAGGCACTAGCAAGAGACTCCGTCTCAGGAAATAAGATGGATGACTTCTGAAGAACAATACGTGAGGTTGACCTCTGACCTCCACATGCACATATATACATGTGTACACATACATACACACAAAATAAGGAAATAAAGAGAGAGTGTTTGGGAAGAAACCCGTCAGCTAGTAAATACAAGGCAGCCATACCCATACATGACCCTAAAATTTAGGAAACAATGTCAGTGAGCCCACATTACTGCACAGGGAACAATCTGGGTTTCATTACCCAGCTCTGTCACTTCCTAGGGCAGAGAGAGATAAATGAGTTCCCGTTCACCACAAGCAGAATGCTGCTGGTTTTACGATGCCAGATGTTGCCTTGATGGGCCCAGGAGTTTTCTGGGTATCAATCCACCAGCGCCAGGCTCCAGCCACATACCGCAGCAGTGGTTCATGACTAGTTAATGGCCTGGCGAATTAATAGAAAAACATCTATTCTTAGTGAAATGAAATCCAGGAGACATCCCTAAAGTGAAATAATATCTGGGAGAATTACAAAACATTACAAAAGCTTTTTTGGCCCTTGTTTTTCATAGTTTTCAGCTTGTTGTTTTGTTTTTGTTCTTTAAGACAGGGTCTTCTGGGCATGGTGGAGCACCCATTTAATCCCAGCACTTGGGAGGCAGAGGCAGATGGATCTCTGTGAATTGGAAGCCAGCCTGGTCTACATAGTGAGTTGTAGGACAGCCAGGGCTATGCTATGTAGAGAAATGCCATTTCAAAAAATAAAAACAGGGTCTCACTATGTAGCTCTGACTGTCCTGGAACTCAATAAGTAGACCAGGCTGGCCTCCAACTCCCAGAGATCCATCTGCTTCTGTCTTGGATCGCTGGGATTAAAGATGTGAACTACCACGCCCAGCTTTTTGTTTTTAAAGAGGGTTTTATAACCAAATTGTCCTTGGATTTGCTGCATTGATGAGCATGGTCTTGAGTTTTTGACCTTCCTCCTGCCTCTGCCTCCGCCGTGCTGGGGTTACTGGCGTGGACAGCAAGAAATATCCAGTTTGTGTGATACTGAGGTTTGAACCCAGGGCTTTGTGCATGCTAGGCAAACACTACCAACTGAGCCCCCTCCCCTGTCCCCATACTTGGCAGCATTTAAATAAAAACAAGTCTCCATCACTCACAAAGTTCAGACCATAAGAAACTGTCCTCAGAGTAGGATATTAGTCATTTTAGGGTAGGTCTGAACAGGTCATTTGGGAGCCATATTCGAGCCAAGTCATAGCAGATGAGAGGATCCTATTTGCTCCCGTGCCCACGATAAGAAACTCCAAGAAATTCTTTAATCTCCTCTCCTGGGATCTCATGCTTGTACTCTAAGCCTGAGCACTGCCCAGCAGTGAGAAATGAGCTCTCCTCTCTTTTGGAGTCTCCTCTCTTTTGGAGTCTCCGCCCCATCCCAGCCCAGATTTCTTTCCTCTTTTTCTTCTTTAATGGTTAAGGAGCATCAAAGCTCGGAGGGACCCACGAGAATCAGGGTCTACACATACTGTGTGACTGTTTAGTGCTGGCCTTCTGCCAGGACTATCTGGATGCTCCTTCACCTCCGCTCTGGCCGGAGTATCCTCCAACCGAATCAGCCCACAGTGACCTCAAACATAGCCTCAACCTCTAAATGACAGTTTCCTCATCAGCCAAATGAGGAATTAGCCCAAGTCCATTTAAGCAACACTTCTCAAAAGATCTACAAAAATGATGACAAGAACTTTACATTTCTCAGGTCTGTTTATTTATTGGAGGTGGGTGTTGGGGGAGGCGTGGGTGTATGTGCAGGTCCATGTGCTTGTTGGTATGTCTGCAGGTGAAAATGGAGAAGGGGTGTACATACATGTTATACACACACATGTAGAGGCCAGAGGACAACGTCAGGTGTTGATTCTTGGGAACTATGCCTCTTAGTTTTTGTTTTGTTTTGTTTTGTTTTGGAGACAGGGTCTCTCTAAATAGCCCTGGCTGTCCTAGAACTCACTCTGTAGACCAGGCTGGCCTCAAACTCACAGAGATCTGCCTGCCTCTGCCTCCCAAGTGCTGGGATTAAAGGCATGCACCACCACCAGCTGGCCATACAGAGTCTCTTCCTAGGACCTGAGGTTTGTCAATTAGGCTGGACTGGGCGCCTATCCAATGTGTTCATCAACAGGGATCCTCCTGTCTCCATCTCCCCAGTGCTGGGATTGCAAACGTGAACCACCACCCCTGGCTTTTAGTGTGGGTGCGGGCATTGAGCTCACAGCCTCAGGCTTGCAAGGCAGCTAGCTATCTCCTCAGCCCTCAGTTCCTTTGGATTTTAAAAAGGTTCCCAGCTAGCCAGGCAGTGGTGGTGGTGCACACCTTTAATCCCAGCACTTGGAAGGCAGAGCCAGATGGACCTCTGTGAGTTTGAGGCTAGCCTTGTCTATAGAGCAAGATCCAGGAAAGGCACCAAAACTACACAGAGAAACCCTGTCTTGAAAAAAAAATGTTTCCCAGCTTATCACAAACCATACTTTTGTAAAATGTAATAAAGATGAATTCGTAGAACAATAATGAACTCTGAAAAGCACATATAATACAAGCCAAACTTTATTATTAATTTCAACAGGCATAAAATATATCTGCTGAGTGCTTATTCTCAGTCTCTGAACTCAGTGTGGACAAATGAGTCTCTGGTGACATGGGGACACTCCCCTACTTTTTCTGTGCCCTAGGAAACAGCCCACTCTGCCACACTCCTTTCCTCTCTTTAGCACTCTTGGCATCAAGCGGGGCCTCAGTGTCCTCCCAAGCCCAGATGCTGTGGAGAGCCCTTCAAATTCTTATTCACTGGGTCAGATGAGGAGAAAGTCTTATTTGTCTCCAGCGTCTAGTTTCCATCCAGCCTGGAGCCTGTGGGAGGAAACGGCAAGAGAGCCGGCTGGATGAAAAGCCGTGCTTCTAAATGCTCTGCCCTAGAACGCTGCCATTGTTTCTGGAGAGGGGAAGGCTCACTTGTACCTTTAGAAGGGTACCAAGATAACAGAAATGAATAGCAGAGCTGGAAGAAAGCAGGTAAACGCTGGACCAGTCTCCTTGCCCTTTAATGAAGAAGCTGACCTTCTCAAAGGTTACAATCCTTGCTCAAGACCAGCAGGTTTTCAGAGCCGGAACTGAGTTCCCAGGCCTTGGCCACTCCATTGCTACTACAGAATCCTGCAGTTTTCTGGCGTGCCCTACTGAAGTGGGCCTCGTTCTCCACTCTGCCTGCTGTGTCGGCAGGAAGAGAGCTAGGGCTACGTCTTACATGGCAGGGAATAATAATGCCCTCATGATCGACAGCCCACCCCACCATCCATCCATGACCTACCGGCTAATGCAACTTTTGAGATCTTACTAGAAATCACTGTTGGGTACACAGAACTTTCTTCGTCGGCTTGATCTGGCTAGATGGCTGCATTTCCCTCACCTACGTGAAGGGTTTTCCACACTGCACACAGCAGTTTTCAGCCAAGGACACCTGAGACTGACTCGTGGAAAATGAATGTACAACTGTTTAACCCACTGTCTGCTGCCCTCCTGAGTCATGACCTTGTGGACCCAAAAATGGCTTGCCAGCAGCTGGCTACAAACTCATCTTGCTCTGACTGGGGGCTTGAACCCAGATATCTAGAAACTGAGGCACTTCCTAAGCAGGTGACATTGGTGCTGTCATGTTATAGTCCCCAAATACAATCTGATTTATCAGTTATACCTCAGTAAAGTTGGGAGGAAAATAGTGTATTAACAGTTTTACAATATATTACTGGTAGTAATATTTTCAGAAAGGGAAATGGAGGGCCAGAGTACCTAAATCACTTGCCTCCAGCTAGTTAATGAAATAAGTATGAAGGACCTTTTGGCAAAGCAATGGCAGAAATTGACATTGTTTCTTCTCTTTCCTATCTAGGATGCCATCAAAATGGAGTCATCAGAAACCAGTTTGTGCCTCCTCCTCACGCTCCTGGAAACCAGAGGTCCAATCAGAAAAGCCTGTACACCTCTATGGCCCGCCCACCCTTGCCACGGCAACAGTCCACAGGCTCAGACCGATTGTCACAGACCCCAGAGAGCCTGGATTTCCTCAGGGTCCCGGACCAGGGTGCTGCTGGGTAAGATTTCCCATGTCTTGTGGTAAAGCCTGTGAACTCTGCTCCACCAGTCATGCAGAGGATTCGGGGTCTCTGTGAGCACCAGCGCTGGTTTCCAAAGTTCAGTTTTCTACTCGAGTGCTGCAATCAAGGACCCATGGCTGTGGGGCCAAATTAATAGCAACATAGCCCATTTCATCCCCTGGGAAGGAAGGAGCTTACCTTGGAAATATCAACAGTCATGTGCTCTCAGCCATGAGACTCTGCTAATGAGTGATCTTTCTGTTTTCCCCTGGTGTAGATGAGGGATGATGGTTGTTTGTTTTATTACTTTTGCCTGCAGTTGCATAATTAAACAATTCATAGTTTCAGCAACATTTAGACCAGGATACCAGGGTCTGGGAAGAAGTGGCCCAGCAGTTAAGAACACTTACTGTCTTTGCAGAGGACCCGGGTTCTGTTCAAATACACACGTGTCTGCTTATAACTGTTGTTATGACAAAACATTTCCTGGGGAGATGTAACACACACGTCTACTCACCCCGAGCCAGGGAACCCATGACAGACCAAAGTATGCACACCACCCAAGTCCAACTTGGTGTGAAGCAAGGAGTTTTATTAGGGTTTCTTACAGGAGTGTGGGTGAGGGGTTCTTACAGGAGCAGACATGACTCAAAGGCTGCTGCATCACCAAGGCCCGCCCCAGCATGGGTGACAGCTCAGAAACCCGGAGCCCACTGCACAGCCTCAGGCAGCTCAGCACTTCGGAGTCTGTCCTTTGCACGTGACTCTGGTTTAACCTCTTCCAGGAGCTCAGCTGGTTTCTGCTGCTTCCAGGCCGCTGGGCTGCTTCTCCCTGTCTTGTTTTGCCTCTCAGCTTCTCTGGGTCTTCTTAGTAGCTCTGCTCCCATCTGAGAATCTTTGGCACCACCGCCTGGCCACAGTAACTATTGATTAAGACTATTTCTCACACAAGTGACCACAGGCTAATTTGATCAATTCAGTTCATCAACTGAGGTTCCCCTCTTCTCAGATACTCCAAGTTGTGTCAAGTTGGCTTTTTTGTTTTGTTTTGTTTTGTTTTGTTTTGTTTTGTTTTGTTTTGTTTTGTTTTGTTTTGTTTTGTTTTGTTTTGTTTTGTTTTGAGACAGAGTTTCTCTGTGTAGCCCTGGCTATCCTGGAGCTCAGTTTATAGACCAGGCTGGCCTAGAATTAAGAGATCCACCTGCCTCTGCCTCCCAGGTGCTCCCTATCAAGTGTTAACTTCTCCTGTCATTTGGACTACAGACAGGAGGCACTGATACTCTCTAGTGCACAGGTGGCCATTAGTAGAGCGCATGCTCCCTTCTCTTGTGGAAGTAGCTGTGTCCCACTCTTCTCCTGACCCGGTGGAGTTGACTGGCTCAGCTTCCAGCTGTGGTTCTCGAACCCTGCTCTTCACCAGAATTGCCTGAAGGGCTTGCCTCCCACTCCTTCTCTCTCTTAAAATTTGACTGTGGCCGGGCGGTGGTGGCGCACGCCTTTAATCCCAGCACTCGGGAGGCAGAGCCAGGTGGATCTCTGTGAGTTCGAGGCCAGCCTGGGCTACCAAGTGAGTTCCAGGAAAGGCGCAAAGCTACACAGAGAAACCCTGTCTCGAAAAAAAAAAAAAATTTGACTGTGGCAGCGTGCGTGCGTGCGTGCGTGCGTGCGTGCGTGCGTGTGTGTGTGTGTGTGTGTGTGTGTGTGTGTGTGTGACATGTGTGGATTTCAGGTGTCATCTACTCTTACCACCTTATTATTTGAGCTATAGTCTCTTGCTATCATCCTCCTCTCTCCACCTCCCCAGTGCTGAGATTTCGGACACACGCTGCCACATCCAGCTTTTGGTGTGGCTTCTGGTCCTCATGTGCATGTAACAAAACAAGTACCAACTGAGCCATCTTCCTAGTTACATTTCTACCAAGTTCCCAGACAATGCTAATGCCACTCATCCAAGGAAGGACCCCATGGTGCACAGACACCCAAAGGGCAGCTGGTGTCCAGTTGGTAGGGTTCAGAGAATGGTGGGTTGGGAAGACGGCGGACTTTTCACTTGACCCAGATGCTGTTCACGTGCCTGAGCGTCACTACAACAGTCCCCAGATCGCTCCTGGGCCCTGTTTTGTGTCCCAAAGCAGGCAGGGGATTATAAGCAGCCACCCTCCAAGTCTCCTCGCTCTGTCTGCTGGCTTCCCATTTGCTTTGGCTTTGGCAAGCAACACCATCTTTTCAGCCTGCCTTGCAAGTTACAGACTTGCATACGGGCCAGCTGGGAGCATCTGTCAGCCAAAAGTAGGCAATGTAGGAATGCTGGGTCTTCACCAAGGCTGCTCCCTTCCAGCCCTGTTGAAGTCTTATCACACCCTCCCCTGCCTTCAGGCCCCGATGCCATGTACACATGCTGCTGTCTGGGAGACTAGCTGGGAGGCTGGGAGCAAGGAACTCGTCACAATTGTCCAACAGGCAATGCCATTTTCCTGTCTGCTGCATGTATACTCTGACATTAGCTCACTAAGTCCAGGAGCTACAAGAATTCTAGCCAATCTTCTCATTACACACCTAGACATGCTTTGTAGACAGTCCCTAAAAAGTAGGAACTCAGCTGAGCGTGGTGGCTCCTGCCTTTAATTCCAGCACTTAGGAGGCTGGGGCAAAAGGATTACTATAGTTTGAGTTCCAGACCAACTTCGGCTAAAGACTGAGACCATGTCTCTAAAGAAGCAAGACAAACACAAGGAGAAGGGGGATGATACTGGGGAGAGATGGCTCCATGGTAAAGGACACTGGCTGCTGACCTGTGTTCAGTCCTCAGCACTCCCAACTCCCTTAACTCTTCTAGGGTGATTAGGCACCCTCTCTTGGCTTCTGGGGCACTGTGCTCAGATGGTGTACATACATAAAATACACATGCACATAAAATAAAAATAAATATTTTTTTTCTAAAAAACAAGAAGGAGATAGAAAGTAGGAACCTAACATTTGTTTTCTACAACACAAACTTGAAAACTCAGTATCTAATGTGGCAGAGAACTTGGCTATGACATTTCAGGAAACTCATCGTTACCTAAATTTAACAGTTTCTCTTTGCCAAAAGACAAACTGTGTTGGAGCTCAAAGGGAACCCCAAACTTGGACTTTCTCCCTAAACATGAGGATTCCTACTGAGATCAAAGTACCAAAGGTTCACCTTGAATTTACCAGCCTAGAACCAGACCACTGCAGCCTCCTCCCTGATCCTCCAAGCCCTGTGCTAATTAATCCTCCCGCTGCCCCCCCCCCCAGTGTTCTGTTTCTTCACAGACGAATTCTGTACAGCCTTCATCTCTTTGGGGTCTTGTACCATGGCTGATATCAAATGGTATTGTTAGCACCTCAGGTTTGTCAGGGTATCAGTCACTTTCCATTTAGTCAGTTGTTTTGGAAGAGAGCAAAAAATTCACTAAATTGCCGGGCAGCGGTGGCACACGCCTTTAATCCCAGCACTCGGGAGGCAGAGCCAGGTGGATCTCTGTGAGTTTGAGGCCAGCCTGGGCTACAGAGCGAGATCCAGGACAGGCACCAAAACTACACAGAGAAACCCTGTCTCAAAAAACAACAACAACAAAAAAAAAACTTCATTAAGTTCACTAAATTATCATTCCAACAAAGTCTATTGTCTGTCGTCTATCTGTCTGTCTGTCTGTGTCCTCCCCTCCCTATCTTCCTCTTTTTCTTCTTTCTTTTTCTGTAATGTTGGGGGTGGAGCCCAGGGCTCTACACATGCTAAGCAAATGCTTTCCCACTGAGCCACATCCTCAGCCCCTCAAGCGTCTCCACCTTGGTTTTGTGGCTTTCCTGCACATGATTGCCACCACCTTGGTTTTGTGGCATTCCTGCACATGATTGCCACCAATGGCATCATCACATCATCATTCTCCAAATAACCCTAAGGTTTAGTGATGCTTTCACGGTAAAGATCTGCCCCGACTTTTTTTTTTTCCCTGTCAGGGTGACACACACCTTTAGTCCTAGCATTCAGAAGGTAGAGGCAGGTGATCTCTGTGAGTTCCAGGCTAGCCAGGGCTACATAGTGAGAGCCTTGTCCCAGAAGACTTGTCCTGATTCTCAAGGGAAGAAGGCAGACTCTGTAACAATCATGGCAGCAGCCCCTTCCCACCTTCACACTGGTCCATATGGACTCTCCATCCGGACACCAAGTGTGCTGGGCAGCTTTCCCTCTGGTCACTGTAATGTGATCGACCTACAGTCCACTGTGGAAGAATTGAAGCCAAGCCTGGAAACGTCTGTTGCCATTTTTAATCCCGTGTTCTGTTTCATGAGAGAATGGCTTCGAGGGCTTCCAAAGACGCTCCAGAGGTCAAGCCAACTAGAAGTCAGGGAACCAGAATAAGAGGGCAGGTGCTGGGTGGCAGGGCTTCCCACCGGGCAGCAAAGGGGAGGAATGGCTAGGAAGCCGGAAGTGCTGCCCAGGTGTCTCCTATCAGGCAGGACTCTCCTAAGGGAGTCATATTTTCAAAAGGCTTAAAGTTCCCTACAAGCGTCCAACAGCGATATTCTCAACCTACAGTCTACAGGAGCAGCCGGAACCTGGCCCAAGCCAACGCCAGGTCTTAGGAATTCCTGGCACCCACTCTCATACTTCCAGTAATGTCTATGGTTTCAGCATTTGGAGCAGAACGTAATGTTTCAAGCCAATGCAATAAGACTTGATTCTTTTCCTTCTTGGTAACTCAAGACCCAAATTCCACATCCACAGAACAAAAGCAGTGATATTCAAAGGCTTGGTCCCCAGCTCTCCCTGGCGCACACCCACCTTGGGAATGATGGGAGTGCTCAGAAAGTTCACAGGAAGCGGTGAAGCGCAGTGGGAAGGGCTGGGCGTGAGTCTGGTTCATATCGTAGTTCCTTTTGCTTTCGCCTCATCAAACATCTACTGAACCATGCCCGTCGGGCAGCTCATGCTTATCATTTAACCTGGGTGCCTTGGTGTTTTCGTATGTATAAGGGGGAGAATAAGATGCCAAAAATTGAGAACTGGAGAGATGATTCAGAAGGTAAGGGTATTTGTCACAAGGCTGAGGACCTGTGTTTGATTCCTAGGACCCACATGGTAGGAGAGAACAGACCCCCCCCCCCAAAAAAAATGTGTCCTCTGACCTCCACACACCAGCCCTGGCAAGCATTATACAAAACCTAGCAAATTTATTGATTAATTAAACTTTAAAAAACGGGTAATAAATGAAAAGCCCACCTTTCTGGATTTTTCTTAAAGATTCTAGAAGGACTAAATATATAACAAAGCACAGTGCAACTTGAGTTTCAGGTCAGGGAGCTGTCTTTGTGTGGTTCTAGGACTCAAGCCCAGAATCTCACACATTCTAAGCAAATTCTCTACCGCATTCTTTTGCATTGTTCCTAGGGAGCTAGCGGGGGGGGGGGGGGGGGGGGGGGGGGGGGCAGGGGGGGACACACTCCCGAGTACACTGTGGACTGGCTGTACAGTGTATGGTACAGAGCGCAGGCAGGCCACGCTGCTGTAGCTATCACTGGACACTGCACTCCATTGGGACGACTTCAAGTCACAAACTCCTTCTCGCTCTGTGCCCATGTCCCTCACAGAACAGCTTCATCACTGATCAGCATCACACCCACATCCTGTGGACCAGGGCAGGGGCGTCAACTAGTCCTCAGTTTGGAGATGATTGGTGCCAGTTAGGTTTTTGTATCTCAGGAGACTCCCCCAGTACTTACTCTGTGAGGCCCTGAATGTCAACTGGCGTTGATCTCAGTGCCTGCACCGTGGTCTTCCCCAACCACTGATGTAGGATTCACCTTGCAGGATAATTTCTCAGTGTGCAACTCAGATGTGCTATGCATATTTCCTTAGGAAAAATAAATTGCATTCTGGGTTCTGGTGTGGTTATACCCTGCTGGTATAATGCCCTGCTCCAAAGAAAGAGAAAGAGAAGTTAAGTGGATTCTTCATCCATTCATTGTGTTAAAGGACAAAAGATACAATGAAGTGATGTATGTAAATTTCCTGAACTGAGGTGTCCATCAAGTCATAACAAGAAAGCTAGACTTCACTTGTCCATCAAGTCATAACAAGCTAGATTTTGCTGTACAAAAAAAAAATCACATACGGGACCAGTGAGGTGGCTTAGCTATTAAGAGCACTGGCTGCTCTTCCTGAGGACCGGAGTTCAGTTCCTAGCACTCACCCGGCAGCTCACAACGGTCTGTAACTCCATTTCCAGAGTATCTAATGCCCTCTTGGCCTTCAAGGGCACCAGGCACACACATGGTACACAGACATACATACAGACAAAACACCCATAAACATAAAATTAGAAATTTTTTAAATTAAAGATAGCAGCAGCAAGATGGCTCAGCAGGTAACTAACTGTGCTCGCTGCCAAGCCTGTTGACCTGAGTTCAGTCCCCTGGATCTCCTTGGTGGAAGAGGAAAACCAGCGCCAGCAAACTGCCCTCTGACCTCTACAGATGCTATGGTATGCATCCCCTCAACACACACACACACACACACACACACACACACACACACACACACACACACAGAGTAAATCATGTAAATGTTTTAATTAAGGAAATGACACATAATCAGATATTAGATTTGTTTGGCAGTGTGTGGTTTCATAGCTGTGTGCTAACATGTCTGCACAGTTACAGACAGGCCCATGGATGAAGTACACTTTGACTATTGAAATATCAGCAGCGATAGACACTTTATTGTTAACTAGGATTCTCACTGCTGTCCCCGTTCTCCCAGTGCATGATCTGGCTTTATTTCACAGCTTTCAATCCTGGAGGAGACAGGGTAATTAGAAATACAAACAGCCCAAAAGAGCAGAGGGGCCAAAATTACCCGAACCTGGTACAGCCCGTTCAGAACGCGTGGAGAGAAAGTCTACTGTTTGTTTTTATTTGAGTTCTGAGACCTGATCTGTCTCAGTCTGGCCTTGAACTCATGGAGATCTTCCTGCCTCTGCTTTCCTGGGTGCTGGAATTACAGGTGTGTGCTGCCAAGTGTAGCTCAGGGAAGGATTTGAATTTTTATCTTATTTTATGTGAAGGGGTGTTTTGCCTGGATGTGTGTTTTTGCACCGTATGTGTGCCTAGTACCCGCAAAAGCCAGAAGAGGATGTCAGATCCCCAGGAACTAGAGTCACAGACAGTTGTGAGTCAGCATGTGGGTGCTGGGAACCAAAGCAGGGTTCTCTGCAGGAACAGCAAGTGCTCTTAACCGCTGAGCTGTCTCTCCCGCTTCAGGAAAACATTTCCAATCAGGATGAATTCGGGTGATTATTGGAAGGATCTCCTGAGCAGAGGGGCATGTGGGTGAGCAACGGAACTGGACAAAAATGCCTGGATTGCAACAGTTGCCGCTTCCTGGGGCGTGTGGCTGAGTTTTTGTCAACTTGACCCAAGCTAGGCTTATCTGGGAATACAGACCTCAACTGAGGAATTGCCTCCATCAGATTATCCTGCGGGCAAGTCTATGGCACATCTTCTTGTTTAATGATTGATGTGGGCAGTGCTGCTGCCCCTAGGTCCTGGGTTGTATAAGAAAGCAGTATTCTTCCATAGTCTTTGCTCAGCCCCTGCCTTGAGTTGTGCCCTGACTTCCCATTGTGATGAACTGTAACCAGGACATGTAGCCAAGAATCTCCAAGTTGCTTTGATCAGTGTGTTATGGAAGCAGCAGGAAGCAAACTAAGACGTGGTAAATACACATACCACCATGGCCATATGTCAGGCCGTGGGCGTGGCTATACCCAAGGGGGGGGCGTGGATTGGTAATCACACCGAGTTACAGTATCGCCACGTCACATCAGTGACAGACTTTCATAACCTCCAGACCAGAGACAGGAAAATGGCCCTGAAGGGAGGAAGCTTGCATATTTATTTCCTTTGCTAATTTAATTGTTAAGTTTGTAAGATTGAATTGTTAATGACTGTGTTTCACGAGTAGCTGACACAGTTCCTGGAAGTTTGAGCCCTCAGCTCTGAGCCAGCTCTGCTCAGGGGCCCTTCTGCGCCGCCGGGTTGGCAGTCACCCTGGCTGGGAGTGGCCAGCTCCTGGTACCTAAAAGACCTCATGAATCAATTTCTGGCAGTGTGTTGTTGAAAGCCATTAGTTCTCCGTGTTTATTACACAGCACTGCCCCCTAGTGGCACAGAAGAGAGAGGCTGGGTTTCCAAGGCTGTTGGGGCCTTGGCTGACCTAGCCTGGGTACTGGGCTGTTGTGACTGGCTGTGCTCGGTGCTGCTTTCAGGTCCCCAGTCTGCCAAACCCTAGAGACGGTGGACTCTTCATCAGCATGGACTTCCTTGTTCCTTAGCTGCGCACGGAGTTCAAAGGCAGACCCTGTCTCAAAACTCTATGTCACCATTAGGAGCAGCAACAACAGAAAGACTGTGAAGTGGCTCCATGGAGGCAGATGTTGGAACAATCCTCCTGCTTCCACTCTGCCCAGCTGCCCACGTGGATCGATTGTCTTGTCTTCCCACTCCCTCCCTCGGGGCCCTTCCACAGAGGAGTGTGTGCTACACCCCAATATCCTTGGACACCCTCCCCGCCCCTATCAGACTTCATCACTCTGCCCTAAGGACAATAGCCAGCCCTCCTTTGCACGTAGGAGACTGAATTCCCTTGTACAAGTATTTGGGGGTGGGGTTTGTGAACCCAGGTGTGTGTGGGCATCTGTGCACGTAAGCTCCCCACCGTGGCCCTGTGAACTTCCAGACTGCAGGCTTTCATCTCCCTCCTAGGGTGTTACATGTCCACCCCATCCCCTCCCTCCCATGTCTTGTTGCTGGGAAATCAGATGATTAGCCCTGGCTAAAGGGTCTTCCTAAGCAAATGCTGACATATGCTTGGGGTGTGTGTGTGTGTGTGTGTGTGTGTGTGTGTGTGTGTGATTGATTTTATATATATATATATATATATATATATATATATATATATATATAAACTTCTGTTCCTATAGGTATTCGTAGATGTGGCTAGGCCTAAGAGATAACCCTTCCCATGCTGATCCTTACCTCAGACCCTTCTATTTCTAATCACATTTACATATTAGTGAATGATGTAGGTGTATGCATGTGGTGGTGCATGTGTGAAGGTCAGGGGACAATTTTTGAGAGTCAGTCCTTTTCTTCACCATGTGGGGCTTGGGAATCGAACTCAGGGTTGTCAGGCTTGGCGGCAAGTGCCCTTTTCCCGTGGAGTCTTCCCACTGCTCCCTCACCCCCAAGACCCTCATAGAAGAGTGTGTAATCTAAGTCCCCTTTGTGGGCTGTGCTTTAGGTTGGCCTAAGAGCTCACTCATAGGAACGAGTTGAAATTAGGCACCTTAGGAACACTGTGAACGGGGGATTGAGGCAACGTGGTGTAAAGGCTGACAAGATGGTTCAGCAGGTCCAGGTGCTTGAACTAGACAGTGTAGTCCCGGCCACCAAAAAAACCTGCTGCTTCCTTGGGGTGTCCCAGTCTCACATGGTCCTGCTCTCTCCACAGAGTCCGAAGACAAACAACCAGCCGGCCTCCCCCAGCAGGGGGCAGACCAAAGCCCCAACCTAAGCCCAAGCCTCAGGTGCCACAGTGCAAGGCTTTGTATGCCTATGACGCTCAGGACACGGACGAACTCAGCTTCAACGCCAATGACGTTATTGATATTATTAAAGAAGGTAAGTGCGTGGCCGGCTGCAAGAGCCTCCCCCGAGAGCGTGCAGGGAGTTCAAGGGCTCGCCTATCAGAGTGTGTAGACCAGCGTTTCTCGACCTGTGGGTCGCGACCCCTTCGGGGGGTCCAATGTCCTTTTCACAGAGGTTGCATGTCAGGTATCCTGGATGTCAGATATTTACATTACGATTCATAACAGTAGCAAAATTACAATGAAAACAATGTTATGGTTGGGAGTCACCACAACAAGAAGAACTGTATTAAAGGGTTGCAGCGTTAGGAAGGTTGAGAACCACTGTGTAGACAGAGGTAAGCCAGGCCTCAAACTATTTGACCAGAACTTTTTACAATGTCAGAGATTGAACCCAGGGCCTTGAGCATGCTAGGCAAGCACTCTACCACTGGACTGTGCTCTCGCTCCTCTTTTGACTTTTTATTTTAGTATGGAGTCTCACTAGGTTGTCTAGGCTGGTCCACAAGTCACTTGAGCCCACGGGGTAGGGGGTGGGGTGTGGGGGACAGGCAGGAGTGTGGCTTACAAATCAGTTGAGCCCACGGGGGCAGGAGCGTGGCCCATACTCACCTGGACTTTTGCCTTCATAGATCCTTCCGGCTGGTGGACGGGGAGACTACGAGGCAAGCAAGGCCTGTTTCCCAACAACTACGTCACCAAGATCTGAGGCGCCTAGAGACTGACGTGCAGGCAGAGGAGCTCCAGGCGTGGACTGGGGAGGGGACTTTCTGGGGACTCCCCTTCTGATCCACAGTGAGCAAGGCCTGAAGC
This sequence comes from Peromyscus leucopus, assembly GCF_004664715.2. Lineage (NCBI taxonomy): Eukaryota > Metazoa > Chordata > Mammalia > Rodentia > Cricetidae > Peromyscus > Peromyscus leucopus. Next base: position 2,262,976 of record NC_051069.1, on the reverse strand, counting down.
TGTTCTGGCACCTTCCCCATGGAAGACACAGAAAAGCTTGGATTAGGAACAAGGAGTATCACTCCATAAATGATCCTAAAAGGCAGCCTAATCCCCATGAGTACAAAAACAGCCACCCACTGAGATTTATTTATTGTATTTAAATCTGGGGAGAGTAGCAGGGGCCGCTGGGCCACCTGCCAGGCGTCTACCCCACGACCCCTGGCTCACTCACCAGGCCCAGGGAACAGCAGGTGGCCACTCTTGACGGTGCCCTTAGTTGAAGAGCACATCTCATTCATTCCTCTCTTCCACACCTGATACATTCCTCTCTGCTAATCCTCCTCCTGGGAGGACAGCCCTCTGGAGGCTGGACTTGGTGGGAACAGGCACTCTTGTGTCAATGCCAAGGACAGGCCGTTCTTCAGCGCCCACGGGAGCCAGGGCCAGGGCTGGTGGGGCAGAAGCTGGATGCTAGGCTGTTGGTCTTGTTTCCTCTTGGTCTTTGGTTGTAATGTGGCTGGCCCATGTTGGTTTTATGTTTAACGCTGTGCTTATAATAAGAGAGATCTTTTTTCTCCCGAGCTGTACATTTATAAAAAGTGATCATATACTGTATATAGAAAAATCTAGAAGCACGTATGAATGCAGCAGGTAGTATTCCACTGTACCCATCCATGAAGGTAGGTTTTCTTACAGGACTCGCACCAGGTACTTACAGACGCACCCTCTCGTCCTCGCCTACAGAAGCAATCACTGCATTCCTGCACAGCCCGGCAGACGCTCCCTTTACCCTTTATCCTGTAGGTAATTCTCCTGTGACCCCTCTGCCCCCCTCCCCTACCTCCTAAATAAACATAAAGGAGTCAGTGAAATGCCTGTTCTTTCGTGACATTTATTGTGGGTTATAATCCCTTCTCCTCAAAGAAAAGATGGTACAGTCATATCCACTGCTGCTGTTTCCAGTCTCCGTGACTATAACAAGTATGTGGGATGAATGAACAGCTTGTGGGCAGGAAATCTTAACAGCAGTTTATGGTTTAAGGGGTCTCTGTTCATGCTTCCTTCTCTTGAAGTCTGACAGGAGAATCAAATGATTAAAGAGGGGGCTGGAGAGATGATGCAGCAGTTAAAAGCACTTTCCAGAATGCTGGATGGTGGTGGCACAGGCCTTTAGTTCCAGCACTCAGGAGGCAGAGGCAGGCGAATCTCTGTGAGTTTGAGGCCAGCATGGTCTGAAAAGCAAGTTCCAAGATAGCCAGAGAACTGTTACACAGAAAAACCCTGACTCAAAAAAAAAAAAAAAAATGCCCTTCAGAAGACCCTAGTTCAATTCTTAGCACCCACATGGTGGATTTCAACCATCTGTGACTCCAGATCTGGGGGATCTGACACCCTCTTCTGACCTCCACCAGCACAAGGCACACAAATGATGCACAGCTATACATGTAGGCAAAACACTCATCACATATAATAATACTAATAACTTCTAAATGATTAAAAAGGAACATGCAACTCTATAAACTCGGGGGTAATGAGTGAATGCCTGAAATCCCAGCACTTGGGAAGTACAGGTCTGAGGATCAGGAGGTCAAGTTCATCCCCAGCTACATAACCAGCCTGGGACACATGAGATCCTGTCTACAAACAAACAGACCATCCAAGGAAAACCCAAACAAGGCTTCAGAATGAATCCATAACTACCTCCTTAGTGCCGGAGACTGCACTGAGTGGTGCCTTGATCAGTCACAGCCCTGAGAGGAAAAACTCAGTCCTCATCCATGTGGGTAACATCTGCACCACAATAGTCAGCTGACTGGAACCAAACCCAGGCCACCACCTGTAGGCCAGTGCTCCTGTAGATAAAGACATCCCATCCTCTAATGTCAGAATGTCAGGGTTTTTATCATGGCATGTTTTTATTTTTACCACTTAATATGGATAACTTTAGCTTTGGGTGCTGATTGTGTGGCGTGAGACTCTTCAAGGTGCTTCATGACATTCTAGAAATGCCTGAGTCAGGGCTTTTAATATTTAAAGGGGGAAAATGTAACAAGGTGTGATGGCTATTCTTGGTTGTCAACTTGACTACATCTGGAAGTAACTAAAACCCAAGTGGCTTGGTATATCTGTGAGGAATTTTTTTTTTTTAATTAAATCATTTGAAGTGAGACGACCTACCTTTAATCTGGGTCACATCTTCTGTTGCAAGCCTATATAAAGGACATGGAAGAAGAAAGCTTCCTCTCTCTGCCTGCCTGCAAGTCCATTCCTTCACTGGCATTAGAGCCTACTTCTTTGAGACTCTGGCATATACTGAAGACCAGCAGAGACATCCAGCCCCATAGACTGAACTACTGGATTCTTTGCCTTTGTGTTGGCAGACAGTCATTGTTGGACTAGCTGGATCACAGCCTATAAGCCACTCTAATAAATCACACACACACACACACACACACACACACACACACACACACACACACACACTCAGTTCTTTTCTTCTCAAGAACCTTGACTAATACATAAGGACATTATAAACCATCTTTGGAATATGCCCACAAAAATCTGTCCTCTCGGCCGGGCGGTGGTGGCGGCGCACGCCTTTAATCCCAGCACTCGGGAGGCAGAGGCAGGCGGATCTCTGTGAGTTTGAGGCCAGCTTGGTCTCCAAAGCGAGTTCCAGGAAAGGCGCAAAGCTACACAGAGAAACCCTGTCTCGAAAAAACAAAAAAATAAATAAATAAATAAAAATCTGTCCTCTCATGACATCCAAGGTTCCTCTGGCTTCCCCATGCACATGCATACATGTGAATACATGTACATGCATAATCCATCCTGTCACGACAGCCAGGGTTGTCCTCTGGCTGCCACATGAACATGAATACATGTGCACACGCATGCATACACAATCTGTCATCGATCGAAGAGAAGCTGAGCTGAAGCATCCTTGCGAAGTCACGGACTTCTGGTGCTAGTAAAACTCTGTCCCTTGGTCTCCCTTCTTTACTGTTCATTCTCAAGGAAGCTGGTCCAAGGCTGCCATGGGAACACGCTTCACTAACTCAACAAGGGCTATTTATAAAACTCTGTAATGGGATTTCAAACCAGAAGGATGTTCAATGCCACAAAAATGCTTGAGGCTTACAGACGCCCTCATCAGACAGCCCTGACCTGTTCAAGGACGAGGAAGCCAGCCATCACTGGAAACAGGTCTTCTAATTGGGCCTGCTGTATTCAGCACAGCAGATCTCAGGAGATCAGACAGTGGTGGGATCTGCAGTCAAGCAGAAGGCGGCTTTCCCTATACTCTCAGTAGAGGAACGGTTGAGTGTCCTAGGGTTTCTATTGCTGTGAAGAGACACCGTGGCCGCAGCAACTCAGAAAGAAAGCATTTCATTGGGGCTGGCTTAGAGGTTCAGAGGTTAGTCCATTATTGTCATGGTGGGAAGCATGGTGGCACACAGGCAGATGTGGTGCTGGTGACGAGGCCAAGAGTTCTGCATCCGGATCTCTGGATCAGCAGGCAGAAAGAAGAGAGAGTGAGCCACTGGGCCTGGCTTGAGCTTGTGCAACCTCAAAGCCCACCCCCAGTGACACACTTCCTCCAATAAGGCCACCCCTATCCTTTCAAATAACACCACTCCCTATGAGCCTATGAGGGCCATTTTCATTCAAACTACCACACTGGGTTGAATGTTTATTGTGGAGCTCAGAGCATTTGTGAATCCTGAAAAAACTTGCAGAGTTTCTTGGGTTTGACACCTTCCCTCAAAACACCGGTTAATGTCTTCTCACGTTAAGAGGTTAGGAAGTAGTTGCTATGAGAGACACTATGGGGAGCTGGAGGGACGGCTCAATGGTTAAGAGCACTGGCTGCCCTTCCAGGGGACATTTGGTTCCCAGCACCTTCATGGCAGCTCCAATTCCAGGGGGTCCAATGCCCTCTCCTGGCCTTTAAGGGCCCCAGGCACACACGTGGTACACATACATACAGGCAGGCAAGAGCTCATTCGTAAAATAGACTATGTTCATGAATTTTGTTTATTTTACATCAGTGGTTGGAGACCAAGGACTTATCACCTCCCCTGGGGAGAGCATCTTAGGACGGGGTTTCGTTTAGTGGTAGAGCACTCATACTGAACTTGTGCTCCTGTGCCAGGGGTGGGGTTCCACTCTCAGTAATGAGGATGTAAGACACAGAGGAGGTGTTTAACCCACCTGTAGCTACACCTGCACACCAGGAAAAGCCATCCCAGTTTCACACCAACAGGATGTCTGTTACCCAACAAGACGTCTGTCAAAAGCTCCCTGCTTTCTTGCATGGTCACCCCAACTCGGCTGCTCATTCCAGTCTCAGCCATCATGAGGGTCTCTGTGATGGGCCTCACCCTAGTGAGAAAGCTGATTCTATGCAGGGCTGAGAGAACAGGTGAGGCTACTCATGGTTATTCACTCATTTTAAATTGTGTGTGTGCACGCGTGTGTACACCCCTATGTGTCTGTATATAAGTGTGTGCATACATGCATGTGGAGGCCAACCTCAGTAACTGTCACCTTATTTTGAAGGACAGGGTCTTTCAGACAGGAATTGCCTGTCTGAAAGAGAGTTGGAGGGATGTAGGTAGATGAGGAAAAAGCAGACTCCCTGAGATGGGGGAATCCTTGTTCCCTGAAGACATTGTCTTGGGAGAGGAAACTGCAGGAAGGTGATGGTTGGGTGAGGCGGGATGTCTAAGTAGGACCGATGGGGGAGAAGGGAGGACCCAGTGGCCTTATAAATCACCAAAGCCAGCTTCTGGTCACTCACGGCCTCCCAGCTGGAAGGGTAGAGTCATTGCATCACCTTTCTCTGCTGTCTTGTTTTTCCCAGCATTCAGTTCTTCTGTCCGGGGCAATAAGTTCGGCAAGTGCTAGAGAGTCACCAGCAACGCTGTGTTACGTTTCTTGGGATCTCTTGTCCAGGATTTGAGAAGATCTCCACTCAAGGTCATACACCTGGCTGAAAATCTCGGAGGACTGGGAAGTGTCCCAGACCCATCTGTCACTCTGAGGGCCCCTCCCAACTGAGGGGACACCCCAGTTAACCACCGCCTCCACCTGGAGTAGGGGGTTGGGTGCTTTGAGGCTCTATAGAGTTAGAAGGCGATTTTTTTCCCTTGAGAACCAGGGCTGAGACTTAGGCCATCACTCCTAAGCCAAGAGACAGAGCAAACCCAACCCCAGGAAACTGACCATCTTCCTGGAGAGGAAGGAGAAGGGCGCAGACTCAATACATCTGGAAAGGGGGTGGGGATGGCCACGCCTCTGCTTGATGGCTCCCTAACCCCACACCTAGCTCTTGAGCCCTGAACAGCTAAGTGTAGGCACCTGGGGGTTGGTTGTCTGGAGGAAGAGAAGACCCAAAGACTTGCTCAGCTTTCGGTTTCCTGAGCCACTCAGTAATCTCTCGTTCCCAGATGTCCAGGAAAGGAGTGACGCGAAGCTTGTTGTGAGTTCGAGGCGGGAAGTGCCTGGAGTTCAAATGGAGGCGGCTCCTGTCTCCAGGCCGCTACCTTGAAGGGCTTTAGCTGTTGGGAACCGGGAACCTTACGTGGCTACTGGAAGTTTGGCCCTGACTCTTCTCTCAAGAGAGGTATGAATGTCTCAAGGCATCGTCGGCACCGTCTGTGAACTCCAGGGAAGGGTCAGGCGGCTTGAGCAGGACCTTCCTTAGCTGGACTAAGAAGGAGACAACAGCTGCAGGTGCCCGGCACATGCGCCTCCAGCCGAGGTGTCGCTGGCCTTGCAGGAGCCAGAGTCTGCAGATCTCTCGGCTTATGGGGGTCCATGCTGGCTTGGGGGGCTGTTGCCTAAACACTCAAGGGGGCTTGCCTTCCAACCCCAGGACTGTAGCAGTCAACCATAGAGAAAATGACTCTCCACCTCAGCATCAGTTTTCCAGGTTCCTGTAACCGCTGGAGAGCTGGAGGTAAAGCAGCACCAGCTTGCTTGGGAGGGAGGCCCAAGATGAGGCCTCTGCTGTGGCTTTTTGTTTTTATTTTTGTTTTTGCTCTTTACTTGAACAAATGTTTTCTGCGGTTCTTTTTTATTTTCTTATTAATTAATTTTTTTTCCCCAGCCCAATCACATTTTCTCCCTCCTTTCCTCTCCTCCCAATACCCCTCCTCCCTTCCACGCCTCCTCCTTTCTCTTCAGAAAAGGGCAGGCCTCCCAGGTACATCATCCAGCCATGGCAGATCAAGTTGCAGTGAGACTAGACACCTCTTCTCTTATTAAATTAGGATGAGGCACTCCAGTAGGAGGAATAAGTCCCCAAAGCAGGCAACAGTCAGAGACAGCCCCTGTTCCCACTGTTAGGGGCCCCACAAGAAGACCAAGCTACACAACTGTCACCTGTGTGCAGAGGACCTAGGTCAGTCCCACGCAAGTTCTCTGGTTGGTGGTTCAGTCTCCGTGAGCCTCTGTGAGTCCAAGTTAGTTGATTCTGTGGGTTTTCTTGTGGTGTCCTTGGTCCCTCTGGCTCCCATAATCCTTCCTCCCCATCTCCCAGAGGATTCCCCGAGGTCCATGTAATGTTTGGCTGTGGGCCTCTGCATCTGTTTCCATCAGTTGCTGGGTGAAGCTTCTCTGATGACAGTTGGGCTAGGCAATGATCTATGAGTACAGCAGAATATCATTAGGAATCATTTCATTGACTTTTTTTTTTTGCCAGTCATATTTGGTTCTTTTTTGTTTGTTTGTTTTGTCTTTTGTTTTTGTTTTTTGGAGCTGAGGATCGAACCCAGGGCCTTGTATTTGCTAGGCAAGCGCTCTACCACTGAGCTAAATCCCCAACCCCCACATTTGGTTCTATCCTAGGTCTCTGGGCTGTCCAGCCTCTGGGTTATGACCCTCCAGACATTGTCAGGAGTGGGCTTCCTCTCATGGTATGGGTCTCAAGCTGGACCAGTCATTGCTTGGCCACTCCCATAATTTCTGGGCCTCCTTTGTTCCAGCATGTCTTGTAGGCAGGGCACATTGTAGTTCAAAGGTTATGTGGCTGGGTTGGGGTCCCAGTCCCTCCACTGGAAATCTTGCCTGTTTATGGGACCTGGCCAGGTCAGGCTCCATATCTGCCTTCGATAGGAGTCTTAGGTGGGGTCACCCTCATAGATTCCTAGGAGTTTCCATTCTCCTAGTTTCTAGCTTATCCCAGAATTGCCCCTGATTCTAGTTGTCTCTCCCAGTTCTGTCTCCCTCCCCCCTCCCCACCTGGTCCCTCCTGTTCCCATCCCCACCCCCATGTAGACCCTCCCCCACCCACCTGTGATGTCTGTTCTATTTTCCCTTCACAGTGAGATTCTTGTGTCCCCCCTTGAGCCCTCCTTGTAACTTAGCTTCTCTGGGTCTGTGGATTGTAGCATGATTATCCTTTACTTTATGGCTAATATCCACCCATAAGTGAGTACATACCATGGTTCTCTGGGTTACCTCATTCATTTCCAGACAAGTATCTGTGTAGCCCTGGCTCTCCTGGAACTTGCTCTGTAGACCAGGTTAGCCTGGTACTCAGAGATCCTCCTGCCTCTGCCTGGGATTAAAGGCATGTTCCACCGCCTCCTGGCTGACCACTGCCGGGCTCTCTGCTGGGTCTCAATGCCTGCTCTTGGAACCCAGCATCCCCAAGTCTATTTCTGTCTCTTCTGTCCTCTCTGATGACTACTTTTGTTTCTGCACCACGGCTCCTGGGCCAACCCCACTTTGTTTTCGTTTTTTCAGTTGCTGTGACATAAAAGGTTCAGGATGAAGAGCAGCATTCCATAGTGTTTAGATTATGGGTTAATTACTCAGAGCGATCTGAGTGCTTATCATGATTGCTTTCAGGTTATAAATTGGAGAAAAAGAGTTGAAGGGAATGTTTACTCCAGTCCTGGCTGTTCTGGAACTCACTTTACAAAGTCTACAGACCAGGCTGGCCCTGAACTCACAGAGATGCAAATGTCTCTGTCTCCTGAGTGCTGGGATCGAGGGAGTGAGCCACCACTGCCTGTCTTGAACCCTGGATCTTGCACAAGCTGGCTAAGAACAAGAATTCCTTAAGATCAGAGGGTATTGAAGAATCACATAGAACAAATATTGTAAATAGGCTCCACCTCCTTCCATGGTCACTAACCAGGAAGGAGAGGATGTAGGAACCTATGTCCATGTTGGTAAAAGTGTTCCGAGGATGCTCTAGAGAAGGAGACACGATCTGGAAAATGTTCCAACGTATCTTTTGTTTTACAGATGGGTAAGCATCAGCACAGCCTCCCCTTGACTATGCCCTTAGCCATGGAATCTGTTCAGTGCACAGGCCTCAAGAACACTCAGCATTTTCAGCACGGGGGCCTGGCCTGAACTGGATGAAAAACGTGGTCCCTATCAGAGTATGTAACTACTTATTGAGTAAACCCACAAGGTACCAAGTCTCCACAGCTGTGAGCCGATCCTGGCATGGGCTGAGCGCTAGATGGACCAGTTCCTTGCTGGGTGAGGCTTGAGAGGCTGCTGTAGGTCACATGTTTCCTAAGTGTGTCACAATTTCTACCAAGTGTTATCAACAGGAAGGACTTTCAGGGCAATCCCCAGAGGCAACAGGGGGCCACATTGGGTGTCACTCAGGAGAACAAGGGTTGGTTAATCACGGGATGTGATTCTCGTTCTAGATTCTGGCTTCCTATAGTTTTTTTTTTGGGGGGGGGTGCAGGGTGTTTGAGACAGGGTTTCTCTGTGTAGCCCTGGCTGTCCTGGAACTCACTCTATAGACCTGGCTGGCCTCAAACTCAGTGACCCACCTGCCTCTGCCTCCCAAGTGCTGGGATTAAAGACATGCGCCGCCGCCACCACCTGGCTCTGGCTTCCCAGTTAAGAAGTGTGTAGCATCTACTTTCTATTGCTCCTGATACTGTTTTCCGCCTCAGATACCACCCCCTTGGTCTGCCCCTGGCTTAGTCCCCATGGCCAAGGGCATCTCCTGAGGTCAGAGGCTACTGTTATCCAAGTGTATCGGTGTCCTTGGAGGCATTCTATCTTTGGGACTATGGCAACTTTGCCTCCCAAGCAGATCCCCCTGACCCCAGAGATGACTAGACCTCTCCCAGTTGAGGATCCACCCTCTCTGTGACTGCTTCCTGTGACATGTGCTACTTACACAACCGGAAGCCTTGGCCTTCTGGCCGTATAGTGAAATGTAAGAGAAGGTGGATATGAATAGCCAGTTCCTGTTGAGAAACAGGAAAAAAGAAAACCAAGTAGCCTTGTCTGAATGCAGGCCCAGCGAGTGTCTGCAACCTTGCCGGTCAGCCTGCAAGGACCCACGAACTGTATGTAACCTGTTTCGGTTGGGTGACACTGGGACTCAGGGCCACAGAACAAGGGTGAAGCTCCCCAAAGGCCTCCAGCCTGCTCATCTGGGGACCAGAGAGGAACATGATTGATGGGCACAAGAGGCAAACACGAGCAAGGGCCAACCCTGCTTGCCAGCTGTGGCTGGGAGTTGGAATTGCTTTCTGGAATTTCTGCCAATGACTAACACTAGGATAATTTCTTTTTTTCTTTGTTTTCCTGGAGCTGAGGACCGAACCCAGGGCCCTGCGCTTGCTAGGCAAGTGCTCTACCACTGAGCTAAATCCCCAACCCCATACTAGGATAACTTCTGATGGTGGATAGGTCTCAGAATGAGGCAGAACCTGAATTCTGAACTTCTTAGAACGAATGCGTGAGGAATCTGAGCTCCAGGCTCTCCCTAGCAGATGACTGGCTTGTCTTTCCGAGTCTAGCTGTCTCCAGCTCCGTGAACGGTGCTGAGTTCCTAATCGCTGGAGATGCTTTAACCTCGGGTTTTGAGATCACATGACACTACGGCAGAGCGGCGGTCATCACGTTACATGTGGTCAGTGAGCTTGGTACGGGCAGCTTCTGCTGTCTCATGGAGCTGGAGTGGTTGACAAGGAGGTGGCTTAGGGCAAACCAAGTGTTTTAAGGACTGGCAGCATCAACAAATGGAGATGTCAGGGACCTGAGTCCCTACGGCCAGGGACAAGACGGCAATACGGACCTGAGGGAGACTAAGGGAGGAAATGGGAGACGGCAGGGGACTGAGCAGTGGGCAGCTGTGGAGATCCCACTACTTGGTTCCAGCCTCTCCCTGGGACAGACTAGACGGTACTAGCTGCTCCCTGTTGACAGGCTGGATATGCACATCCAGGTAAACTAGAGAATGAAAGTAGAGATATCCCTGACCAAGACTTCCCATACTCCAAGACTGCTCTCAAGTCACCACTCAGATGCCTTCTCAAACACAAGGCGGGATTAGCTTATCAGACACTCAAACTCGTTTCCGTCAGGAGGCGTGGTCCCAATATCTCTTGGGACAGATGGTAATTTGCAAGAATTGACTGACCTATATTTAGTCTTGTTAGCAGAGCCTAAAGAAAAAATAAATAAGGTACCAAGTGTTTTGGGGCTGCCTCCTTCCATTCACAGGCACACCAGCAGCAGATTGTGGATACAGGTATCCAAGCAGTTGCTCACCCAAGTCTATCCAGGGACTGTCTGGTTATGTAGGAGCAGATGCTCCTATCGGATTGATCTGGGTGCTCACTGTCACCCACCCATGACCTTACGAAGTTTAAAGACCCTAAAAAGAAGGCTTGTCAATCTCCATTCCCAATGTGTGGACCAACAGCTACGACTCATCAGGGATAAAGCTCTATCTGCTGCTTAGACCCATTCAATACAAACTACACAGATATACACGGGATACCTTAAGAAAATCAATAGCTTTATTTTTCCTCAATGCAAAGCACAGTTACGGTAAACCATTCTACATTTCTTCAGTATAGACTACACAGATATACACAGGGTACCTTAAGAAAATCAATAGCTTTATTTTTCCTCAATACACAATTAGAAAATTAGTCTGAGAAGAGGTTTTGTGACGTAAACTAGAGGAGTATGTACAAAATCAGAGATGTACACGATGGAAGCCCGGCTGCCTAAAGCCTGCCCATCAGAGGGGAGGCAAGGTCTTTGATGGTTTTGGAGTTCAGCTGAGGGATCGTGCTGATCTTCAGGAGTCTGCTGCTGGCATACTTGTTCTTGATCGCCTGCAGAAGTCAGTTGTGGTTAGGAACGTTTCAGGACCGCCCAGCATACCTAGTCTAACCCACAAGTGTGAAGGGCCATGGCTGCCGTCTCCAGACAGCCTGATGATGCGCAGTCCCTAGGCCTCTCCCTCAGAACACTGCACCAAGCTGTCTGCTCCAACCCTGCTGGTCACATAGACAGTAGGGGCAATAGTTTGAAGATGTGAGAACAGGCCCTCTGAGGTGCTATCTGAGAGGTGAGGGCCGTCATCAGTAAGTGCCACTGGGACTGACAGCAGAAACCGGAAAAGGGCTGGAGGGATGGTTCCACAGTTAAGAGCACCAGAGGTTCTTCAGGAGGACCCGGGTTCAATTCCCAGTGCCCACACCATCTATAACTCCACTCCTAGGGGATTAGACACACTCTTCTGGCCTCTACAGGCACCTGGCATGTATGTGATATGCAGACAAAACACCCATACATGTTTTTTAAAAATGGAACTGAAGGCTGGGCAGTGGTGACGTACACCTTTAATCCCAGCACGAGGGAGGAAGCGGCAGGTGGATCTCTGAGTTCGAGGCCAGCCTGGTCTACAGAGCAACCCTGTCTTGAAAAAACAAGGGAATAAAGGTGTGGTGACTAGAGCTTCGCAAATCCAGCTACCGTCACAGCAGAACTACGTGTCAGCATGATCATGCGGTAAGGACACATTCTTCGTCACTGGCCCCTTAGGGGTCTTCTGTGTCCCACAGGCACACCCCACCCCACCCCCGTGTTTCACCCTCATAGGCCCCTCTCCCTTCTCTGGGTTTGTTCGCTAGGAGCCTTTTCAAAAGGCCTGGATGGAGGCCTGAGTAACCGCAGCAGAATGAGGCCACCAGAGGGGCCTCTCTTCCCGGACCGCGGCAAACAGCCCGCCTTTCCTGCCCGCTGTGTGCCTCCTGAGGATGCAGACACAAGGGTGGGAAGACAGGGGCTGGCTGACCAGGCATCAAGCTTGGCCAGTCAGTATATTCCACTCCTTAGAGACTGGAAGACCAGGCTTGCTGGCACCACACTTCCACGCACAGCCCAGGATGGAATGCTTTCCCAAGGTCGGGACGGCAGCACTTACAATGAACTTGGTGAGGTTTTCATTGACTTTCACCACGTTCTTGGCCATGTGCTGCATGACTTCCAGTACTTCACTCTCCATGTATCCTGTGTAATACTGCTGCTTTAAATTCTGAAACACGAGCAGAAGCCAGGGAGGGTCAGCCACTGCCTGCTTCCCTTCAGGAGAACACACGCCACGTCTCCTGTGCAAGAGCTGTAAGGAGCCGGGCTGGTGATGCAGGCCTGGATCCCAGTGACTGTTCAGGGCTGACAGGGCACCTTAGTGAAACCCTGTATCCATGTGAAAACAGCTGGAGATACAGCTGTGACAGCATGTATGAGGACTTGGGGTCAGTCCCCAAATTCGACTAAAATAAACTTAAAGTTAAAAGAAAAAAAAGCAGTGGGGAAATTCTTACCTTGTCAAACCCAGTCCAGCCTAACCGCTTCCCCAGCACCAAGCCATGCAGCATGGCTCTGTCCCCGAGGACAGTGGCTCTCAGCTCTGACAGACCAAGTGCTCGGGGTATGTTTGAAAGCAGTCGCACAGGTCTGGAGGGCACTCCAAGGAACAAGCATACTGCCACCCCTTGCTGGGGAAAGGCAGAGTGAGACACACACATACACACAGAATAGCGGCCCTCTTCCCAGGGCAGCGTCTGCCTCACAGCCTGGTCGGCAGTGCTGTTCTAAGCGTGAAGGCCCAGCCATGGCACCATGAAAATTGAGACTTGAGAAGGAACGGCGTCAGTGAAGCACATACCTTGCAAACTCAGGGCTCCCTCCCTTCAACTCACCCATTTCCCCTGGCCCAGCACCTTCTGGGACAGGCAGGAAGCGGCAGCTGCGACCTGAGAAGGGTGATAATGCACCATGTCATAGTCGATGAGTGTCAGCTCCATCAGATACTTGGCTAAGGTGTGCTGTTCGACATCAACCTAGGAAAGAGCAGCACACGAGAGGCTTCCACTCAGCCCACTGGACTCCCACCCTTCGAGAACACCATGAGGGAAGCACCAGAAGCTCTTGAGAGAGAAGCTTCCTCTTAGATGTCTTAGGGTGAGACTGAGCACAAGCCAACTCTCCCACAGAGACAGCGGCACTCACCTCCCCGGCTTTGGAGGCTCGCCTTAAGAAATGGAGTGGCAAAGGCCGGCCCAACTCAAATTTCAGCTCTTTCAAAATCAGAGTCTCCATCTCTCGGATTTGGGAACTGGTGTAAGCGTTGTCTGTGATATAAACAAAGTCTTCGATATTTGGGGAAAACATCTCCTCGTATTTGGAAGCCAAGAGCAAAGCTGTGATCCCAACCAGCTGCAGTTTCTTCCGGCAGACTGGCTGAGCCTAATGGAAAACAAACACATCCGGAGTCACCACCGACCAGACTGGACTAGGGCTCATGCAGGACCCGGGAGACCTGAATGGCGGCAGAAGAGCCTTCACTGGGCACACCGTCACTGAGCACACCGTCACTGGGCACACCGTCACTGGGCACGCCGTCACTGAGCAGTAACTATTTTGGGCATAGTGATAAGACTAACACACTATCTCATTGGGTCCTCCCAGATGACCTGACAGCAGAGATTTAGGGAATGGTCCTAAATGTCTGCACAGCCTTGACCTGTACCTGGTGTGGTTTGTACAGAGATAAACCACAGCAAAAAAGTGAGAACTCAATGGCGAGCTGAAATATTCCCTACTCCAAGTACACCCATTAACCACCTTGAAAAACCTCTTGTTAAAACAAACTGCAACACACACACAATCTCTCCCCAGTGCTTCAGAGTTGGGGAAAAGCTCAGTGGACTACAGTGTGGGGCTGCTGAGGTGGCCAGCAGTAAAGGCTGGGCAACTGTCCAACCTGGACCTGAGCTCACACTCCAGAATCCACAAGGTGGACGGAGAGCACCAACTCTCTCAGAGCTGGCCTCTCACCTCCACAGGGGCTGCACTAAGTAAGTTTCTTAAAACAAGAGGTGAGGAGGGGCCGGGCAGTGGTGGCGCACGTCTTTAATCCCAGCACTCAGGAGGCAGAGGCAGGAGGATCTCTATGAGTTCGAGGTCAGCCCGGTCTACAGAGTGAGTTCCAGAACAACCAGGGCTACACAGAGAAACCTCTCACTCAGCTCATTCTGAGATGAGGAATTGTTGACCCTGAAGAGTGTCAGACACTGAAAATGGGGTGGGCAGGGCATGACACCTTTGGCCTACTTCCCTATTTTAGTAACTGAAATTCTCTGGCATTTCAGCTAGGCTGCCAGTCTTTGGCTTCAGAGGAGGCCCAGCTCGGCTCTCCATTTCAGAAGCATCAACGCCATGTTCACAGGGCTACCCTACCAGCACCACACCCTTGTAGCTGCACTCACCTGTAGGAACCGGTCCATGATGGCAATGCACATGTACAGGGTTTCCTGCAGAAGCCTAAACTTGGAATGGACTTGGACCAGCCAGTCCACCAGGATGGCACGCATGCGTCCATTTATATCTCTTCCGTCTAAGAAGTGTGGGCTGATGGACTGCAAAACCTGTTGGTGCAATTCAAAAGTTTAACAAGTTGATGTCATTTCCTCCCCGGCCCCCTGCTGAAGTCCACGTTGCCAGTGCAACCCACACGTAAAGGCCCACCCACCTCGAGCTGCCTGAGGTACTGGTAGATGTCCTTCACGTAGTCACTGCAGAGCTGAGGGTTTTCCCAGTCCTCGTTATCTATATCCTCGATCTTGCAGAGCAAAGCATCAGAGAAAGCTTGGCACAGGTTCTCTTCCTTCATGGAGACATCCTCGGGGACGGGAGAAGGCTCCTACACCAATAAGCAGAAGCCTTGAGTTGCTGCCCTGCTGGAGAGCCTATGCCTGGCATCCTACACTCCATACAGAGGTGGCGTCTGTGTATTTAGCTAGCTAGCTAGCTTTGTTCACGCATTAGCTCTCACACAGAAGGTGCTCAATAATGAATGTGAGTGACCACTGAGGTCAGAGAACACTGGACCTGATGGCCCCTGGCAGCAACCTCGCCTGTGATCCTGTTTTCGTTCCTCCACTACTTCTAAATTTAGACCCTGGAAAGCAGAAGGCAGAAGGGCTCATTCCAGTCTGAATTAGCAGGAGAGGACACAGGCTTAGTGGGGATGTGGTCTGTATCTTATGGACTTACGCCGACAGACAGGGTGCGGATTTGTAAACTCACACAAATTACAAAGTCATGCGGCGCAAACAAATCTTTTTCTCTTCTCTCTCTCTCTCTCTCTCTCTCTCTCTCTCTCTCTCTCTCCCTCTCTCTCTCTCTCCCCTTTTTTGGATTTTCAAGACACGGTTTCTCTGTGTAGTCCTGGCTGGCCTCGAACTCACAGAGATCCACCTGCCTCTGCCTCCCTCGTGCTGGGATTAAAGGCGTGTGTCACCATCACCCAGCTCAAACAAATATTTCATAATGAAGTATAAACCATTATTTGAAAAAGAATAGGTGGCCCTTTTCAAAGTGCCTAACAGGACTTATGTCTAGATCATAAAAAATATATACTAAGAGAATAAAATACAAAACCAGAGCACAGCTCATGCAATCCAGCAGGCTTAAAAGCTGGATGTGCTGACTCAGGCCTGCAGTTTCAGCACTAGGGAGGCTGAGGCAGGAGGATAGCCATGAACTGGAACACAGCCTGAGCTATAGAGTTCTAGGTTAACCATGTTAGAGTGAGAAAATGATTCAAAAATATCAAAAAATTAAAACCACAAAGGTAATTTGAACTAAGCTGAAGATTAATAATTTCCAGTCTTAGCGTAGGAAACAAGGAGTGGAGGGTAAGGGAAGAGGCAGTTCAGAACATGCTCTGCCTCTTAAGGGCTATACGAAGGCCCAGACCAACAAAGGCTGAGCAGGTACGCCTGCCATTTATTCAGAATTTACCCACCTCAGAGAACTAGAGTGAATGAGGTGCAATGTCCTGGGGGAGAGTGAGCCCTTCCAAGGACTCCATCACTGTGAAGACATTTCACTAAGCGATGCAGGCCCACTGTGCCATCCTCTACAGTGGCTGCTGCAGAGTTTAAATAAATAACCCGGGGGGAGGTGCTTAGGCCAGCCTCGGCTACATGGTGGGAGCCTACCTCAAAACCGCAGTGGCAGTAGTTAATAGCAGTGTAGACGACAACATCAACAAAGATGGCGGCGGCGGCGACGGGTACCGCATCACCTCACCTGTGTGACCTGCAAACCAGACCTCCCTCCCTCAGTGCTGGGTGGAACGGTTATCAGAGGCCTCAGAGTACAGACGGGGTAGGGGGGGTGGGGGGGTGGGGGGGTGGGGGCTGGGAGCAGTGGCCAGTGGGGTCTAAGTCACGGCAGTCAGAGGTACGCTACTGCAGAGCAGGGCAACCCTAGAGAGCGACCGTGCTGTTATGGTTAGCCAAGGCTATACCATATTGAAAAGCTTCTCTCTTTGTGTTTTGTTTTTCGAGACAGGGTTTCTCTGAGTCGCCCTGGCTGTCCTGGAACTCAATTTGTAGACCAGGCTGGCCTCGAACTCACAGAGATCCGCCTGTCTCTGCCTCCCGAGTGCTGGGATTAAAGGTGTGCGCCACCACCCCTCGCTGAAGCTTCCCACTTTAGTTGAACACCGACAATTCCTGAAACTAAAGTACCCTGGCTCCCAGAGCTGGAGCAACTTGTTTTTCTAGTTTCCTGCTCTCCCCACAGCCCCAGCGTTCACCTTAGCTCTGTAGCCGCCCTTAGCAATGGCCAACTGCAGACAAAAGGGAAGAACTCTAGTCCCCTTTCCGCCCTACAACTAACTGCCCATCTTGTAAGCGGAACGGGTTCTGACTCTGGCAGCAGAGACCCCGCTGTAGGCCTGTGCTGTTACTCTTCCTTCCTTCAGAGCATCCTCACAGCGTGCTGCACATTTCTCCATCGCTAAGGGGAAGGACTCTGAGCGTCTCAACAGTAAGAATGGTCCAGGAGATAAATGCTTATAACCTTCATTTGTCTGTTGTGTGTGTGTATTTCAAAAGGTCACATGTTACTCAGGAATAAGTGTCATTTTTATGCGTCAGTTAAAAAATTTAAAAAAAAATCATAAACATGAAAATTAAACATTAGGGTCAGCAACTCAACATCTGCCCTTAAAAATGAATTATTAAAAGTATTTTTTTTTAAATGACAGAAGTAGTATGCAAATTAAGGCCTTCAAACCAGACTAACAAACAAGCCTATTGGTTGTCAGGGACAATGGAAAGTCCAGCCGGAAGCTGAGGACTTGCCAGCTGACTTCACTCAGGAGCCTGGTCTTTGGGAGGGTGGAGGGCTCGCTGGCGGCTGGCGGCAGGGGTGAGCGCAGGGGGAGGCCTCGGGTCCTGAGAGTGCTTCCCATGCTGCCTTGTTCCCTGTTTCTGTCACAGGGTCTTGCTGTGAAGCCCCAGGCCGTCCTGGCCCCATAGTATAATCCTACTGCCCCGGTGCCGGGACTACAGGCCACGGCACCATGCTCAGCAACAGAGGTCTGCGGCAGGGAGAGGCTCCACCAAGAGCTGCTGACTCTGAACAGCAAGCACACTGGATACTCAGCAAGGCGGCGGCGGCGGCGGCGGCGGCAGAACCTTTGCCGTGACTGTCTTTAGAACTGTCTTTAGAACTGTCTTTAGAACTGTCTTTAGAACTGTCTTTAGAACTGTCTTTAGCACGCAGCACTTGACACCAGGAGGCAGCAATCCGGAGGCTTAGCTCCGTGGACCCTTGACCACCCGTTCCCATTACATAGATGTTCCTTGTGAACAGTACTCCTTTCTTTTACAAGACTGAGAGACCATGCTTCTCTTCCTTTCCCTTGCAAGTTACCTTGGGTTCTTTCTCCTTTCTGAGACACGTCTCATGTAGCTCAGGCTGACCTTGAACTCCATGACCTTAAACTGATCTTCCAGCCCTCCCCTCTCAGTGCTGGCCTTTATGGTACCACAGCACTGTTTCTGTGATGCTGTGAATGAAGTGGCTTTCCAAACAGATTCTTAGCTTCCTGCTCTGCCTGGGACCTATGGAACTTGCTTGCCCAATGCAGCAAATACCCTCCTTCCTTAAACTATTCAGTGTTTACCAAGGCCTTACTGCTCAGAAAAAAACCCTGCCCCCTCCCTCCAAAACGAGTGAGAACGGCTGGGAATGCCGGAATTAAGTCTCAGCCATCTTAGAAGCAGCTGCCTCCTCCACACAGCCAGAAGCTCCCCGCTCCAGGTTTGCACGGCAAGGATTCTGGGAACATCTGTTTTCATGGACACAGGGATCAACAGCTTTCGAGGGAAGTTACTAGAAGCCCTATGCTCCACTGGGGTGTGCGCAACTCCAGAGACTGTCTGTAAAGTGGCAGCAAATAGGGCAGGTCACAGCCAGTGCCAGGCAGGAAGACGGTCCCTTCGCTACTGTGATGCTGAAATCCGTGTGTCTGAGTGGAAGTAACTCCCTGGTAACTTCTAAAGTCACAACATCCAGCACATCCTCCAGCCATACAGTAGTATTTTAAAGACTGTTTTTAAGTTACGTGTGTGAGTGTGTGTGTGTGTGTGTGTGTGTGTGTGTGTGTGTGTGTGTGTGTGTGTTGGGGAGGGTCTGCACAAGAGTGCAGGTGCCCACTGAGGCCAGAAGAGGGCACTGTTTGAATCCCCTGAAGCAGAAGTTATGCGAGCCACCCAACACAAGTGCTGGGAACCAAGTCCTCCAGTCCTCTGTAAGAGTAACATGTGCTCTTAACCACGAAGTCATCTCTCTAGTCCCTAGAGGTGATTCTACATGGACTGAGCTCTTGGCCCACGTTTTATCTGAAACAGGTAGCCTCAACTGTTAGGAAACAGAGAAAAAGCAGTCAGCCATGGGATAATGGAAGCCAGAAAGAGGGGAGCATTGAAGGTCACAGGAAGAAACAACTTTTTCTTTCTTTTCAATGTGGAGGACTGAATCTTATGTACTTACGCCAACAGGGTGCTGATTTGTAAACTCACACAAATTAAAAAGTCATGCATCGCAAACAAATCTTTTTCTTTTCCTCTTTTTTCTTTTTCTTTCTTTCAGAAAATTTGTGTGTGTGTGGGTGTGTGCTAAGCACAGCTCCCACATCTGAACTACTACCATCCTGACAGACAGATAGATGCCTTTTTTCTTTGCTTCAGTTTTATGGGAAAGTCTGATTATATATTTAAAGATAAAGCCAAATATCCTGGGCTGGCCTTGAACTCAGTAAGTAGCAAAGGAGGGCCTTGAACTTTGATCCTCCTACTAGAATTACAGACGACCACCCCCATGACTAGTTCATGCAGTGTTGGGCATGTATGCTAGGCAAACACTCTCCCAACTGAGCTACATCCCCTGCCCCTGAAGCCTGAAATTCTTAAAGTCAATATTCAAAAATAAAACCACCATTAATATTTTACATAAATGCATGCTTTTAAGAGCAAATTTGAGCTGGGTGGTGGTGGCGCACACCTTTAATCCCAGCACTTGGGAGGCAGAGGCAGGCAGATCTCTGAGTTCAAAGCCAAGTCTACAGAGTGAGTTCTAGGAAGGCCAGGGCTACACAGAGAAACCCTGTCTTGAAACACCCCACCTCCACCTAAAAGCAAATCTGATTTTATACAGTACATGGTGTTATAATCTGGTTTTGTCACTTAATGTGCCAAATATTTTGACATCTTTAAATGCTGTACTAATTCATATTTATGGCTACATAGTATCTCATTAAATTCATTGAATGAATGGATCTCCCAGTTAAGATCATTTCTGTCACATTGATATTCACTGGCCAGACGTGGGGGTGACACCTGCCTATATTTCCAGCACTTGGGAGGCAGATACTCCGAGTTTGAGGTCAGCCTGAACTACAGTGAAAGACCCTGAAGGAGCGGGGAAGGGGAGGAAGGAGAGACAGCTCCTGTGAGATGGTTCAGTGGGTAAAGACACTTGCTGCCGCCCTAACCCTGCGACTCACATGGAGGAAATAGAAAAGCAACTCGGGAAAGTTGTCCTCTGACCTCGAGATGCACACGTGCGTGCACACACCCACAATATGCAACATTTTTAAAAAGTAAGGTGGGAGACCTAGAGGTGTGGCTCAGTTGGTAGACATTTGCCTAGCATGCATGGGGTCCTAGGTTTGATCCTCAGCACCACAAAATGGGCATGGCAGTACTCATCCCAGGACTTGCCAAGGTAGAGGCAAGAGGATCAAAAGCTCAGGGTTACCCTAGGATACACAGAGTTTGAAGCCAGCCCAGGCTACACAACATCTTGCATCAAAACAGACAGACACACACACAGCAGACACACACACAGAAGAGAGATAAAATCCAGACTCTAAGGCCTACGAATCCAACTGCAGCTTTCTTCCCACCCTTACCTCCTGCTTCCTCTGACTTAGTGCAGACCTGCATAGTCCTTGACCAAAGGGTTACGTATGACCATATATCAGCCTATTGCATCTTTGCGCCATGACGTCGTTGCTGCCCTTAATCACTAAAAAGGCACTGTCTTAGTTACTTCGCTGTTGCTGTGATAAGACACCGCGACCAAGGCAACTTAGAGAAAAAAAACACACTTAATTTGTATCTCCCAGTTGCAGAGGGTTAGAGTCCATGACCATCATGTCATAGTCTATAACCATCAAGGAGCATGGCGACAGGCAGGCAAGCATGGTGCCGGAGTAGTTTACATCTTGGTCCACAAACACAAGGCAGAGAGAGCTAAATGGGAATGGTGTGAACTTCTGCAATCTTAAAGCCCACCCGCAGTGACGCACCTCCTTCCACAAGGCCACACCTCCCAATCCCCCCCCCCAACAGTTCCACCAGCTGGGAACCAAGTATTCAAATATCTGAGCCTATGGGGGCCGTTCTCATTCAAACCCCACAGGCTCCTTTGCCTGTCAAGTTTTTTCAGAATTACCACTGAAGCTGGGGAGAAGGCTCAGTTGGTAAAGTGCTTGTCCGAGTTTGACCCCCAGAATCCAAATCAGTATAAAAGCTAACGGTGGCGGCGTGTGCTAGGGAGTCTGAGACACATAACTTTTTTTCTTTTTTTTTTTTTGAGACAGGGTTTCTCTGTGTAGCTTCAGAGCCTGTCCTGGAACTTCCTCTGTAGACCAGGCTGGCCTCGAACTCACAGAGACCTGCTTCTGCCTACCGAGTGCTGGGATTAAAGGCGTGTGCCACCAATGCCCAGTTTAAGAGAGACAAATCTTAGGGGGCTCACTGCCCAGTCAGTATAGCCTACTAGGTGATCTCCTAGCTAGAGAGAGACCCTGTAAGGGCAGAGTCAGGCCTAACATGATGATGCACGCCTTTAATCCCAGCACTCAAGAGGCAGAGGAAGGCAGATCTATGAAGTCCAATCCAGCTGGGACTACATAGTGAGACCCTTTCTCCAAAAAAAAAGGGTCCATGCTGCCACCAGAGGAATAGCACCTAAGACCTGCACACATACACACACACACACACACACACACACACCCTCTGAGGACCAAGTAGCCCTGGGCCACTGAATCCCTTAGAACCTGCACCCTCCTTGAGGTGTCTTCCACAGACGGAGGCATTCCCCAGCCGTCTGACACTGCACTTTCTGATGTCACTAGTGACACCCCCTAAGGTTGCTAACTTTGTTTCAGGGAACATATGTCCCTCCTAGATACGCCTCCTGAGGCAAGACTTCTCGACAACCTTAACACAACTGGATGTGTACAGTAAGTACTCAATCTAGGTGTTCCTCCACTATGTCCAAAGTTTCACTTTGAAGTTTCAATCATACACCACCACCACCACCACCACCACCACCACCACCACCACCACACACACACACACACACACACACACACACACACACACACACACACACACACACGAGAGAGAGAGAGAGAGAGAGAGAGAGAGACAGAGACAGAGACAGAGAGACAGAGACAGAGACAGTGACAGAGACAGAGACAGAGAATGAAAGTGAAGTAAAGTGTTTATTGCTGTATCCTGGCACTCAGACAATGTCTACATCATAGTAATTATATATGAGAGCATGCATACACTTGAACTTACGGGAAATGGGTAAGCTGCTAGGTCCCTGAGCATTCAAAGTCCAGCTGAGCTACTCAGTTATAGAGACCACCATTAATCAATGTAGAATTATGGGATTATTTTATGTGAGTTTCAGACTTCAGAGTGGTGGGCTTCCGGTTGTAAGGAAGGTCATTCCTATTGTGCATTATTTTAATAAAACCCTCCAGGTTGGGGGCTGGAGAAATAACTCAGCAGTGAGGAGCCCTGGCTGCTCTTCCAGAGGTCCCAGGCTTGTTCCCAGCAGCCACATGACAGCTCACAACTGTCTGTAACTGCAGTCACAGGGGACCCTGTGTCTTCTTTTTGCCTCTCAGAGCACCAGACTCGAAAGTGGTGCACAGACCCACATGCAGGCGAAGCACCCACACTCGGAACACTAAAATGAAAGCCTATAGAAGCATGCAGGTTAAGTCCAGGAGCTCCTACCTTTGGAGCCAGTGTCTCCATCTGTACCGGTTTCACGGAAGCTGTCGGTTTCGGCTGTTTGCTGACATTGGTCACTTTGGCGGGCTGAACTGGTACTTTGGTGTTCTGAGGTTTCTATAAGGCAATAGAACAGTGAGCAGGGCAAGACAAACAGCCAGCCCCCGTACAGCGCGGCTCTCCGCATGTATCACCTCTCCCTCGTTACCTTCGCCACTTGGGTTGCTCTGGTTCTAACTTTATTTCCAATTTCTTCTAAAACTCCTCGCCGGATAGTCACATGGCTCTTAGCTTTAGGATTAACTCCTGTGTCAATAGTCTTCAAATCACTGGACACCTTAAAACAAAACAAAAACAAAAAACCACAACCGACAACAAATAAGCAAATAAACAAACAAAAAAGGTTAAACACAGAGAAAATAAAAAATACCTACCTACCTAATGTCAGCTACTCCAATTCAGACCTGCTCTGGGAAATCTATTCATAGAGGGGACCTTGGGGCTAGAGATGGTTTTCAGCAGTTAAGAGCATTGGCTGCTCCTGCAGCGGACAACCCCAGCACCCACATGGCCGCTTACAAGTGCCTGTAACTCCAGTTCCAGGGGATCTGACGCCCTCTTCTGGCTCCTGAGAGTACTGCACACACATGGTACACTATTCATGCATATAAAATAAAAGCTTCATTTTTTTTAAGGAGAAGGATACATTTTAGGAAATCTAAAAAAGGCTATTTGAAATATTACTCTAAAATTAAGCAAATCACCTACCTACCTTACCTATAAAACAAAGATATCCCTACTGATCTCATGAATTGCAGTCTTTAAGAGATGTCAGATTCACACTTCAAAGATTATTTCTCATAAACACCTGTGTCTCTTGGTAAGTGATCTTTGTAGGTTAAGTCATTTGGTTAGAAATCCCCCTGCACAGAGTATATCCATAATGATAAAGAGCTTTGATACCAATAGTTAATAATAGGTCAGGTGGTTTAAAACTCCATGCCTCAGACCTGGAGTAGCTTTCATTACAATGTCAATCAAACAGGAAATGGCACCAGCAGAGATGGACCTTCAGAGACACAGCTTTTTATAGCAGACTCTCTCAAATTAAGGATATTTAGAATGAAAACAGGATGTGTAAAATAATTTTACCTCTCGAGTTTTGGGAGAGTTAGAATTGAATGAAAAAGAAAAATAACAATGTCAGTTGACCATAATTGGCTTTTCCAGAACACAGTTAAAAAACAAGACTTGCTAGTCATACCCCCAAGCTGAGTCTGTTGTAGAAGTAATAAATACTTCATGAGGGAAAACGCTTAACTCTCTGAGAGTTAGGGGTCCCTAATTCTAAAATACCCCCCAACGGGGGAGGGGGCTGTTTAGGCTGACCTTTCAGGATAAGCCAGGCAAAACTGTAGCCCATCCCAACTGAAAGAGTTTAAGCATTAAGTAACTTAAAAGGACCAATTAGACAAAAATTGTGTGTGCGTGCATGTTTGGTTTTCCAAGACAAAGTTCTCTCTGGCTGTCCAGGAACTCACTTCTGTAGACTAAGCTGGCCTTGAACTCACAGAGATTCGCCTGCCTCTGCCTCCCTAGTGCTGGGATTAAAGGCGTGAGCCACCACCACCCAGCCAAAAATTTTACTTGTTCGTGGGAGTTAGATCTACAAGACTCGAACCCTGACTGTATGTTCATCATTGTTTAGGATTTCGATTCCCCAAGCCACGATGGTGAATCTTTCTTGCCAGCACCCGCTGCTAATTTCAAAATGTGTTTGAAAGTTCAACGTCTTAGGAGTTAAAGCCTGGTGATGAAGACTACTTTTAAATTCACGTGGAAGAGGCACTGGCAGCTTTTAACTAGCCAGGACAATGGCAGCCAGCTGGGTCAGGGCCCTCTAGTTTTCAACAAAGGGAAAACAGACCCAGGTACAATTTAAGCCCAAAAGCTAGTAAGGCTTTCATTCTCAGAAAACGAATTTGGACTTTCCCCCCACCATCTGCAATACTGGGATCCAAGTTTTGTACTTCTCCTATTACACCTGGGTGGGTTTTTTTGTTTTCATTTTGTTATTTTTGTTTTTTTTTTAAGAGGACAAACCCACACTTTCATGAACGTGGCCTGGAAGGCAGTGTGCAGACGCCAATGAGAAGTTCATATAAAGCAAACTGTAAAAAATGTGAAAAGCAGAGAAACGGTACCGGACGGCTTCCCGGTTCCTCCCGGTCCTCATCCCCAGCGCAGCGCAGCCCTGAGCAGTGAGTGACAGGGATGGGGACCCCAGGCCCTTGCCTTTGGACAGCTCTGCCAGGGCCTCACCGGCAGCCTCCCGGGCCACCGGGCCGGGCAGGGAAGCACAGCCCGGGCGCACTCACCGTCGGGCGTCGGAGCAGCGCCATGAGGGCCGCGCTGGGCAGTGAGGACTCAGCGCAGCCACCGGGGTCCGCGGCGCCGTTGGGCGTCTCCGGGTCTCGCTGCTCCCCACTCTCGGCCCGGTCCGCGATTCAAATACCGCGCTGCTCGCGCCCCATTGGGCAGCCTCACGCACGGCGCGCGCTCCCCATTGGCTGGACCGGAAGGCCTTTCTGCACACTGATTGGCTGGCTGCTACTTGCTTGTCATAGCAACCGGCGAGGCCGCCGGGCTTTGTTGTTTCCTTGCCTACAGTTTTATTTTTAAATCCTAGTCCCTGAGATAAACAAAACAAGTTTTCCTCCCACTGGAAAAGCTAATCTGAATATTGGCCGAAGGCGAAAAGAAAAGGATCACCTACGGACAGATGTCTTTAGACGTTTGTTCCGGGTGGGCATTAGTGGGCTCCAAAGAATATCCTGGAAATGCTACTTCTGACCTTGCTTCCTCTTCCGGAAACCTCTACTTGGTAGTTAGGTTTGGGTTGGTCTGGAGAATCGAGTCATCGGCTCCAGGTCGTTCAGTGCTACAAGATGATTGAGAATCGAATGTGTGCTACATCGTGGTCTTCCTAAAAAAAACAACGGATCCCTAGCAGAGGTACAAATCAAACTAAAAGTGTTTGTCCCAGCACGCTGATACCAGGTGGACTCAGAAGTATTTGTCAAATGACAGTGTAATGTGTACAAGGTTTGAACAAGACAGAGTGTATCCCAAGTTGTGAACAGAGAGAGAAGAGGCCAGAGAACAAAATGTTACCCTGGAGAAAAGAAGGTGGTCAAGATAGAAAAAGAAGGCTGAGGTGGGAAGTCGTTGCTTAGTGGTATGATGCATGTGTAAAGCCCTGAAGATGTGTTCCTAGCATACAGGAGAAAAAATCAAAACAACACAGAAAATGGTCCAGTGCCCAAAGGCAGCAGAACAAAGTGAGGTCAGGCTCCCCATGACTCTGTTGTTTTAGTTCAAGTCTCTTCGGCTTGGGAAATACACTGTGGTTGGAGAGCCTTAAATAAGGCTGATCAGGATTGATCCTCCCCCTTTACTCAAATCCCTAGGTTACTGTAGCCTATCTTGACATTTCCAATCTGAGCCTAAAGGCAGAAAGAACCAGTGTCCCTCCCACCTGGAAAACAGGCTGATGGAATTGTTCCTCACTCTAAATTATACAAGGATATGGCAAAATCAAAGGAGCAGAAAGAGCTATTTATGTTCCATTAATTTCTTTCACTCAAATACCTGCTTCAGGAAACGTTTTGTGGCTGCTGACTCTGGCCATCATACTTGACATCACGCATGTCACAAATAGGTTTGGAGAAGAAGTTTTGGTTTGGAGAAGAAAATATCCTCAGTTTGTACTATGGTGCATGCATATAATTCCAGCTACTTGGGAGGCTAAGGCAGGAGGATCCCTTAAGCTCATGGTTTCAGCACCAGCTTAGCAACACAGTGAGACCCTCATCTCTGAATGAAAGGAGTCCTTTTAACAAAACATTGGGCTGTGCTTTAAATAACTGCAATGAGCTTTACAGCAGGGTCTCATGCATCATAGACTGAATTAGAACTTTCTATGTAGTTGAGGGTGACCTTGAATTTCTTTTTTTTTTTTTTTTTTTTTTTTTTTTTGGTTTTTCGAGACAGGGTTTCTCTGTGTAGCTTTGCGCCTTTCCTGGGACTCACTTGGTAGTCCAGGCTGGCCTCGAACTCACAGAGATCCACCTGGCTCTGCCTCCCGAGTGCTGGGATTAAAGGCGTGCGCCACCATCGCCCCGGCGTGACCTTGAATTTCTAATCCTCCTGCCTCTGCCTCCTGAGTGGGAGGGATTACAGGCATGCACCACCACGCCTAGTTTACATGGCACTGACATGTCAGAATCCAGGGCTTCCTGAGTGCTAAGGACTCTACCATCTGAGCTGCATGGCCAGCCTTTACTGTGTTAAAGTGGCCACACTGTGTTGGTCTGGGGTCTTCTACCTGCTCCCCACCACCATCTTAGCTAGCCTTGATGTTCTCTTGACCAACAGGATGACAGAATGGATATCCAGGCTTGTGTCTGAGGAAGCCTGGCAGGTTTAGGGTTCCTGACCCACTGTGTAAAGAAGTCTAGTTATCCCTTGCTGGAGAGATGACAGTGAACACGCAGTGAATCATCAACTGTCCTCAACACCCCTGTGGAAGCATCAGCTGTCTAAGCTGGGCCGGACAGGACAATCCATTCCAGTAGCACTCCCAAGCTGAATGCAGCCACAGGAAACCACAATGAAAGATGAGCTAGACTCCATTAGCCCTACCCAAACTGAGCATCTGCGAGCAAATAAAAGTGCCTGAAACCACACTCTGCAGTTGTTTGTCACAAAGACCTATCATATATACTTATCTAGGGGGTTTCTGTGACCGACAATAAGCCTTTTGTTGCTGGCCATCTGTATGTTCTTGTCTTCTCATAGAGCCATGATTTTGCAAACATACATAGTGGTTGGGACACGGGCTCACTTTAAAATCTGAATTCTCAATGTTGTCTTAGTACACGTTTTGAATGGAAAAACTGAGTGCATTTGCCATTTCCAGATGTTTTACCATTTGAGAGAGTCTTGAGAATATGTTTATCCATCATGCATTCAAGAATCAGATGCAGCTGGGAACCCTCAGAAGTCCTGACACCAACCAGCCAGAATGTTTACCTACAAAAGACAGTATGTCCAGAACAAGGTCTTGGCAAAAAACCTACATTTAAAACACTAGATAGATAGAATGGCATGTCCCTGGCTAACAGGAAACAACTGAACTGAGTGCCACATGGTGACCTATAACCTCGCTATACACTCACACACACCACCACTAGCACACACAAAATGTAATTTTATGGGAGAGGGCATCAATTCTTACCTTTGGCAAAAGCTGACTACAGCATAGTATTAAGTATTGCCTCTTCATATTGCTGCTGTGATTATGAGGTGAGAAGCAGAAGGCACATAGCCCAGAATCTTCTGTGACTATAGGATCAAAGGAAGGTAACACCCTCTGAATGCCAGACAGGACATTAATGCCCATTTAGTGACTAGTTGCTTGGACACGGGGCAGGAGAAACGTTAGCAGCGTCTCATGATACTGCATTTGCTTTGAAAGGCCAAACATTTTGGGATTAAAGCAATAATTTATATTATCTTTTTAAGATTTTTTATTTTTAATCACTGTGTATTTTATTTCTTGTGTGTGATGTAGTGGAAAACTCCAGCATTTGCGAGGCAGAGGGCAGGTAGATCTCTGTGAGTTTGAGGTCTGCCTGGCCTGCATAATGAGTTCCAAGCCAGGGCTTACATAGTGAGACTCTGTCTCCAAAAACAAACACAAAAAAACTAAACATAAATGAATCAGTGTCAATTATAAAATAAGTATGTATTTAAATCACATATAATGTATGTTATAGAGAAATCTAAGCTTTTCTTATGTTCTGGAAAACACTAGAGGACCACATAGCATGGAATTCTCTCCATTAAAAAAAAAAAAAATGTGTGGCAGGGCAGTGGTGGTGCACTCAGGAGGCAGAGGCAGGCAGATCTGAGTTAGAGGCCAGCCTGGTCTAGAGCGAGTTATAGGATAGCCAGAAAAACCCTGTCTTGAAAAACCAAATAAATATATATGTACATATGTTCAGGTGTGTACACATGAGTACAGGTTTCTGCAGAGGTCAAAGGTGTCAGATCCCTCTGGAGCCTGCAAACTACCTAATATGAGTGCTGGGAACTGAACTCAGGTCCTTTGGAAGAACAGTCTGCGCTCTTAACCGCTGAGTCACCTGTCTACACACACCCCTCCTTTTCACTTCTAGGTTCTCAACTTCTTGCATAGACTCAGGCTCTCTAATGGCAGTCTTATATGCATTTATTTTTTGGTTTTTCCCCAGTGAGGGAGCAGACCTGGGTTACTGTTCCACTCTTTCCTGACCTTCTATAATGTAGACTGGTAACCAAATGGTTCACAGTGTCAGGCATGCCTGGAGTTTGGAAATGTTTCCACACCAGGCTTTACTCTGCCTCACAAGTATACTGTTAACTCTATCACCCTCTATCAGCATGCATACTCTGTAGACACATGCTGATGATAGAATTGCTCTATGGTGACATAAAAGGCAAAACTGAATGAAAACAAGCACCAGATTATGCAAATATCAGTTAGGTGGATCTCATCTGAGCTTCAAGATGTCCAGTGTAAACCATTTTATAAACACTAATTATGAAACACAAAGACAATAGAAATATAAGTTATTTATTAATCAATCCACTTACAAAGCAGGTGGCTTAATGCAAGCTTATTGACATCTTCACATATGATCCATGGGAACATGTCTTCCACATACAGACAGTGGTCTTACTGACTGGATGCATTTGCAATCTTGGGCATATTAAGCATATTTAAACAAATAAAATTAGGCTATCCTGTATATGAAAGTATCTTGATAATATGCATCCTGAAGTGGATTAAAACTTCCTCCAAAGGAGAAATGTTAGTATGTTAACTTGTACTCTATATTATGTTGTAAATCTTAACTATAGAAATTACAATTTGAAATCAGTGATCGACTCTTGGTAATGTCTGAAGTGGGCGTCTATAACCATAGCCAACAGTAGCCTGACAATATAATCTGTGCCTCACAGTATCTGCAGATTTACTGTTTTCAAGTTTAGAGAGAAATAAAACAAGAGACATGTAGATTCAGCTGACTTTATTTAAACTATAAAAAAATCCCTTAAAAGTGAACCTGGGACCCTTAGAAGTTCTACGAATGCATAGATACCTGCCAATGACTGAATCCTAAAGCCTGACTGAATGACTTTATAAAATTAATGTAAGCAGATATCTTCATTATCCGTGCTTAGCAGACCTAACAAAATTCTACATGTCTTTTTCAATTTCCCTATCCTTTTTTAAAATCTGCAAGTATATACAACCCAGCTAACTCAAATGAATATTTAGTGTTCGTCAAAGCTGTTTCACAGCAGCAAAAACTGGATTAGGGAATCAAGTTCCAAATGGCATAGAGAAAGATAAATAGGGTGAGAACAGCAGTCTAAACATACGGCATCAATAGCAACTCTATCTTGCACTGTGCTGGAAGAAAGGATACATCAAGAAAATTCCTACTGATCACGCTGGTCATGTGAGTACCACCTGCATCTGATTGACATGGGTTGCATTCTGTTCCCAGTATTAAGGGTGGTACTTAACTCAGAACTCCATATTGTAAATATACAGCAGCCATTTTGTCCTAATTTAATTAAGGAATGTCTTAATACACAATA
Organism: Peromyscus leucopus; assembly: GCF_004664715.2. Classification (NCBI taxonomy): domain Eukaryota; kingdom Metazoa; phylum Chordata; class Mammalia; order Rodentia; family Cricetidae; genus Peromyscus; species Peromyscus leucopus. The sequence continues at coordinate 2,232,587 of NC_051069.1, read as the reverse complement.
TTATCATTTTCTAGAGGATCTTTATACATTAAACTAAAGTACATGATTGATTAAATTAAAGGTTAGTAATGGATAAAAAAATTCATAATTCTCAAGGTACTATGTAAAAAAAAACAAAAAGACCACAAAATACTACTTACTAAAGCAGCTAATCTTGCCTGCAAGTTTAGGGTCACAAGCCCATATATGTGCAAAGAAATGCAATACAAGGAATCATGCAAAAATACAGTAAAATGATACAGGAAGAAATGTCGAATCTAAAAAAAAAAACCAACACAAAGCTTTTATAAATACATCCAATCAACTGTGTACATAAGTTGTAGGTCTAGCGGTAGCTGTACCATATAGCAGAGTCAGCACTCAGAGTTCAAGGCTTCCAGATCTGCGCAGCTAAGTCATGCCATCTTTGGTTGACTGCAGTACCAGGAAGGATGGGAATGAGGGACAGCAAGAGTTCTGAAACATGGTGTCAACTTTCACTTGGCAGCTGGGCCTCGATGTCCACTCTGCATATGGGGCACTTCTTATTGGTGATCAGCCATTGATCAACACACACTTGGTGGAAAAGGTGCATACATGGAAGGCGTCTATCATTGGGGATGAAAACAAACAGCAAAAATTAAAATCATGACAATTCTATGAGGCATTGATTTGCAAATGAATGATATAAAGTGTTCTGAAGTAACTAAGCATCTTTATGTTAAACACACAAAGACTGGGGCTGGCAGGATGGCTCAGTGGGCAAAGTAATTACTATGCAAGCCTGACAACCTGAGCTCAGATCCTCAGAATGCACATAAAAAGCAGCATGTGACGGGCATGCCACATCTGTAATCCAGGAAATGGGATGCAAACAAATTTCCCAGAAGCTACAGTCAGCTAGCCTGATGCAAACAACAGTGAACTTTAAAAACGGAGACGCTGTTTCAAAGGAGATTTCTGTTTCAAAGGTGAGGACCAACACTCCAGGTTGTCCTCTGACCTCTACATGTGCACTGTGGCACTCATATGCTCAAATACACTGCGTGCATGTGTACACACACAGTCACACACACAGACACACACACACACACAGTCACACACACACACACACCCCTATCTTCTCTAAGAATTGTTCACTATAAAAATGGCATTTTAGACACTATGAGTTAACAAGAGAGATAACTGACAGGTCTATGGAGGCAACATATATGAAACTCTGAGAACTGTCAAATCAAGAATCACACTGGCAGTTACTCAGGCTTTGTCTTTTATGCGTGGCCAAGGCACTGGAGATGAAAATACCCTGTTATATGATGCCTCAAACCCTTTTATTATCGAATCATGATGCTTGTGAGGACTCTTTGAAATACCTATCATTTAACTCTCTTCCAAAAGCTTTGGAGACTGCTGTCTTCCAAAAGCTTTCCTAGCAGTAGCGATACTATAGGAATTAAAGAAGGCTGAAACATGTAACATTACTTCAGCCCTGAGGATCTTTATACATTAGACTAAAGCACATGCCTGAGGTAAGGAATACTGTTTTCATAGGATAATCAGCACATCCACTTATCAAAATGCCACTGCTTTATAGGTGAGCCAAAAGAAGATGTTCACTTCAGAGTATCACACCAAGTTGCCAATAGAAACTGGAAAATAAAGATAGGGTGACTCTAAATCTACAGTTAAGAGTAGGGTGAACGTTGCTGCCTAAGTAACCTTCTACTTCTGCTTACTAAAGAGCTGCTCTTCATATCCCCGTAGCGTAACATTTCCCACAGACAACACCTACAAGTGCTCTTTCCTTCTTGGACACCATCAGTAGTAACACCAGGGAGACTGACTCAATAGCTACATGCCTTCACTGCAAACAGAATGTCAAAAACAAAACAGAACAAAACAAAACACCCCACAGGGGCTACAGAGAGAAAGAGTGCTGGCTGCTCTTCCAGAGGCCACCAGTAGATTCCTAGCACCCAGTTCCAGGGGATCCAGTGCCCTCTTCTGGCCTCTTTGAACACCTGCATGTACATGATGCACAAACTTATATGCAGGCAAAACACTCATACACATAAGAAAAGTAGTATTACATTTTTTAAGGACTTAGAAAAAACCCTTATCACTGTGAGTTTGAGGCCAGCCTGGTCTATAAAGTGTTCCAGCCAGAGCTGTTACACAGAGAAACCCTGTCTCGAGCCAAAAACAAAAAAACAAACACCCAAAAAATGCAGTTTGGAAAAAAAAACCCTTATAACATCGTGTAATAGACAATAATGTATCTTTTTCCTCTCTCAGCTACGAGTTGAAGAGGTATAATGAGCCAAGGAGTCTACAGATGGAGTTCCAAGATGGTCAGGGCTATACACAGAAATTCTATCTTGAAGAAAAACAAACAAAAAGGCTTGATGACATTATCCTTAGGAACAGAAAAAATTATTAGCCAGAGCTGTCATGTTTGATATGACACTAAATTATTATTTTAAAAATCAAGATGGTAACAAAACAATTATACAAAGAAAATGCCTTCAAATAATACTAGGTTAGGATGGTAACATTTGCTAAGTCACAAAGTATGGTTATGCTGGGCATAGGGGCACATGCCTGTAATCCCAGCACTTGGCAGGCAGGGGCAATGGATATCTGTGAGTCTAAGGCCAGCCAGGGCTATATAGCAAGATCCTGTCTCAGAAAACCAAACAGGGGAAAAAAAAGTTTTGAAGACAGAGTACAAACAGATGACCTTGACCCTATGTAATCTAGATCCCAAAACCCTCTCAAATTCGCACTCCTGAAAGATTTACAAAAGACACATTTTCACTCCAGACACTCCCCATACAACCTCTGCTAGAGTTCAGAATGGAAATGGACTGCCCCCCCCCCATGACTCTGATGCTTTAACTCTTTTGGTTATAAAGCTGGCAATGAGGTACATAAGTAATAATCTTTATTTGGTTTCCAGTTTACTTTTAAATAAATGCCCCTTTAAGATCGAGTGTTCTATTTGTGAATCAATCACTTATCTGTGGAGCTGAGGCACAAAGCCACGGCTGTGCAGCTAGACTGCCACTGAGCCACGCTGCAGCCCTTTCTATTTAAGAGCGGACTTTACACAGGAAGTATCTAGTTACCTCACATCTTCACCTTCCTCTAAAATAGACAAACAGATAGTACACTTTTCCTCTGTGTCTTCCTCAGTCCCTTCTTCCCCATCTTGTTTGCAGTGCAGTTTCCTCTGTGAGAACCAATCAGTTGTTACCTTATTAGCAGAGATGACATTATTGAACAACTGAGTAAAGTCTGTGTTTATTTAAAATAAAACAAAAACAAGACAAGACCACATATTCATATATAACTCATTTCCTATAAACAGTCATGAATTAACAGATGAGTTAAGTGACTACCAATTAATTACTGACTCCTAAAAGTCAGCATGAAAAGCAAAGTAACAGATTCTCTAAGCTGAACCCTATTACTGTTAATTCATGACGATGATAGTCTGCATAATTACTCTTTCAACACAGTTAAGTAAATTATTCTTCTAGTGACTATTTCAAACATCTTTGTAAGTTAATTCCAATTACAGCATTTAGTTTAAAAAAGATATAGTTAGTGGTAATGCCTGATTGACACTCTTAGAAAACATGAAAAATACCTAACAGTAACTTCTATGGTCAGTGTTCTCTGTACAGCACTGAGCATTATTTGTTCATTGTGAGCAGCTTATTTTATGTCTAGTTTGAAATTTCCACATATAACACTACAAAAGTATGAACTAAACATCAGTGAAAAGAACCGGCTAGGTGTTTTAATTGTTTTGGTTTTCCAAGACAGGGTTTCTCTGTGTAATAGACCCAACTGTCCTGGAACTTGCTCTGTAGACCAGGCTGGCCTGGAAACTCACAAAGACCAGCCCACCTCTGCCTCCCGATTGCTGGGATCAAAGGCGTGCGCCATCACTGCCCGGCTTTTCTTTTTCTTTTTTTAATCATTGTTTTTGTTATTGTTGTCTGTTTCATTTTATAGCCGAAGCAGGCCTTAAACTCACAGCAATCTCTCTGCCTCAGGCACTCGTGCTGGGAGTACAGGTGTGGCCACCGCACCTGTTAGGTGTAAGAGGATAGCCTAAATACTGTAGTATTGCCAGGCGGTGGTGGCGCACACCTTTAATCTCAGCAGTTAGGTGGCAGAGGCAGGCTGATCTTTGTGAGTTCGAGGCCAGCCTGATTTACAAAGTGAGATCCAGGACAGGCACCAAAACTACACAGAAAAACAATGTCTCCAAAAACTACACAGAGAAACAATGTCTCCAAAAACTACACAGAGAAACCATGTCTCCCCGCCCCCGCCCCCGCCCCCCCAAAAAAGAGTATTATAAAATGCACTAAAGTATCTTGAAGAACATTTAAGAAATCTATGACTTCCCATCTGAACAGGGAAGACCAGAGTATGGGAAGAAATTTCAGAGTATATAGTTGAGATAATTTTCATCATGGGAATCACTTCAATAGTGTTATAGTAGTTATACTCCACAGAATCAAAGGTCTATAACATTCCATATTATGATCGTTAACAACCCTCACCTTTTTATATTTATGTGGATATGTGCATCTTTCAATTGTTCCCTGGGATGCTCCACGATTGACATTTCCTAATCTTTCTTCCAGATGAATCAGCTCCTTAAAGTGAAGAATAACTAGTATTAAAACCACAATTCCTTTAAGATTTTTTTTTTTTTTTTTCAGAGTTGAGGACCAAACCCAGGGCCTTTTGCTTGCTAGGCAAGCACTCTACCACTGAGCTAAATCCCCAACCCCAAGAATATGTTTGTGTACAACATTCATGCCTGGTGTCTGAGAAGGCCAGAAGAGGGTATTGAATCCCCTGGAATCAGAGTTACAGACAGTTGTGAGCCATGATGTGGGCACTGGGAACTGAACCTGGGTCCTCTAGAAGAGCAGCCAAGGATCTTAACCACTGAACCATCTCTTGAGCCCCCCTTTATGTGTTCTTACAAGACAGGGCCTTACTATGCAGTGTTACCTAGCCTGGAACTCATTAGGTAGACCAGGCTAGCATAAAACTCACAGGGTTATGCTGCCATTGCCTCCCAAGTGCTTGGATTAAAAGTGTATCCCATCATAACCAGTTTAATAAAATTTTTATATTCGTTTAGGGTAGATATTCACATTCAATTTCTTTAACCAGTTCATTTTCGACTTAAGATACTGTTCTTAATCTCTGTGTAAGTCCCAGAGGCAATAGTAGAAAATCAGACATTTGGCTGCTTTCTAACTCCCAGCCACAGTAGCTATCCTACTTAACCATGAACACACATTAAATTAACTCTTGCACTAAAAATACCATTTATTTTATTTCATACCTCAAAATTGCCCCTGAAAGGACCTCTGAATGATGTTCCATCCAGTCCTGAAGAAATGTAACGGATGTGAGGATAGCCTGCCATGTCAGGAACCTGTTTTTAATGCAGGAGATGGAGGAAGTCATTAAGATTGTATTTTATTGCTAACCTTGAAGATACTCAACCTCCATTCAACTCAAGAACTCAACTCAAAGACAAACATGACTCCAACCACACATTCTATTAAGAGGGACAGTTAGGCTCGCCTTAAAATATAAGCTCTCATCTGTGAAAATATGGGTGGAAGAAACAAGGAAAACAACTGTTTCATAAGATAACAAATTTCTTACACAAAGAACTCTGCATATAGTTGGATGTAGTGAGACGTACTTGGCCCTGGCTACTCGGGAGACTGAGGTGGTTTAAGGCTAGCTCTAGTTTTCAAGGTCAGCCTGGGCAACAGCAAAATACACTCTGCCTACCCCATTTAAAACAAAACAAAACAAAAAAGCAAGGTGTGATTGCGCATGCCTTTAATTCCCAGCACTCAGGAAGCAGATCTCTGAATTTGAGGCCAACTTGGTTTATATAGTAAGTTCCAGGATGGCCAGGGCTATGTAGAGAAACCTTGTCTCAACAAGCAAGCAAGCAAGCAAATAAATGAATGAATGAATGAATAAATGCACATAATACACACACACACACACACACACACACACACACACACTTATACTCAAGCTTACTAACTAAGCCTGATGGTTTCTTGATAGCTACAAACACACTTAAGAAATTAAAGCTTTCATAAGATCATGTCAACCTCTCCATAATAAAAGCATGGAATATTCTTGATTGATTCTGTCAGTGAAACTAATTTTAACAGGTTTTTTAAAAAAAATTTGTTCAGTATAGTGAATCTTGAATATTTCAAATTCCATTTTCTGTGAGCTGGCCACAGGTTAAATTTATTTGTTACCCTAGGGACACTTGTTCTTTATGGCCATTTATGGTCATGCAGTGTGTTGAGAAATTGGCACTGCCTGACCTGGTGCTCCCACTGATGCTGAGCAGATTCTGCCTTCTCTGAGCTTTCCTGCATCTATTTAGTGGCATGCTTCTCCCGTGATGCTTTCACCACGGGCTTTCTTTCCATGTTTAATGTGGCTCCAAATACAGTTCTCAAGCACCATCTGGGGGTGCTATCCAAGGAAGGCTGTGTTTCACCTCGAGGAGCAAACATCTGTCAGGTAAGTTTTGCTCAGATGTGCACTGTAGAGCTACTGCTGCATGCTAACTGTGAACAAATCATCAATATACATCAGATCAGTGATTAAACAGAAACACGAACAAACCAAGGTTCAAGACTAGGAGCTTACAACACTCCATCTCTCTTCAATGGTTGTGTTTCCAGCCACTACGCAAAGTAACTGCAGCAGACATTCAAGTCAACTGACTATATGAAGGAGACAGAGCACCATCCTCTCTATAAATAATCTCCGACATTTAAATTGTTTTTCTTCGCTTTCTCCAACATTACTATTTGTTTTTATGTTTTGTTTTTCAAGACAGGGTTTCTCTGTGTAGCCCTGGTTGTCCTGAAACTAACAAAGATCTGCCTGCTCTCTGCCTCCTGAGTACTGGGATTAAAGGCCTGCACCATCACCACCTGGCTTTCCAGCATTATTTTTAATCAGCCTCTGCTGAATCAAAACATACTTCTAGCAGAAGACTCTACAGACAACTCACATGTGAAAAATAATTCAAAATAAAATAATTATCTAAAAGCAGAAACTCTCAACCTTCAATGGCATATTATTACATTATCTGCAGCTTTACTTATAACCAAGAGCACACAAAGCAACTTAGAAAACACTCTGCCTCCACATATTCTGAATCTTCCCTCTGAAACCCTTTCCCTGTCTCTCTCCTCTACCTTCTGTGGATGCTTCTTCTCCAACTCACATTTAGTCTTCTGGCTTCCCATCCTGGTCCACACTTAACTGACTACTCCTCTCTCCTCTCTTTGAACAAGTTGTTGTTTCTATTGGCTTTCTGTCAAGTCAAAACATTTCTTGTTCTCCCAAACCTCAATACTCCTTAATCTTGGAATTTCTACCAATTCTACCCTTCATAGGCAAGCCACAAGTACTGTGCATTTAGTGTCTGCAAGTTCTCATCTTTTCAAAAAAGCACCCCAAGAGCCAGTGTCTCAGTGGTACAGTGCTTACCTAGGGAGCACAGGACCTCGGGTTCAATTTTACCACCTCAAAAAAGGAAGGGGATGGGAGAAGAGAGAGAAGGAGAAAGGAAATGTAGCCATCTCCATTTCTCACTAAACCACTGACAAAACTCACTACGATGTCAACACTCGGAAGCTTTATTATCTGTATGACGTGACACTACTGACCATATACATTTATGAAATACTCTAGCTTTGTTTCTCAGCTTGAGCTAGTTCCTGTCACTTGATTGAGGTACACTGCCATTTGTATGTTTCTTCTCTCCACTTCCCTTCTTGCCACTTATACATTCTCTTGGAAAATCTACTCTTCCTTGGATTTGATTCCTTAGCAATGAATGATACCATGTCAGGTTAAAAACATATCTTTAGCCCAGATATCTTTCTTCTTTTTTTGTTTGTTTATTTTTGTTTTTGTTTTTGAGACAGGGTTTCTCTGTAGCTTTTGGAGCCTGTCCTGGAGCTCGCTTTGTAGACCAAGCTGGCCTCGAACTCACAGAAATCCGCCTGGCTCTGCCTCCAGAGTGCTGGGATTAAAGGCGTGCACCACCACCGCCTGGCAGCTTTCTTATTAGACACAGCTATCCCAGATTCAGTAGGTCTAAAATCTCTCATCTAACCTTTTCTCAAGCCATCTAATATTGTCCGATACAGTAAAAGGCATTACACTTTTCACCCACACTAGAAACCTAAGTCAGCCTAAGTGTCACTCACTGTGTGGTGCTTTTCCTTCTATCTGCCAGTGCGTTTATCTCAGGAACTTACTAACCTTTATGTCTTCTACCAAAACAAGGAGTTTCCTTCTCCTACCTTTAAATCTTCTTTTCCCAAAATTGAGGATCATCATATTAAATCACTCAAAAAGCATAAATACAACCAAAACATCTCAGCTGGGAGGCAGAGGCAGGCATCTCTCAGAGTTCGAGGCTAGCCTGATCTACATATGAGTTCAAGGACAGCCAAGGCTACAAAGAGAGTCCCTGTCTCAAAACAAAACAGCAGCAGCAGCAGCAGCAGCAACAACAACAACAACAACAGACTCTCCTGAGGCTGCTGAGTCCCGTTTCCTGTCAGAGCAGCTTTGTGTTCTCTTCCCCCCCACCCCAACTCCCCGTACTGAACACAAGCTCCGGAGTGCTGGGCAAAGGCGGGGCAAACACTGGCACTGAGCTGCCCCAGCTGGTACATCTGGAGACACAAGCTTAGGTGGACTCCCAGTGCTTGTTGCTGTTTGACAGCTCTCAACCAGTATCAACCTCTGCAAAATCAGTCCTCCAAATTCCAAGCTGCCTAGGACAAGAGACAATGAGGACTCTGCAGTGGCCCTTGTACAACAGAGTCCTTCCTCTCTTCTCCTCACACCTACAGTTCGTGTTACAGTGACCTTTTTGTTTGTCAACACTGCAGCAACAACACCCACAGTATGATGGCATCCCAGCAGACCCAATTCTCTGATGCCTGTATCTTGGTGACAGCAGAGCATGTGCACCTGGGTGTGCAGAAAAGTCCACTTCTCAGCATGTGGTACATCAAGAGTATATTTTACAATTCAATTACAAACTCAGATTTCAATATATCTAATATCTTTTCATAGCATATACAACATCTAACTAATTAAGGGAATTATTCCTAAATTCTAGTAAAATATCTACTGTACCAAAATATTCTAATACAATCTTTAACTTAGAAAAGGCATGTTACTTTAGAAGGCACGTCAGAGGGTTACAAACGCTCATTTTACCATTAAAGGAAGTGCTCCTAACTGTAGGTGATGAAGCCGAGGGGGGGCATGGTAATGGGCCAGGTGAGGGTGCAGCGCACCAGGCGTGTAGGTAGCTGCTGTCACTCCGGCTTCAATCCCCAGCTCCCTAAGAAAGAGTGAGAGCAGTTTAACTCTGTGTCGTCCTTACAGTCTCTTTACCGCCAACAGAAGTGGAAGCAATTTCAAAAATCCTGTAATGTTTCTTAACTTATACAGCTAAGGCAAATGTAACTTAGCCCCCCACCCAAAATTTTACTAATAATTTCAAGTGTATTTCAGAAATAAATGTTCAAAAAGCTTCATTTTGTGAGCATAAGCAGAAAAGCATTTCAACTCAGTTCCACTCAGTCATGAAAGCAAGACAGATAACAAGTGGTTCCTAGGGTCCCTTCCAACCAAGGACCTGCTCTCCTCAAGGAGCACACCAAATAAGAGCTGACTGCTTTGTAGGTTCATCTGAATGTGACACAGGTCCCCAGGCCTGTGCTTGCTGGCTTCTTGGTGTCAATGACAATTAGAAGAGCTTCTACACCTAAAACCTTGAGCGGTGACCCCACAAGAAGGGCCAAAGTGGCATATAATGAAGCTCCACTTGCTTACTCCACTCTGTGCTCTGCTATAATGACCGCAAGTGGATTCAAAAGGGAGTGTAATTCACACCCACTTCTCCAGAACAAACTAGACTTCTCTGTCCAATGGAGGACACTGTAGGTAGAGCCCTGACTAGGGAGGTGGATAAAGAGGCCAGGCAAAGAGGGTCACATCAGGAGTCTGGCCTTAGTGGCAGACACTCAGGAAACAGAAAAATACTCTAGTACTTGCTATGGAATACTCCTTCTGTACACTGTGAAGATGTGTTGCTCTCATTATTAGTAACAAGCTGATTGGCTCATGGCTGGGTAGAGTCATCAGGGCAGAGAGAATGCTAGGGAGAAGGGGAGTCACAGGAGTCTGGGGAGATGCCATGACACAAAGCTAACAGGATGGAAAGTACACAGATGAATAGAAATGAGTTAATTTAAGTTATAAGAGCTAGCTTAAAATAAGCCTAAGCTATTGGCCGAGCACTGATAATTAATATTAAGTCTCTGTTCGGTTATTTGGGAGCAGCTGGTGGGACAGAGTTGATCAGAAGTCTAGATGGAAAATTCCACCTGTAAGTCCTCTCAACTACATATGGAATTTGTCAGACAAACTCAGGTGTAAAGAACTAAAGAGTGTGGCCAGGAAGGAGAGGCACGTGGGGACACAGGCTGTGGTCAACAGACGCAAACATTCACTTCACAGGACTAAGTTCTGCATTTCCACAGCATCTCCTCGTGGCTGAATGGGCAGCAATAGCTATACACCCAAAACTGCTTAAAGGGAGACTTTAAATGCCATCATAGAAAAATAAAAAAGATTGAGGTATAGATACACTGGTTAACCTGAGTTCTCATTCTACAATGTCCCCAGTCCACACAATTATCATCTGACACAAAACTTAAAGGCAACTAACAGCTGTCTCCCTGTTTCAGGTGGCTCCTGCCCCAGAACTCAAGATCTTGCTGTCTTTCCCTCCCAGAGGCAGCTCCTCCCAGCAGAACTGCTTCTCCACACAGCCGCTCTCTGTGGTATGCATTCCACTACAAGGGATTTCTCCCCAGTTTTCCCAGAAGCTGCTTAGCACAGTTTGAAATAAGTGAGGTACTGACCAGGCAGATCTCTCTGGAGCCTGGCGAGGATGTGAGGACATGGTTTGAGGCACATGAATATGATGCCCATGGCCATAGTTTGGGTGCATCCTATGTGGATGGGGCGGGGGACGTTCATGTGCCCGCCTGGAAACACAGAACACAAAAAGACCACTGGAAATAATTGAATAATTGGTTATTCCTTAATGCAGAACAAAATTCTGTTAATATTATGAAAATCTATAAAAATCATGATGAAATTAATTTACATTAAAAACGTTATTATTAAATAAAACAACACATGAAATTCTCTACACAAACTCACTGTGCATTTATTCTACTATCTATAGTTAATATCATTCAGGAAACCAGGCATGGTGGTGAAAACATTTAATCTCAGCATTTGGGAGCCAGAGGCAGCTGGGTCTCTGTAAGTTCAGGGCTAGCCTAGTCTACAAAGTTCATGGCCAGCCAAGGCTACATAGTGAGATCCTGCCTCAAAAACAAAATAAAAAAATTCTACAAAAAAGGTAATTCTGGCATTCTCTTGAAACTTCTACAGTGTATATTTTAATTAAGAGAACAGCAGAATGTTAAAAAGTTAAAAGCTTAAAAAAATGAAAATTTTTATTTTGCTATACTTATTAAAAAAAATCCAATCATTTTAATAGATTAAAATATGAGGGCTTTTTCCCTCTTGGAGAAAGGTCAGAAGACAGTTTGCAGGAATCTGTTTTCTTTCCTTTTTTTAAATTTATTTATTTTAATTTCATGTGCATTCATGTTTTGCCTGTCTGCATGTCTGTAAAAGTGTCAGATCCACTGCCACTGGAACTGGAGTTACATTCGGTTGTGAGCTGCCATGTGGGTGCAGGGAATTGAACCACGGTCCTCTGGAAGAGCAGGCAGTGCTTTTAACGGCTGAGCCATCTCTCCAGCCCCAAGAATCTGTTTTCTCATTCCACCATGTAGGCCTGGGGATCAAACTCAGGTCATCAGGCTGGGCAGCAAGCACCTTTACCCACTGAGCCACCCTGCTGGCTCCATAGGCATTTTCTATAAAGGCTAACCATTAAAATATCAAGTCTATAGTCATATGATCTCTGAAAAAATAACCAGCTAGATCTTTTGTCATGCCAAAAATATGAGACAATATGGGAATGAAAAAGCTAAGCTGTTTTCTACTAAAACTTTTATTTACAGAAATTGATAGTGAGTTGTCTTGATAATTCATAAATTTGCTGTCTTGATAATTCATAAATCAGATGATTGGGAATATCAAATCCTGAATTGTCAGAAGAAAAAGTTGTCTTAGTCTTATTATGAATATGGTGGGGGGGCACTACACTATTGGAAGGTTAGTAAGGCTTTGTTGAGATTGGATCTCATGTGGCCTAGGCTGGTCCTGAACAGAATTGTGATCCTCCTCTACTTTCCACCTCAAGTACAGCACCATGCCTGCTCCTTATGCAATGCAGAGGACCAAATCCAGGATTTCATGCAAGCTAGGCCAGCACCCCAAAACTGAGCTATACCCCAACCCTCTGTGTCAGTTTCTGAAACTGTTTGTTTGTTTGTTTTTGGTTTTCAAGACAAGATTTCTCTGTGTAGTCCTTGCTGTCCTAGAACTGGCTCTATAGACCAGGCTGGCCTCAAAATCATGGAGATCTGCCTGCCTCTGCTCTGCCGGAAGTAAAGGCCTGTGCCACCACCGCTCGACCAGTTTTAGAACTTCTATTACTATTCTTTCCTCTTGTTAATAACATGATAAATCAAATCAGATCTTGGACATCTTTCAATCTTGTTCTTCAGGATCAATGTTCATATCAATCATAACAGAGAAACAGACTTATTTGCTTGAAGACACTCACATTGTCAACAGCTACAATGAAGGATAGGACATAATAAAGTTATTTTATGGTTGGTATTTCTCCAGTTGGGGATAAAGCTCATCCAGTGGTAGAACACTTCTCTATTATGTGCAGGATGCCATGGATTCAATGTCCAGCATCACTAACCAAAATAAATAAATAGATAAATAAAGGTGATTTCCTAGTGTGGTGAAGATTTACTACAGCTACACTGTGCTTTATTTTACGGTGACCATAATCCCTACTAGGTGTGATGGTGCTTATCTGTCACCTTAGCACTCTGGCTAAGGAAAGAGGCTTATAAATTCAAGGCCAGTCTGGTCCATACAGTGAAACCTAGTTTCAAATCATGAAAGATTTCATACGTGAAAGACCAATAGAACATGAAGGAAAGCAAACACAGCTTCCTTAAAACCATGAGACCTACGTTGGATGCTGCATCATCCTCCTCCTCTGAACTTCCATCCTCTGCATCACTTCATGAGGGTGCAGTCTCTGAGCTGGAGGTGCTGGGGCTGGAATATGGTGTGAAATTGGCTGGTGAGCAGGAGGAAGATGCTGAGGGATGGGTGCAGTTGTACTGCTTAAATGAGTTGGGGGCGGGGGCGCCACAGGGTGAGATGCTGCATGAGAAGATATCTGAGAATGGAAAGCATGTACAGGATGAGGAATAACATAATCCACTTGGGGGGGAGGCTGAGTCTGAGGAGGGGCATTTCCATGAGAGTGAGGGCAACCCGAGGCTTGATGGTGCAGTGGTCTTGTCAAGGAAGCATCTGCAAGAAAAGTGTTTCCTGTAAATACATATAGATTGACTTCATTCACAGTGTTACAATTTACAACAACCTATTATGATACTGTACCAAAATTTCTGGAAAAGTACCCCAATAAAAACTGGTAAATGCTGAGTAACATCTTATGTGCTGTTCCCCCAACCCCGAAACAAGTGCACACATGCACACAAGCACAGACCATTTCTACCATAAAATTTGTATGAGTTTTGTGTCAGAAAAAAATACCTTAAATACAGATAGCTGCTGACCAAACACCCTCTCTAAAGGTTCATATAATTAATATACTCATCTATAAGACACAGGTATATATTATTAGCCCCACACAATCAACCAAGTGTTTAATAAGAGATTTGATTTTCATTAATTTTACTTATATGCTAGTGTGTGTGTGTGTGTGTGTGTGTGTGTGTGTGTGTGTGTGTGTGTGTCTTTGACTGCTATATGTTTAGGTGCCCATGGAGGCCTGAAAGGGGGCATTGGACCTCCTGGAGCTGGAGTTACATTACAGGTAGTTGAGGGTGCTGGGAACCAAACTCAGGTCCTCTGGAAGAACAGTATATATTCTTGACCACCATTCCAACCCCTCTAAATTTTTGTTTGTTAGTTTTTCAAGACAGAGTTTCTCTGTACAGGCCTGGCCATCCTAGAATTCGCTCTGTAGACCAGGCTGGCCTCTGGGAGATCTGCCTGCCTCTGCCTCCTGAGTGCTGAGATTAAAGGTGTGTGACACTACCACCTGGCCTAAATTTTTTAAGTAAATGTGAGGTGCTGGAGAGATGGCTCAATGGTTGAGAGCACTGGCTGCTCTTCCAGGGGACCTGGGTTCAATTCCCAGCACCTACATGGCAGCTCACAACTGTCTGTAACTCCAGTTCCAGGGGATTCAGCATTCTCACACAGACATTCATGCAGTCAAAACACAAATGCACATTAAAAAAAAAAAATGTGAATCTAAGAGATTAATTTATTTTCTAATCACTAGTCTTTTTTTTCCCCCCAGAATTGTTGACTTGTATTCTAAGATTGTTTATTTGTCATTTTCTTATTTAAAGTACTATTTGTCTATGTGGAAATTTTGTAATAAAAAGGATGAATATTTTTCCAAATTGTGTTTATTTCCCCACCACACGAATTTTTGCTTTTCTGCTGTCAGACTGAACACTGGGAACATAGTTTAGTGATACATTGTCCTGGGTCCAAGCCCAGAAACTGGGGGGCGGCGGCGGCGGGGACGGGACACACAACACACATGACTAAATCGCAGAAATGAAAATTACAGCTTTTTGTTTGTGCAGACAATACCCTGCTACATAATCCAAACTGACTTCCAACGTGCAACCTTCCCACCTCAGCCTCACGTGTGCTGGAATTTCAAGCATGCAGCTAGTTCCTAAATGTTTCACTTTCCTTAATGATTTCTTGTCAAGAGAGCTGTAGAGAGGAAAGGGACTCAGTCCCCTGGACACAGGTTCACACATACTGCTGCCCTTGCCTTTCATGTCACATCCTGTACTACAGACAGAGAAGCTTAACAAGACGCTTTCTCTCACATCTTCAATGAAAATCTTTACATTTCCATCATTGTTGAAATACTCATCTCTCTTACTGAGAAACCTACATCTACTTGACATTAAAAGTCAGTCAGTCTAGGTATAATGTGCCGTCTATAATCCCAGCTCCTTGAACGGTGACACTAAGGGAGGAGATTCTAAATTCAAATCAAGCTGAACAACACAATGAAAAAAGGAAAAAGAGAGATAAATAAGAAACCTGGTATTTTAGTCCAAACTTCATTTCACTGGACAGTGTGTGTGTGTGTGTGTGTGTGTGTGTGTGTGTGTGTGTGTGTGTGTTTGTTTCAAGGCAGGGATTCTGTGCAGCCCTGGCTGTCCTTAAATTCACAGAGATCGTCCTGCCTCTGCCTCCAGAGTGCTGGGAGTAAAGGTGTGCACCGCCGCCATGCCAGGCAGAACAGAACAGTTCTTTAGTTAGTGTGTCTGTCTGCACATTTCTGTGCACGCTGGTGTACGCATGGGAGCCAGAGTTTGACATCGAGTGGTGTTCTTACTAACTTTTGTGCTGGCTAGTTTTATGTCAACTTGACACAAGCTAGAGTTATCTGAAAGGAAGTAAACGCAATTGAGAAAATGCCTCCCTAAGATCAGACTGTAGGGCATTTTTTTTTAAATTAGTGACTGCTGGGGGAGGACCCCACCCATTGTGGGTGATGCCATCCTTGGGCAGTTGGTCCTTAGGTTCTTTTTTTTTTGGGGGGGGGGGATGGTCCTGGGTTCTTTAAGAAGAAAGGCTGAGCAAGCTAGGGGAAGCAAGCCAGTAAACAGCACCCTTCCATGGCCTCTGCATCAGCTCCTGCCTCCAGGTTCCTGCCCTGTATGAGTTCCGGTCTTGACTTCCTTCAGTGATGGACTATGATGTGCCACTGTGAGTCAAATAAACCCTTTCCCCCTAAAGTTGCTTTTGGTCATGGTGTTTTATTATAGTAATAAAAAGCTAACTAGGACAACTCTATTTTTTGAGAGGTTTTCTCATTGGGAACTGGGGCTCACTGATTCAGTGCAGTTAATCTGATGGCCAATAAACCTTGTTCTCCTGTCTTGGTTCTCCAGCACCTGGATTACAGGCACACAGCACACTATGTTTAAGCTTTTATCCATGGGTTCTGGAAACAGAACTTAGGTCCTTATGCTTACATGATAAGCACTTTACTGACAGCCCACTCACAACCCATCATTTGGGGATAGTCTAGTAATCTAAATTGGAGCTACAGTTTCTTACTAGTTTACTAGTCATTTTTGAAGTCAATTTTTTAAAATTTATTTGTATTTTATGTACATTGGTGTTTTGCATGCATTTATGTCTGTGTGAGGGTGCCAGATCCCCTGGAACAGGAGTTATAGACAGTTGTGAGCTGCCATGTGGGTGCTGGGAATTGAACCTGGGTCCTCTGGAAGAAGGACACCGCTGGGAATTCAGAGTGTCTTCATTCATGTTTACATTTGCCCCATTGATGTTTCTTATTGTATAGCTTTTCACTTAGTTTATTTGTGAATTCAACTGTATACCTATGATTTACTCATTTTAGAAATGTAATCACATTTTAATACTTTGTATAAAGGAAATTTAGGTTCAAAACCAAAGGGTCTACTTGTCACTTATAGTATGAAGACTGCTTAACTTCTTCTTTTTTTTTTTTTTTTTTTGGTTTTTCAAGACAGGGTTTCTCTGTGTGGCTTTGCACCTTTCCTGGAACTCACTTGGTAGCCCAGGCTGGCCTCGAACTCACAGAGATCCGCCTGCCTCTGCCTCCCGAGTGCTGGGATTAAAGGCGTGCGCGACCACCGCCCGGCTGAAGACTGCTTAACTTCTTATTCACTATAGCAAACAGCGCGCAGTGCACACTCTGGCTCAAAGGCTGAGAAGAGCTTCTGCTCGATGCAGTAGTACATACCTGCCTGCATTTCAGCATTCAGGAGGCTGAGGTAGGAGGTAGATCATGAGTTCCAGGCCATATATTTAAGACCCTGTCTCAACCTCCTTCCCAAATAATTGCAGACAGTTTTATTTCTATCATCTGATAGCAGAGCTTTACAGATCACAAAACATTCCAAAGATGGCTTTCCAAGCACAGTGGTTTCACTGACTTCTCAAGACCATGCACTTTCAAAAGCAAACAAGTTTTCTTAATGTAATAGTATTAGTGGTGTCCAAAGTAACTGAGCCAAAGTTTTGCCATCTATACCCAATCATAATTATTCCTATTTTACCAGCATAAAAAAATGAAAACAAAGGTGGCAAATAGCTCACCAAAAGTCTCTAAGCTAACTTGCCAGAGCTGGGAAAGTCCACTCACATCACCAGTTCATGTAAAAACCAGCGCTTTCTCTCAACCAATCTCTCCCAGTAGGATTTCAATGAAAGGGGGTATTAGAACATGTTGTACATAAAGTGTACTAGAAATGTGAAGGGGAAGTGGGGAAAGGAAAACTACACATTGACAAATACACTCCCCAGGGGAACAGCAGCCTGGAGCAGGGAAATCAGTCAAAATGCCTCTCACATGGGGATACAACTCAAATCCCTACCTTCGCTCACAGAGCTCCCCAGTGACAAGCAGAAAACTGGTACAACCTCTTCAAGAGAAATTTAACAGTGCTGACTTGAAAGTGCATTTCTTTCACCACAGAAAGACTCAAGCAAGCACTAAAAACTTAAACATTCATCAAGAGAGGGCTGGTTTAAGGTAATGGAATGTTCTGAAGGCGTTTAAAAATAACCAATAAGGGAGGGAGTGGAAAAAACACAAATACCACTGAGCTCCAGTATTTTTGTTTGGGTTTTGTTTTTCAAGACAGGATTTCTCTGTGTAGCCCTGGCTGTCCTGGAACTCACTTTAGACCAGGTTGGCCTCAAAGTCAGAGAGATCTGCCTGCCTCTGCCTCCAAGTGCTGAGATTAAAGGTGTGCACCACCACTGTCTGGCTCTGAGCTCCAGTTTTATGAGTTAACCATGGTGAGAAAACAACAACAACAATGTATTATTAAATCAAATAAAAATGCAGAATATTGTATAATGAAATGGCTTTTTTATTATTTATTTTTATTTTATATTAATTGATGTTTTGCTTACATGTATGTGTCAGAAGCCCTGGAAGTAGAGTTACAAACAGGCGTGAGCTGCCTGCCATGTGGGTACTGGGAATTGAAAACAGGTCCTCTGGAAGAGCAGCCAGTGCTCTTAACTGCTGAGCTGTCTCTCCAGCATCCCTCCAGAACAAATTCTGGTTCTAAACATGTTCTAACTCAACTTTGTATTTCATACTGTAATAGTGAGAATCTAAATAATACATCACTAATTTCATTGTTCATAGTTTAGCCTGATTCCAGCTCTGTCTACAAGGGTAAGTTTTACTACTGAAATGAAGAAACTCAAGAGGATAAATAACTGAAATGCAGACAACCAAAACAAAAGGCAATTTCCTTACTAACCTGCAGGCTTACTCTTAGTGTAAGTTATTAACAAAGTATTTGTTAAGCTTCCATCTTATAATTAGCTCAGACTCAATCAAGTACTATGTTACATGGCCCCTGGAGAGTTATCAATTTCAAGCTATCTAATGGATTCCAATTTCCTTAGAGCTGCCATGCCAGGTTCTGTTGTTGCCCATACCAAATCAGTCATTCTGTCAAAATCCTCTCTCTTATGCCTTTGTTAACTCAGAATTCTTTGAATAGAACTTGAGACTTCTTGAATAAAATTTCCTTTACCATGCCTACAAATACTACAAAACTTTCACATTTCTTAAGTGACTCCTAAAAACTAAAGCCAACTCCCTTAAAATGTCCTTAAGAATATAAGGTGCCACTCAATACATCTCAATTTCACAGACAGTTGTATGGAAAAAATAAATCGCACCCTTAAGTCAAATAAAACTTATAAACCAAGATTACTCTAATTCCATGCCCTTTAAATTCATACTTACAAGGAGGTGGTGGCATGTAATGCCGACATGATGAGAGAGAAGGCTGTGGAGGGGGCTGGGGCTGGGGCTGTGCAACCATGCTCGAGCCATAGCTATCTATTACTAATGGCTGAGTCGGGGCAGCAGCAGCCTGGTGGCCAAAGACCGCAGCTCGGGAAGAAGAGACAGGGCAGCAGGGGTCGAAGGCAGATGCACCATGGAAACCCCCACTTCCGTGAGTCCTGAGAGCACTGCTGCTCAGATCAACTGGCAATGCCTGCTGGGTAAAGAACAATTAGAGTTTACCTTTCTCAACTTTCATGAAAACTTCATTTCTTGTCACATGACAAATTATCCCCAGTGATCTTGGAAATGGTAATTCTTTGTATGAGAAAAATCAAACACAAAGACAATACTGTATGAAGCCTGAACTTTAAAATTTGCATTTTTACACTCAAAATATGAAATCAACTCTATTTCAGTGAGGTATAAGATAGAAGATAAACATTTAACTGATATGTTATTGTATGATTTATTTCTTGGGACTAAAGAGATAGCTCATTGGTTAAAATCATAAGATCCTTTTGCGGAAGACCTAGGTTTGATTCCCAGCACCCACAGTAGGTAGCTCCCAGCTACCTGAAACTATAGTTCCGGAACATCTTTTCTGGCCTCCCTGAACACCTGCATAAATGTGGTGCATAGAGATAAGCAGGAATATATACATAAACTAATTAGAAAAAAATTAAAGATTTATTTCTATCATATTATGTACAACTGGGACTACAAGAAAAGAGGGTTTGAAAGCAGTCCTGTGTTCCTCTGAAATCAGGACTTCAGGACTCCTCACACAGTATGCTATCACAGCATTGAAAACATTAGAATTCTATTATTAACAACCTGTCTATCCAAACTTTCTATATTATTTTATAATATTCAACTAAAACTCAAACAAACCGGGCATTAGTGGCGCACGCCTTTAATCCCAGCACTCGGGAGGCAGAGCCAGGCGGATCTCTGTGAGTTCGAGGTCAGCCTGGGCTACCAAGTGAGCTCCAGAAAAGGCGCAAAGCTACGCAGAGAAACTCTGTCTCGAAAAACAGAAGAAAACAAAAACCTCAAACAGTACACACACACACACACACACACACAGAGAGAGAGAGAGAGAGAGAGAGAGAGAGAGAGAGAGAGAGAGAGAGAGAGAGAGAGAGAGAGAGAGAGCGCGCGAGCGCTGGGCATGATGGCACACAGCTTTAAGTCCAGCACTGAGGAGGCAGAGGCAGGAAGATCTCTGTGAGTTAGAAGTCAGCCTGAGCTACATAGTGAGTTAGGAAAAATTAACATTTTCTTCCCTCAAAGCATGTGACTTGAAAAGCCCAAAGTACAATTGCCACCAACAATGAGTATGTCAGAATAAACTAGAGTCTTCATGTTCCCTACATAGAAATGATGATTGTTTGTGAAGGACATGAAGGGTATTCTATTGCTCACCATGCATTATCTACGTGTATCAAATTACTGTATAGAGAAATAGACACAACTATGTGCTAGTTACTTAAAACTCTAAATGCTGGGTAGTGGTGGTGGACACCTTTAATCCCAGCACTCAAGAGGTAGAGGCAGGCGGATCTCTGAGATCAAGGCTAGCCTGGTCTACAGAGCGAGTTACAGGACAGCCAAAGCTAGAGAAACCCTGTCTCAAAAATCCAACCCTTCAATCCATGGCTGATATGTAAAATTAAATTAATTATAAAAAACAAAAACAAAAAAACCCAACCCTTCCCCACCAAAAAAAACCCCACGTGTAAACACTTGATCTTACTCTAAAGCAGATTATAAAGCAAGACCTGCCTCTTTTTTGGGGGAGGGGGATTGTTAAGTAATTTAAACACACTATCTACCAGTTAGGTTCAGTACACTTGTACCTTCCAAAGAAAGTAACAGCCAGGTGTGTCACTCTAGCCCTCAGGAAGGAGGAGCAAAGCCAATCAGCTTACTGAAGATTTTATCTCCAGAGTCACATGTGGCTAGGAAGATGGTTCAGCATGAGGACATGAGTTTGATTTCTCCAGAAACCACATGACAAGCTAAGTGCACACCTATAACCTCAGCCCTGGGGAGGAAGAGAGGGTGATTCCTGGGGCTTATTCCCATCAGCTCCAGGCTGTTATACATGAGACAACTGTGAGCTAAGCCAATCAACAGTGATTTTATCATCTTCCTAATGCTGCAACCCTTTAATACAGTTGTGGTGACCCCAGCCATAAAATTATTTTCATTGCTACTTCATAACTATAATTTTGCTGTTAGGAATTGCAATGTTAAAGTCTGTGTTTTCTGATGGGTCCAACCCCCCCCCCCAACACACACACACACTTGCACAGGGGTCATGACACACGAGTTAAGAACCATCGCTCTAAGGTGAACAGAATTGGCAAAGACAGTCACATACTGACTCCAGCCAAAGGAAACATTGTTTATATAACTGATCAATCTCCTACACACTTCTTTTTTTTTTTTTTGAGTCAAGGTCTCATTATTTATTCCTAGTTATTTTGGAACTTGCGATATAGACCAGACTCACCTGGAAATTAAAGGGATTCACCTGCCTCTGCCTCTGAGTGCTAGGGTTCTCTCTTACCCCTCCAACTCCTTTTTTGAGACAGGGTTTCTCAGTGTAGCCCTGGCTATCCTGGAACTCACTCTGAAGACCAGGCTGGCCTCAAACTCAGGGATCTGGCTATCTCTGCCTGACTGCAGCTGTATTCTTTACCAACTCAACAATGTAACGTCTGTGACAAACTCATCTGTCAGCAGCTCCCTCTCTCATGAACAGGGAAGCTAGTGGAGCTACCTCATCATTGCCTACCATTCTAGTTAAGCCTACTCTGTTTTCAACTCCCATTGCTAGTAAGAGGAAGCTTTCCTTTATGGCAGGGCCTTCCACACATCTCCTTCCCAAGAGACACAGTGGCTTCAGACAACCAGTTAATACCCTGAAGCAGAACACCATCTGAAATTTCAGTAGTACATTAAACTAATTCTGCAAATCCCTCCCGATGGCAGCAGCTAGCTTCATCTTTTAAAGAGAAGACTTCTCCATTAATTTGAAGTGATTAGAACCCAAAAGAGACAGCCAACAAAATCTGAAAGGCAAAACAGTGCTTTAGAAAAAAAGGTCAGGAGGCACAGAAAGGTAGCCTCTCAACTCCTCTCTGCTTTGTCAGCCACATGACTTCCCTGAAATAACATCTTTTGGGGTCTTGTTTCTAATTGCGTTCAGTGTGTGTGTGTGTAAGTGCACATGCATGTATAAGTCAAAGAACAACTTTAAGAGGCTGGCACTCTTGTTTGCAATGATTTCAACCTTCTGTAAACCAAGATTTAATTTAAAAATTCACAGCTTTATTAAATAAGGCTTGTTTTGCATTCAAGAATACGGCTTAGGCCGGGCAGTGGTGGCGCACGCCTTTAATCCCAGCACTCGGGAGGCAGAGGCAGGCGGATCTCTGTGAGTTCAAGGCCAGCCTGGGCTAGTGAGTTCCAGGAAAGGCACAAAGCTACACAAGAGAAACCCTGTCTCGAAAAACCAAAAAAAAAAAAAAAAAAAAAAAAAAAAAAAGAATACGGCTTAGTACACAGAGAAACCCTGTCTCAAAAAAACAAAACAAAAAACAAACAAACAAACAAAAAGAATACAGCTTAGTTCATGGATACACTCACTTTCCACAGCACCACATAGAACACATCTCTGGGGGTTTCCACTCTTTCTGAAGGCAACACAAGGTGTTTTGTTTTGTTTTGTTTTGTTTTTTAAAGGGAGTGGGAGAGAAAGTGGGAAAGAGGAAGAGAGGAAATTATTCGTGAAAAGCACAGACCTGGTCGTGGTAGCTGGAACTAGAGCTGCTATTTGCACCACAAGGAGCCTGTACTTGAGGAGGTCTTTCCACAGGACAAGCAGGATCGCTGAAGGAGGGGGAGACTGGGACCGCTGGGGGGTGGGGAGTATGGTGGTGGTGGTGGTGATGCTGGAAATGGTGACCATGCTGCTGAAAACAACTTGAGTGTGGATGTGCTAATGCATGGTGACTCTGGGACGTCCCTCCGCACGGTGAGTGCTGGGGACAGCAGGAAGGTAGCCGTGGCATTGCAGGAGGGCCCGTCTCTGGGACAGCACTAGATGCAGTTCTCCTTGAGTCATCTTGAAACAGAAACAAAGGCAAAGAATGATCAAATACCACTCTGCAAACCTAAGTACTGTGTATTAACCTGTAAACAAGAACTTAATGTGCTAGTGGGCTGGGAGGGTCATCAGAAGTGACAGACTTGCTGCTCGAGACTGACCACCTTAGTGAGACCCCTGGAACCTACACGACGGAAGGAGAGAAATGACTACCTCAGTTGTGATCTGAACTGTGGACATGCGTGCACATACCAATCAATCAATCGATGTCATCTTTAAAATAAATATGAATGTGATGGTGCCATACACTTAACACATACAGTATGCAATGTTATGCACTGTCTCCACACTATGACTTTTCTGAAAAGAAATTCTTCAGGGGGTTCATATGTATCATGATGTATAAATTTGACAAGAGATCATCGTTTCTTAGTATTTGATACCAATAAAAATCAGGCTGGAGCACTATCTGCCAATCCTTTCATTTGATTCTTATTTTTATAATAATTATTATTAATATTAATACTTTTTATGTGTTGTATGGTATCATATAAAATGTTAGAATAAAGAGGTGTCTCATCTGAGTGAGAGAAAAACACCTGGCAACACAGTATCAACTTAATGACTATTTGCTGAACATATAAATACAGCAGATGGTAAGCACAATTCAAGTACATGCACAGACTACAAAAGTGAGCTGTGCTGAGTATGGCAGGTTTGAAGGTGACTCCCGAATGGTCCAGGGGAGATGTCCAAGGATGGCTGGATATAAAGTTGAAAACAAGGAGAATGGTATAAAAATCACAGAATGGAAGTCAGCTTCCTGGTGATGGGTGAAAGCAATGCAATTCTGAAATGGGAGGGCCAAGGAAAAGCCTGGGAAGAAGACAAGATGGACCCAGACATATGGTGCGTGTCTAGTCACTCTGAAAGTCAGAAGCACATTAAAGAAAGAACAGGCCCGACAGTAGGTGAAAGCACTTGCCACTGAGTCTGAGGACGTGTGTTTAACTCCTGGACCCCATACTGTGGAGAGAACTGACTTCTCCAAGTTGTCCTATGACCTCGAATGGAAACAACCCAAATTAAGTACACACAGGTAACTCAGGAGTACCTCTCCATGTACTAGGAAATGGAACTGGTGAGGATACTGAAGACAAAGAGAACACAATGTTATGGCTAGAGACAGAACACAGACTTGGGATTCTGAATAGACAGTGGGTTAGTAGTTAATCAGCATCTCAAAAGAATTGCAGGCATAAACACACAAAGGCTTTTACAAAGGCTAACATCAGGTGCTGCAGAAGCACATGCCTGAGAATTTTATTCTTTAATTTCCTCCCACGGGGATGAAAGCCCCGAGGAAAAGGAAAAGTTAGAAAACCATGGCGGGGAAGGAAAGAGAGCCCACAGGACACAGAGGTGAGTTACTAGCAATCGCCCACTTTGAGGTACTCGCACTTGTGGAGACATCAGCGCTCATGGCACCCGGTCATTACCTGCACCATTTAGGAATTTGGATATGAGTAGAGTTAACTGGCTTAAGTGATTCAAGGTTGAAAATCTGGACAAAACAGGGAAACACATGATAGGCTGAGGTTTAATTGACATTCCTATCAGGTTTCTGTAAAACAATTTAGCCTGGGACAAGCAAGTCTCAAAGATGTAAGTATAGTCTAATATCAAGAATGAACTTTCAGAGACTACAGTGAAGTTAATACCTAAGAAATGAAACATTTAGAAGGTACTAAAATAAACAGTCACACATAATACATGAATGAAAGCTTTGGCCAGGCGGTGGTGGCACATGCCTTTAATCCTAGCACTCAGGAGGCAAAGGCAAGTGGCTATCTGTGAGTTCAAGGCCAGCCTGGTCTACAAAGTGAGTTCTAGGACAGCCAAAGCTGTTACACAGAGAAACCCTGCCTCAAAAATCCAAAATAAATGACTAAATCTTTACGTGATAATGAAATGTAGGTAGGAATATGACTACTAAGGCTACCAGGAGAGAAGTGAAGGAAGACTTGAAATCCTTACCTCAAATATGTATGCTACTGACCCCAACCAAAATATTTAACTTTGGAGATTTCATATAAGATGGGAAATGCAATGTCAATACCAAGGCACTTTTAAGGAATAAATGATAATATAAAAATCACATAAGCCGGGCGTTGGTGGCGCACGCCTTTAATCCCAGCACTCGGGAGGCAGAGCCAGGCGGATCTCTGTGAGTTCGAGGCCAGCCTGGGCTACCAAGTGAGCTCCAGGAAAGGCGCAAAGCTACACAGAGAAACCCTGTCTCGAAAAAAAAACCACCAAAAAAAAAAAAAAAAAAAAAAAAAATCACATAAAAGAAAGAAAAAAAATCACAGAAGAGGGGCTACAGCAATAGCTCAGGGATTAAGAGCTCTGGCTAGAGCTGGGTAGTGGTAGCTAATCTAATGCCTTTAATCCCAGCACTTGGAAGGCAAAGGCAGGTGGAACTCTGTGAGTTCAGGCCAGCCTGGTCTACAAAGGTAAGTTCCAGGATTGTTACACAGAGAATTACTGTCTCGAGGGGGAGGAAGGAGTTTGGGTAGTCTTCCAGAAGACCCAGGTAGGTTCCCACCATCCTTATGGTGGCTCACAACTGTCTATAATTCCAGTTCCAGGGGATCTAATAGCCTCCATGGGTAGCAGGTAAACATGTGGTGATAGGTATACATTCAGGCAAACATGTATGTTTCAATATAAACATGGTTTCAATTTTGTGTGTGTGTGTGTGTGTGTGTGTGTGTGTGTGTGTGTGTGTGTTACCAAGTAAAGTGCCAAGAAAAAATATGCACTCAATAAACCAAAGTCCATTTTGCTTCTGCCTACATTTCTTTTCAGAGAACATGGTACTTGAAAGACATCCTTGGAATGCAAAGAAAGTCTCATTGAATCCAGTCATTAAAAAATTTTCCAGTTTGCTCAATGAAAGTCACAGAGATGTTATCAGAATTAAAAGCAAAATGTATTTTAGACCATAAAGTGCTCTCATTAAAAATGGTGACATAGTCAATTTGGGAACTATAGCATCTATTGATATGTCCTTGTTAAGTAAGTTTCTGTCTGCACCACTATCTGTGACAGACATCAAGCTGCCTTAACCTAGCAAGAGAGAGCCAGCAATGTAACTGCTAAATGAAACACAAGAAATAATGTGATCAGAGCTGAAAATACCAAACTCTTTAGGCTGGGTATGTAGCTCAGTGACAGAAAACACTCAGCATATATGAGGGCCTAGGCTAAAGCCAAACAAACAAACAGAAGAAATTTCTTTCTGACTGTGGGTTAGGCAATGCTTTTTATCTGTGATGCCAGAACAAGGGGCAACAAGAGTAGAATAAATGACATCATTGAGACCTTTCAAACTCCCATTCCCACCTCAATTAATTACAGAATATGCCCAGGGGTATAACTGGTGGGCCATGAGGGAACTCTCATTAACTTCATGCGGAGAAGCCAGTGTTTTTCTCAGCAGCTAGACCTTTCTGCCCTTCACCAGCATGTCACCAGTGTTCCAATTTCTCTGCCTATGACCAGTTCTGGTGACTCTGCTTCTGTTTGTTCTCTTTAAATTATGGACACCTGTGCAGGTATGTATCTCAACATTGGGTTTTAATCTCATCTCATTTCATTAATCAACAGTGATGTTGAGCATGGGATTCATTGTTCATTGGTCTTTGGAAAGTGTCTGTTCAAATCCTTCATTATTTTTAAATTAAGTTACTGTGTGTTTTTATTATTTCAGAGTTCTTTATGTATTCTTTATGTATTATAGAACCCTTATCAGACATGACTTACAAATAATTTTTCTTACATTCTATGGACTGTCTTTCACTTTCTTTACTTTGATACATAAAAGCTTTAACTCGACGAAATTCAACTTATCTACCTTCTGCTTTGCTATCCATGAATTCACTATCAGCCACCTGGTTTTCCTCAGTTCTCTTAGTTGAGCTAAAATATTTGTCACATACAACACATAAAATTCATATTAAATCATAGTGTAATTATAATACACAATGCTTTGCTCCCAGGAAGTACCTCACAGTAACATCCTTACGTACCGCCCACGGAAGAACCAGCCGCACTATTGCTTGGAAGAGTAGCTGCAGTCTCTGACACCGTGGAAGGCTGGCTACTGGCCACAGCTGAAGTAGCATCAGAGGCTTGCTCAGAGGTAGATGGATTTGAATTGCTAATGGAAGCGCTAGTAGTTTGTGATTCCATCCTAGCAGAAGTGGTTGGTACTACAGTAGGTTCTATAAAACACAAAACACCAAATTAACATCTCACAGCAATTAAAGAATGGGTTTTAATTCAAATTAGCAATTTACTTTTCCTCTTTGAGATAGTCTCTTGCTATACATAGCTAGGTTGGTCTTAGAATTCCCCTATTATGGCCTGCCAAGTGCTGGTATAGGCACATTCCCCACACCTGGACAAATTAATGTAACTATGACAATGACTAAAAGAAACAAGCATTAGGAACAAACTTCCTAGAAAGTATAACACATGGTAAAGAAAGCTTTCGTGAAACTTCACTGCAACATCAAACCGAAATGTCACTGAAAGATAAGAACTGCATTTAAAAACACCAACATGTGCTTGTATAATCTAGTTAAACAGTTGTTCAAAGTTTTCCAGTAGGACTAGGGATGTATGTTAGTGGTAAAGTGTTTGCCTGGCAGGTGTGAGGCCCTGGGTTTGATCCCTAGAACCAAGAGAAAAAAGTTTCCAGTACCTAGGAAGTGTTCTGGTCTATTTATTGCAAAGAAAAGGGTGAGAGCAAAGTCCAAGTTCTGCTGCTGGGCCACGTGGCCAGACTATCAAACCACAAACAGCACTCTCTGGCACAGCATAATCCCAAGACAGGATGCCCAGCCAGCACTTCTCATTTTACCACAGTATGACTACGCTGTTAACCACGCTCCATGTCCTCCCCAGGAAAACTAAGAAGGCAACAGGTGTTTCTGCAAAGAACTATTAGGACAAAATGTGACCATTTATAAGGTACTTCATTATCACCCTTTATACACAGCAACCATTTCATAACATTAGCTATGACTTTTAATATTTATGTCAATGCCTTTATTTTTAGAAAGTTTATGAATGTAAATGAACACAAATATAAAGATTTTAAGAGTAGTAACAGTCATCAATACTTTCCAATAAAAATTAAGTTATAAATAAGGTAAATTTCAAACATCTGATAATAAAATGGTCATTTAAGATATTTTATCAAATTCCCTTCATAACCCAACAGCTATAACTTCACCTTACCATCTTCATCAACAGTAAGGTCCACAACTTCTGCCGCGTTCTGCCTCAGGGGCTGTATAACAGTAGAGATCCTACTGCGGTTTCGAGGCTCCTGTGGTCGACCTGTATGCAAACTTGAACCTTGGCTCCAATGAGATCTGGAGTGCCCAAGGGTTGAACGAGACCTTAAATAACATCAACATCAAGTTAGTAAATATAAATGAAGGATGGATTTTTTTCAGTCACTCTAAAACTCCATAAGCTTTTCTTATAAAACACTTAAGTTCTTCATGTAAGACTTCTCCCAAGAAATAAGTCATTGGATTAAAAACAATGACTAATGCAATGTCAGGCACTCAATAAACTGCTGAATGAAGGCACTACAACCAGATGATCAAAGCAGACAAGAGATGCTGCTGTCAGCTCAACCATTCAAGTATACAAAAAGACAGGACCACTGCTCCTGGTAAGCACTGTTCTGAATATTCACTTGGATTATAAGTGAATGTTACCATATATTGTAAGGAATGTCCCAAGTTATTCACTATAAGAAAGGAACACACACACACACACACAAATCCTAATTATGACACAGAGTCATGTCTGTATAATCATGTCCCAGGCTAGGTTTGCAGAATTTAACTTTGGGAACCCTGTGCCAAGCCAAGCTTCTGGTCCTACCCTAACGTAATACACAGAAGTAAGGAGACAGCAGAGAGAGTCCCTAGGGTTGGCACAGATGATGACACTGGCCAGTCTATGGGCTTGTGAGTCATAAAAAGCAATACCTGATCGAACTACTTTAAGCACTGAATCACAACCTTAAGTACCTTGAGTGAATAGCATTGTACTCTTCTCAATCACTCTTAGGCATTTAGATGTTTATGGGTTTTAATGATTCAAAATAAAGATGAAAGAGTAATTAAGGACAGTGTGATAATATTCTTATCCCACCTAAGGCTTCAGGAGAACAACTAAATCTGTTTTTAAAAAATGAGGCAAACTGCTGGGTGTTTGTGGCACAAGCCTTTAACCTCAGTAGGTGGGAGGCAGATGCAAGTGGATCTCTGTGAGTTCGAGGACAGCCAGGGCTACACAGGGAAAATGTCTCAAAAAAAGAAGGGGGCGGGGACAAATTACAAGTTGTTATGGAGTTTGTGTTGTTTTTGTCTTCTGTCTGCTCAAAGTGTAAAACTACACATATTGTAAGTTTATTATGAGTATGTGTGACAAATATGAGCTAGATCCATTAATATGCAAGGTTAAGCAGGGGTGTCACCATTAGGAAAATATCAAATTCAAAGTGGGCTGAAATATCCTTAACAATGCTAGAACCCAAGAGTTTAAAAATAAATTCAAAACCTAAAATTCTCAAGAGACAGGGGTACGAAAGGCAATTCCTAAGATAATACTAACCAAAGACAATGCATTTAAGAAAGCATTGATGGGGGCTGGAGAGATGGCTCAGAGGTTAAGAGCACTGACTGCTCTTCCAGAGGTCCTGAGTTCAATTCCCAGCACCCACATGGTGGCTCATGATCATCTGTAATGAGATCTGGCGCCCTCTTCTGTGTACATAATAAATAAATAAATAAATAAATAAATAAATAAATAAATAAATGAATGAATAAATAAATAAATAAATCTTTAAAAAAAAAAGAAAGAAAGCATTGCACATCATGGGCCATCATTGTAAACAAATCTAAGATAAAATGATTTCTTATGCGGACAAATGATCTCCATTAAAATTTTCTGAGAAAGGGCTAGAGAAATGACTCTGGTTAAGAGCACCTGCTGGCCGGGTAGTGGTGGCGCATGCCTTTAATCCCAGTACTCGGGAGGCACAGCCAGGCAGATCTCTGTGAGTTCAAGGCCAGCCTGGTGCACAGAGTGAGATCCAGGACAGGTACCAAAACTGCACTGATTGATTACTGAGAAGCCCAGAATCTATGATGAGTGTGTGTGTGTGGGGGGGGGGGTGGTGGGGTCCTTTCTTCTCCAGGAAGCTGTCAAAAGCAGGCAACTCCAGGTCTACTCTGAAAGCCTCAAAGTTTGTTCTACCTTGAGACCGACTACTGGACAGAGCATGAGTCCAAATGTAAAGTAACAGTGTCACAGAGGTTTTCAAGGCCACTATAAAACTGCAACTGTCAAATCCTAACATAAAAGACTGAAAGATAGACGTATTCTCTTACACAGGAAGGGCCAAGAACCAGCCCAACCATGACAAAGGTGCATCTCAGACAATAACAGAAAACTACCGAGAGATCACGAGGCTGCATTCATTTCAAGATCACTGCCTCTTACTTGGAAAAAGGGTTCTGTTTGGTGAAGGCACTTCCAATTCCACAGGGAAAACAGGTCTCACTTTCTTACAGTTGAGAGATAACACACAAAAACTGAATTAGTGCTCTGTCTTGTGAGCAGTGGCAGGGTAAATCTGACAGCCTATGGTCCACACGGTAGCATGCAAATTTCCTCAGTTTGGGGAAATCATTTAATGGAAAGGAATCGAGGGGACGGCGGGGGAGAGATGGTTCAACTGTTAAGAGGACTGACTGCTCCTCCAGAGGACTGGATGACATCTTCTGGCCTCGATAAGCACAGCACATACATGATACACATACATACAGGCAGGCAAAACCCATACAAATAAATAACCCCCACATTTTTTCTATTATTCTTTAAAAAAAGAAAGAGGGGCTGGAGAGATGGCTCAGAGGTTAAGAGCACCAACTGTTCTTCCAGAGGTCCTGAGTTCAATTCCCAGCAACCACATGGTGGTGGCTCACTACCATCTGCGATGCGATCTGGCGCCCTCTTCTGTATACATAATAAATAAATAAATCTTTAAAAAATAAAAAGAAAAAAAAAAGAAAGGGGGCTGGAGAGATGGCTCAGCAGTTAAGAGCACTGGCTGCTCTTCCAGAGGACCCAGGTTCAATTCCCAGCACCCACGTGGCAGCTCTCAACTGTCTGTAACTCCTGTTCCAGGGGATCTGACACCCTCACACAGACATACATGCAGGAAAAACACCAATGTACATAAAATACAAACAAATCTTTAAGAAAAAAAGAAAGAAAATGAAAACAATTTCCCTGCCATGAGAAGCCACACTCTAATGGTATGCAAATAGAAAAGCATACCAATCCTTAAATGTACTTCTAAGGACATTAATATTCATCCACAGACTAGTTTGGTGTATCAAATAAGCAACTAATGCCACTTTTTACCACTAATACCAATATTTATCATCATCTTAAGCACAGAGTAAATAAAATATTCATTTTTTTATTTCAGACAAGGGGCCATGATGTCTGAAGTAATTCTACAAAAGAAGCATGGCATATTCATGTATCTATCTAAACAAATGAGATCTTTCTACTACTCACTCACTAGTTCAGAACTTAGCATGATCAAATGAAGAATGACATAAAAAACAGCCTTAAACTTGGCTCCAATAACACAATAGTATAAGTTTCACACATATCAATGAGGACAATCTTGACACAAGAAAATAACAAGGTCTGTTTTAATATTAATGAATAAATTCAGAATTATACCCAATATTTACATATTATTCACAGCTAAACTTCACAATTCATGAGTTCTGGTGTTACAAATTAAGTCCCATTTTAAAAAATACTAAGTAAAACTGCTGTCTATTTAGAGCAAATGGGGTGATGATAAAAAATACTGTATCCCCAGCCAGGTGGTGGTGGCGCACACCTTTAATCCCAGCATTTTGGAGGCAGAGGCAGGCGGAACTGTGAGTTTGAGGCCAGCCTGGTCTACAGAGCGAGTTCCAGGACAGGCACCAAAGCTACACAGAAAAACCCTATCTCAGAAGAAAAACAAAAAACAAAACAACAACAACAAAACCTATATCCCCTAAGATTCTAATTCTAGCTCTAATGGTCTGGGATAGAATTTTGCAACAGTGAGCTTTACTTTCTTCTCCAGGTGAATCTAATGTATCCTAGCTTTAAAACTAGTACTCTAATACAATTATAATCAAGCTGGGAATCTGGAGGGAATAGGTAACAAATATGTTAAAGTGTCTACATTTAAAAGTTCAGTATACAACTAGGAAATAAAATCTCACCGATAGCTTTCTCCAACTGTAACAATCTCCACTTCACTGTCAGTTGAGGTAACATTAATTTCTTCATTGGCAGTGACCTGGGGAGTGAAGGAAGCTTCTATCACCACAACATCTTCATCAATACTTCCTGGAAACAAAAAGCAAACCCATTTAAAAGACATGAGTAGGCTAACCACTAGGCAAAAGTTTATCTTGACCTTGAAGACTATTAAATTAATATGAAAATAATGGAGAGTTATACAGCATCTCTCTTTTGTTGTTCAAGAGCCAAAGATGAGCCTAAAGAGTCAAAACTGCTACAACTTCAGATTTGTGAAGTGGAGGACAAAAGCAGGAGCGGGAATAAAGCAGCTGGTAGTGGAAGGCACTTGGGGTGGGAATGAGTACCAAGTGTTGAGACTGTGTAGAGAGCAAAAGCTTTGGAACTGGAACCACATTCCAAGCTCTCACTCTGTTTGATGTGCCTTCTATAGTTCTGAAGGTCTCACTCAGGAAGCTGTGTCACTAAGGATACTGCACACAGCAGCAAGGAAGAACTCACAAGCAGAAAATGTTCCTTTCTTACGCTCATGACTGTGAGAGAAACATTACTACCCACATAGCTTAGAGTTTTTACCTAACATCTGTACTGACAGGTCCTTATAATTAAGGCAGAGGTTGTTTTACTATGAAGGCTGAGAAAGGAGTGTGGCTTTTTAAGAGCAAGCTTGTCTGCACTGGGTAGGATCCCACTGCTGTGAAACCATCTCCTATTCATCCATCAATTGAAAGGCATTCTTCCCTTTCCCTCAAACACCCCAGCTATCACCATTCCACTGTGTTTAAGAACCTGACCATCAGATGACTCGTGTTAGAATGGCAAAGTATTTTGACTGGTTATGACTGGCTTATTTCACTTTGTAAGACATTTAATGGAAACACACACACACACACACACACACACACAGATTTTGATCCAGTTGTTCATGACAACAGACAACCACGATAAACAATTCAAATGCCATCAGCTGGATAAGTCAAATGTGTATGAAGAAATGAATGAAACAAGCAGAAACTAACTCAAGGGTCCATGAATGAACCCTGAAACTATGCTGAGTAAGACAGCACATAGGAAGGGCCACATATTGTGGTTCGTTTATATAAAATGCCCAAACAAGGCAAATTATATTCGGCAAACAGATGAAAGGTTGCATGAGACAAGGGGAGAGGCAGAAACAGTAAAAAAAAAAAAAAAAAAAAAAAAAAAAGGTGGCAGGTAACAGAGCTGACAGAAATGTTCTAAAATTGCACTGTGCTCACAGACAGTTTAAGATTAATAAAAAAAAATCTGAATGAATTGACATAAATTATACCCTAATAAAGCTAAAGCTATTAAATGTGAACACAGCTCCACATAAGATACAAAAAAATAAGTCAATCAATGGAGGGAGCTACAGTTTGGAATAAAAAAAACCCAAATCCCACAGATGTCAATTCCCCCAATTTAATCTGTATACAGTACAAGAAAAACATGTCTTCTCATTATTATCCCCAGGTAAGCAAACTGATTATAAAGTGTATTTGGAAAAATAAGCAAAAATATTGAGAAAAATGGTAAAGATTCTATAATCAAAGTATGTTCTTCTGCAGAAATACACAGACAATCAGATCAATACAAATCTCACACAGGCTGAAGGATGGCTCAGCAGGTAAAGGCACTTTGCTACCAAGACTGTTGTTCCGAGTTCTACCCCTGGGACCCACACAATGGAAGGACAGAACCAACTCCGACAAGTGTCCTTTGACCTTGACAAGCACAACCCACCCACCCGCATACATACAGTAAACAAATTTAAAAAATCCAATAGTATATCTAAATGCACAGGGAATTTAACATATGATAATGATGGCATCTTAGATCCAAGGGGGAAAATGTTAATGGGTGATTTGGCGGCAGCTGGATATCTACATGAATTCAGATCCTCTGAATCCATGAAAAAAGTTGAGTGTGGCAGTGCATGTAGTACTGGGGGGAACTGTGGAGACAAGTAGATCCTTGGTGCTCATAGGCCAGCCAGCCTAGCCAAATAATGAGCTGAAGTTTCAGTAAGAGACCAACTGTTTCAATGAATGAATGAATGAATGGAAGTTAAATATAAGAGAACCACCAGAAGAGACACCCAACTGCACATGCACACCTACACACATGTGCACACTTACACGAAGTACACGTAACGCACACACAGATTTTAAGTTATAAGAAAGTCTCATATCCACAACTAACTGGAAACTCCACCGTTTTAGTGGTATTAAACAGTAAGTTTAAAAAATAAATTAAAGAGGGGCTGGACAGATGACTCAGTGGTTAAGATCACTGGCTGATCTTGCAGACAACCTGTATTCAATTTCCAGCACCAACATGGTAGCTCACAACAGTCTGTAAGACCAGTTATAGGGAATTCGATGCCCTTTTCTGGCCTTTGCAAGCACTACACACACAGAGCATGACATATATGCAAGCAAAATGAGATAATTCTCTAAAATAAATTAAAATGAACAAAAATAACAAGTAAATCAGGGCATCAGGTAAAGTTCATTGAACAATCACAGAAATAAAATATTAAAATGAGCCTAAATTTATTAGATTATCTTGAAATACCTGAATTTTGCTGAACATGGTGGTAAATGCCTTTAATCCCAGAAACTGGGAGGCAGAAGCAGGAGGACCTCTGCGTGTTTCAAGCTAGCCTGGTCTACATAGTGAGTTCCAGGACAGCCAGGGCTACACAGTGAGATCCTGCCTCAAAAAACAAACCTGAATTTCTTGACAAATACTACATGGATCAAAATATAGGTAAACCTCACTGTAAGTTAAGATAACTCAATGTCCAACAAAGTTGCTATTAACCCAACGGACACTTCATTACGGCTTTCTGTTTATGAGCAGAAATCATAATAAATTTAGAAGCCAATTAATAAAGATGCATCAAGAGAGAACTATTTCTCAGAATCCTGGTGAACTTGACACATGAGCTGATGCTTGTAAAACAACATCTGCCAGGCGGTGGTGGCACACGTCTTTAATCCCAGCACTTGGGAGGCTCTCTCTGTGAGTTCGAGGCCAGCCTGGTCTACAGAGCAAGATCCAGGACAGGCACCAAAACTACACAGAGAAACCCTGTCTCAAAAAAACACCACCACCACCACCAACAACAACAAAACAACCAACAACAACAACAAAAAAAAACCCCAACAACATCCAATACTAAGTTCAACTAATTTACTTCAGGTGAATTGGCAAAAGCAGTGAGTGCCGGACATTTGCTGTCTCTTAGAGCTTAAAAGCAGTATAAAATGCTCAAATTTCTATCAGGCACTAAACTAGCCCACAAACCACACTGACACTGGCATATAAAACTAGTTAACACTGACACTCCCAACCCGATCCTGATTAAAACATACTTGACTTAGTCGCCAGGCCTGGACTCAATGTCAAGTTTTTGCCACTCTAAGGCTTTAGCCAGTCACTAATATGTGAAAGAGTGGATTTTTTTTTTTTTTTTTTTTTTAGAAACAGAACTAAGCCCCATCAATATTTCAGTTTCTTATGAATTTAAGCCATTCTAAAATGATTCTCCAAATGTACCGGCTATAATCAGAAAAGGACAGGGAGGACTAAATTAGAGACACACAAAACTCACAGAACTGCACTGTGGCTGGAGTTACCTACCACCTTCATGGCATCATCCACTGTTGAGAGCAGAGGCACTGGATGAAGATTCCTTGGGCATTCTGGCACAGCAGCGGGTAACGTTTTAAGTATATATAAACTATGACACACTTTCAGATGTTATTCAGATATATTTATACAGGTGTGCAAGTTTATATAGCAAATATTCATCAGAAAGAGTTGAACTATGGAGCATTCAAGCATAGAAGCCGCACAACTGTTATATAAGTAATTGTGCAAGCCGATACAAAAAGACCTTCATTATTTATCTCTGCATATTTTCATATTTTCTGTTGGAGAGAAACTATTAACAGCTATTACTTCTGGGCAATAAGAATGAAATATCTAAAGAGGAAATTTATTCTATGCTTTTATAATTCTGTATCATTTGCATTAAACTGTTATTTTATTATGAGTATGGGTGTTTTGCCTGCGTGTATGTGTGCACCATTTGTATGTAGTGCCTGCAGAGGCCAGAAGAGGGCATCAGATTCCATGGGAATAGAGTTGCATACAGCTGTGAACCATGTGGGTGCTGGGAATTGAGCCTAGGTCCTATAAAAGGAATCAATGCTCTTAACCACTGAACCGTCTCTCCCAGCCTTAAGCAAACAACAACAAAAACCCAAAACCTAGTTAAAAATAAAACATTTCTCTAGAAACCAAAAAATGCCAGGGTTCATTAACTTTTAGGACTTATGCTTCCCCAGATAAATGCGTACCAGAACATACACCACATACTTATCTGCAGGGTGGTATGTGCACCAGTTTATTCTACCTAACTATAGTTTTCTATGCATGTGTTTGATACAAAGGAGGTGAGATCAAACGGGAGAACACATGGCACATGTGGAAACGATCATGCACTCTAGTGAGCCCTATTGCTTTAGGTCCATGCTTGTTTAGAACATGTTAAGGACCTGGGTTCAAGCCCTAATATGCAAAAACTAAATAACAAAATCATTCAAATACTTCAACTAATTTTTGTTTTCTTCTTTGAGTCAGGCTCTTCCTGTGTAGCCCAGGCTATCCTGGAACTCAGAGATTCACCTGCCTCTGCCTCCCAAGCACTGGGATTAAAGGTATATGCATGCCTAAGAATAACTAAGTTGAACTTACTTTTTTTTTTTTTTTTTTTTTTTTTTTAGCAATAAAAAGGATGGTAAATTTAGTATGGTGGCACATTACATGCTTGAAATCCCAGCACTGAGAAGCTACAACACCAAGAGCAAGAAACCCACAACAAGAAGACTGTCTCCAAAGAAACAGAACAACAGGAACACAGTAAAAGAAAACTAAGATTAATCAGATTTTTATAGTGATTATAAACGTTCTTAATAGGGAAATAATAGTTACCTGGAAAAAAATTGCAAAAGTGAAATATATTACAAGAGTACAAAAGAGCAAAAAAAAGGGCCATAAATCAACTCATTTAAAAGTTAATCTAGCCACGTGTGGTGGCATACACCTTTGGTCCCAGCACTTGGGAAGCAGAGGTAGGCACATCTCTGTGAGTTGGAGGCTAGCCTGGTCTACAAAAGCAAGTTCCAGGACAGTCAGTGCTACACAGAGATACCCTGTCTCAAAAAACCTAAAAGTTAATCTAATTATGAGAAAGGCATTGTGACCCCACCTATAATCTCAGCACTCTGGCGAAAGAAGCAAGTGGATCTCTGTGAGTTCAGGGCCAACCTGGTCTACATAGTGAGTTCCAGGCCAACCAGGATTACACAGTGAAATCCTGTCTCATAATCATCACCACCATCCTCACTGTCATCTAGTTATAAATAAAACAGTTACTTAAAAAGAATTAACAAATATCAACAACGAATTCTGACTTCATTTTTGTCACTAGAAACTCTCTTAGTATCCTGGAGTTGGAGTAACAGCTTAACAGTTGATTATTCATACTATTAAAGAATAAAAGCTATGAGGACTTCTTTGAGAACCTGGGTATAGGCACAACGGCACAACACCTACTCCTACGGCCTTCTCACCTGAGGGGGCAGCAGGGTTGCCGGGGTTCTCGCTGGCAGATGCACACAGGTCCTCCTCTCCGTCCGTTGAGGAACTGGAAGAGGAGTCGCTGCTGAGGTCGTTCTCACTAGAGCTACTGGAGCTGGGGAGGAGCGCATACTTCCTCTGGGCCAGCACCTCCCGCTTCTTCCTCTGCACCAGCAGCCTCTCCTTCTGCTTCTGCGTCCTCTGAGAGGAGCTGCTCTTCACTAGTCTCTTTCTGCATGGCAGTCTCCTCAGTGCACTACCGTGAAAACAAGGTCTTTTCATTAACAAGCCTGACACAGACTCTGCCTCAGTCCGAGGCCACTTTTGGGACCGTGCACTGTGACTTCTGCTTTTAGCACTCAAAACAGGCTGGGGATGTCTCCCTGAGACTTCTTTGTCCTCATCTGAAGTCACAGTGTCAGAGTCCCCAAAATGGAGACTAGAAGAGGGAGAAGACAGACACTCACTGAAGGAAGAGTCGTTGTCTTCATCACTTGGTGTCTCCAGATGTTGTCTCAACCCTAGGATTCCCTGATTTTCTTTGACACA
The DNA here is from genome assembly GCF_004664715.2 of Peromyscus leucopus. Taxonomy (NCBI): domain Eukaryota; kingdom Metazoa; phylum Chordata; class Mammalia; order Rodentia; family Cricetidae; genus Peromyscus; species Peromyscus leucopus. The sequence goes on along the minus strand of NC_051069.1, from coordinate 2,193,594 downwards.
ATTCTGTACATATGAGGGGCCAGCCTGTTGGCTTTTGCGCTTTTTCCTCACAACACCACTTTTTTCTTGTTCTTGCTGGTTGCCATTCATGTCCTTCTCTTGTTTTGAATCATCACACAGGTGAGAGAATTCATTCCCCACTTTGCTGTTAATCATCTCCACTTCTGCAGGGAAGCTCTTGGTGGCCCCTAGGGGCTGTGGGTGCAGAAGGACCCCCTTCAGACTCTCCTGTGTTGTGGGCGCATCAGGAGGAGTCCCACTCTTCATAGCCACTTTTAGGGTGTAGAGCTCGGTAAATTCAGGAGTCCATTGAGACATGGGAAACTTTAAGGCAGGCCTAGGAGACACAAGCCAGACATTGAAAGGACTCAGTACATCTGAGCTCCACAAGTGACTAAAGCCTGCAGCAGCCACAACATGACTGAGCTAAGCCAGCCACTTGACGTTTTGACCACTCTTCTAGAACCTCTGCTTTCTGTCCCTACTTCCAGAAACGCAAATAACTACTAGCACACAGTACACGACAACTTATAGTAACCAAATGGACCTTGCAATATTCCTGCTAGCTTTCCCAAGATAGCATATTTGGTCAAACTCAAACACTTCCTTTAAGCTTCCTTCATTAAACTAGAAAAGAGAATTAGAATTCAAAAGACTGCTAACTGTACCAGCAGTCCCGTCACTGGGTACAGTCAAAAGAAATCAGTCTGCTGAAGTCACACCAGCACATGCCCATGTTCATTGCAGCATTGACCACAATAGCCAAATGATGGATGAAGAAAATGTAGGAGATACACAATGAAATGTCATTCACCCATAAAAAAGAACGAAATCCTTTCATCTGTAATAACCTGGGCAGGCCGGGCGGTGGTGGCGCACACCTTTAATCCCAGCACTCGGGAAGCAGAGCCAGGTGGATCTCTGAGTTCGAGGCCAGCCTGGGCTACAGAGCGAGATCCAGGAAAAGGCGCAAAGCCACACAGAGAAACCCTGTCTCCAGGAGAAAAAAAAAAAAAAAAACCTGGGCAGAACTATAAATCATTACATTGAGTGAAATAAGGCAGGCTGAAAAGCAAGTTCCACATGACCTTACTCACATGTGGGGTCGACAAAACTTAAATCTCACAGAAGCTGAGAGCAGAATGAAGGTTACCAGAGGCTGGAGAATAGGGTAAAGAGGTGAGGGAAGGGGTCAACAAGTACGAGTTACAGTTACATACAAACAACAAGTACTAGTTACAATTACATACGAATAACAAGTTTTGGTGATAGTGTACAATAAAGTGATTACAGATGATACTATCCTGTGTTTCAAACAGCTAGAGAAGATTTTGAAAACTATACCCGAAAGAAAGATGTCTGTGGAGGCACATATGTTAACCCGACTGAAACATTACACTATGTAGAATAATATTATTGATACTAATTTATCAAAACATTACATGGTACTGAAAAATATGTACAATGTTTAAGTTTTTATGTATCATTTAAAAGTATCATTTAAAACTAAATTTAGGGAGACTACATTCCTGAGGATGTATAGGCGATCCACAGTTGCTGGGGGAGGCATTTTCTTCTCTGGTCTGGCCTATGCTCCTGAAAATAATCCTTTATTCATATTCCTGCTAGCAACCCTAATGAAGTTGTAGCTCCCCATCACCAACAACAAAGATGTAAAAGCAGAAGACTTGGGAAAAGGAAAGGGATCAATGGGAGCAGAGGAGGAAAGACATGAGAGAGGGGAACTAGAGGTGAATATGATCAAAATGCATTATGTACATGACAAAAAATATCATAACAAAAGCCATCTTGTATATGATTGATATGATGCTAATAAAAACTTAAAATTTTAGCCAGGTGGTGGCGCACGCCTTTAATACCAGCACTCGGGAGGCAAAGCCAGGCAATTTCTGTGAGTTCGAGGCCAGCCTGGTCTACAGAACAAGATCCAGGACAGGCACCAAAATTACACAGAGAAACCCTGTCTCGAAAAACAAAACAAAACTTAAAATTTTAATTTAATTTTATTTAATTTAATTTAAATTCTAAGAAAAATATAATAAAGTCATCAAATCACACTTTGGAGGCTGAAGCAGAAATACTGCAAAGCCAGTCACAAGACTCCCCCAGCCCTATATCCCCTCCCCCACTAAAAAAAGAATTCCAAAGACTAGTCACCATGTGTTGAGGAATACTGCCTTGAGGGTATAACATGGTCACTGATCTCTTAAACTGTCAGCAGCTCTGAGTGCCAGGAGACTTTCCCTCATCAAAGGAAAGGGACTCATGAGGCCCACCTCTTCCAAAGAGTTTACAGATAAGCACTGTTAAAGCAGGGGTTGTGAGTCACCCCACCCCAGGATTTGCAGGCTATTAACATCTGCTAAGGGGAGGGGTGCTTCTAAGGCCACATCCTTCCCCAAGAGCTGCCAGGAAATAGCTGCTGCTGGGAGACTATCTGCAGTGTAGCCCACTGCTCCCCTAAGAAATCCCAGTTCAATGATGGTTCACCAAGCCACAGCTGAATTGGTGTTTCCACTGTCGGTGCCATCTGGGGTGAGTAGACATTTGTTTGTGTATCTTCAGAAAAGTTCGTGTCTTCCCTTTGATATTTGACATGTTAAAATTGTTTAATAAATACTTCCTGTACATTTAGATGGTTTTTCCATTAGATTCAATAATTAACTAACAGAAGTACAGTTTCTTTCTCCTATGACTCTCTCCGACCTTCTAATGGGAATATAATTCCAATGTCCAGAAGCTTGACATAACTAGTGTGTTTACTGTCAGCACAGCAAGCCTAGAGCAAGGACCAGGAAGCTGAGGATCACTGTTCAATCAGCAGCACAGCAGAAAAACAACCAACCAAACTTCCCACAACTGATCTAAAGGTTATGTTCATTCTCCACTATCAAACAAAACCAGTACAAAATTAACTGCTGACCGAACAAACCCATGCAATGGGTTATAACTTACTAATCAAAAGAAATTAAGTATTGCTCCAAGCTACACACTAATGAACATCATGCGAACCAATTATAAAAGACTATACAGTTAGGGTTGGAGAGATGGCTGAGCAATTAAGAGCACTTGCTGCTATTATGGAGGATCTAGGTTCAGTTCCCAGCACACACAAGATGGCTCACAAGTATCTGTAACTTCAGTTGGCCTATGTGGGCACCAGACACATATATGATACATACACACACATGCAAAGTACTCACATGCATAAAAGAAATTAAACCTAGCTTTTAAAAACTGCAGACTAGCCGGGCGGTGGTGGCGCACGCCTTTAATCCCAGCACTCGGGAGGCAGAGGCAGGCGGATCTTTGTGAGTTCGAGGCCAGCCTGGGCTACCAAGTGAGTTCCAGGAAAGGCGCAAAGCTACACAGAGAAACCCTATCTCGAAAAAAAAAAAAAAAAAAAAAAAAAAAAAAAAAAAAAAAAAACTGCAGACTATATACAGGTAAAATTTCTTTTATATGAAATGTCAAATACCTAGAGGTAAAAACTAGATTAGTGGTTACCTAAGACTGCAGATGATGTGTTTAGGATTCTGCCACCCCTCCAGCTATATGACCACACATGCGCAGTTCAGTACCTAAGCAAAGGGTCTTACATCATCTGTGCACTGCGTGATTACACAATCTGCACATGCATAGCATAGCTCCGTAAACCCACATGCACATGTGCAGGAAAATCCTTAAAAAGCCAGGCACAGACTCATCCCCTCTCTTCTGCTCTCTCCTCCTTCTGCCTCTGCACTGCGCAGGAAAATCCTTAAAAAGCCAGGCACAGACTCATCCCCTCTCTTCTGCTCTCTCCTCCTTCTGCCTCTGCACTGCGCAGGAAAATCCTTAAAAAGCCAGGCACAGACTCATCCCCTCTCTTCTGCTCTCTCCTCCTTCTGCCTCTGCACTGTGCAGGAAAATCCTTCAAGAGCCAGGCACAGACTCATCCCCTCTCTTCTGCTCTCCTCCTTCTGCCTCTGCACTGTCTTCCACAGGCCTGGTCACTGTCTTCTGACTGTCCCCAACCCCCACCCCAACCTCAATAAAGCTCTAATACTGGGTTTTGTCATGCCTCGTGACCTTTCTCCAATAGTAACGGCACCGCTTATTATTTTAAAGCCAACATTAAGAATTAGATTATGAGAGACAGAGCTTCTTTTTTTCCCCCCCAAGATAGGGTTTGTCTGTGTAGTTTTGGTGCCTGCCCTGGATCTCGCTCTGTAGAGCAGACTGGCCTCGAACTCACAGATCCGCCTGGCTCTGTTGCCTGAGGGCTAGGATTAAAGGCGTTTGCCACCACTGCCCTGTGGCTTCTTTTGTTTTCTTTCTTTCTTTTTTTTTTTTTTTTTTTTGAGAACTGTGTCTCAAATAGACTATGGTATTAGCTGTTCAACTCTGATTCTACAGAAAGCACCAACACTGAATATCTCAATGAGCTTTTGTTCAACCTCTGACTATGAGGAAACCAGCGACACTGGATCTCAAACAGTGAAAAGTCCAAAGATAATTATGAAGACCCTTGGGCACCGAATACTTGTAGACCCCATAAGTAACAGAAAACTTTTAAAATACCTGAGATTCTTCCAGAAATCTGCATCTCTAAGAAGACAGTCTTTGGGGGAGCTAGAGAGATGGCTCAGAGGTTAAGAGCACTGACTGCTCTTCCAGAGGTCCTGAGTTCAATTCCCAGCAACCACATGTGGCTCACAACCATCTGTAATGAGATCTGGTGCCCTCTTCTGGCCTGCAGTCATATATGCTGTATACATAATAAATAAATCTTTAAAAAAAAAAAAGAAGAAGAAGACAGTCTTTGTCTTTTCCTATCACTTTATGCCCCAAAGCCAAAACAATGAAATCTTTATGGTTAAATCTGCTCAGGTTTTAATCACTTCGGCCCTCCTAAAGAGTAAGGCAGAAGGAAAGGAAGGCAAGGCATGGTGGCCTATGCCTTTAATCTCAGCACCTTTTCGAGACAGAGGCAAGAGGATGTCTGGAGTTCAAGCGAGGCAAACCTGGAATATGTGGTGAGTTCCAGGGCAGCTGGAGCTACATGGGAAACCCGTCTCAAACAAACAAACCAAAGAAAACCAAACCAAACCAAAATGTAGTAAGATGGAGGAATGCAGAGGGGTGGGGTAGGGTAGGGTGGGGTGGGGTGTCTGGAATGCTTTGTATCTTTACACCAGTAACTGCTTCCTAAATTGCCATACAAATGTAAAATGTAACATTAGCATCCCGTATTAACTCAGAGATTCTCACTTAGGAACTACAAATTTATGCTCTATTTTAAACTAAGAAAAAGGACTAAGTCTGTGAGACAGAAATACAAGCACGGCATGCTTTTTGTGTGTATGTGTGTTGGGTTGTGTGTGCATTTCTGTATGCATGTGGAGGTTAGAAATCAGCCTTCCATGTCATCCCTCAGGAGCCACCCACCCTGTTTTTTGAGAAAGTGTCTCTCAATAGGCCCTGGAACTCACAGATTAGGCTAGGTTGGCTAGCTAGCAAGTCCTCTATCGATCTCTGCCTACCCAACACTGGAATTACAAATACATGCCACCATGCTCAGCTTTTTTTTTGTTTGTTTGTTTGGTTTGGTTTTCTGTGTAGCCCTGGCTGTCCTGGAACTAGCTCTGTAGGCCAGGCTGGCCTTGAACTCAGATATCTGCCTACGTCTGCCTCTGGAGTACTGGAATTAAAGGAGCAGGCTAAAACAAGCAACTGATTTTTATTTTATTTTAGGGTCTCAGGTATTTATCCCAGGCTGGACACAATCTCTCACTATGTATAAGGACAACCTTGAACTTCTGACCTTGTCTCCACATCCCAAGTCCATGTGCCACCACACCTGGTTTATGCAGTAGTGCCTGGGGTCAAATCCAGGGTTCTGGGGACAATAGACAAGCACTCTATCAATTGAGCACACCTCAGCCATAAAGATAGTTTTATATAGCTTTAAACAAGTAGTTTTACATAGCTATTAAACAAGAATTTTTTTTTTTTAGGCCAGAGATCTTACATCTTTTCTATAAAAATTCCAGAGATAATCAGAAAATAAACTAGATACACTAATGCTTTTAAATATGGTTTTATACAAATGAAAATAATTATGTTTCAAGGACATTATTTACTTGGGGTGGTATTTGAAATGTTTAATTCTCTTCTGAACTCGGGCAGTTACGTTAGAATTGCTAGTTTGAGTATATTAAATCAACTGTCTGATAGACCCACTCTTACTGTCCAATACCACTGCAGACACTTGGAGACAGCTGCTCACTGAGCTGTTCCAGACATCAAAACCGTATTAGCAAAAACCCGTATTTCCCCAAAGGTATCACTCTGAAATGAACTACATTTTCAAAGTACTTAGAATTAAGTTTCTAGAGAGATTTCTGATAGAAGTCTAAGGATCTAAAAATATATTCAGTTTTGAAAAGGGTGGTGAGAACCTTGATAAATGTATTAGCAAATAACTAATTTGCAACCCCTAACAGCAAAAAAGAAATGACACTCAGAAAACTGCTATTAAATGCAGCTTGCTTATTTATTTGTTTGTTTGTTTTGACAATGTAGCCAAGGCTGGCCCTGGACTTGCTATTTCCTGCCTGGGGTTACAAGCATGAGTGAGCATACCAAGCTGTGTCAAGTTATTTTTCTTTTGGTTAGGATAAAAATGAAAACATAAAAACAGATCAATGATCTTGGCAACCTCCCCTAAAGAGACAATATAGTTATTATCAAAAGATTCATTTAAAAAAAATTTCATTTGGATCCTTGACCATGGAAATCAAGATGAAATATATAAATCATTGCAGACAACTCAATTACTCTAAGAGTGCTATTTTCTTTTCATTCATTCATTCGATTTACTCAATTTTACACGTATGAGTATTTGGACTGTATCTTAGTCAGTGTTCTATTGATGTGAAGGGACACCATGACCACAGCAACTCTTATAAAGAAAAACATTTACTGACTTACAGTTCAGAGGTTTAGTCCATTATCATCATGTCATTGTGCAGGCAGACCTGGTGCTGGAGAGGTAGCTGAAGGTTCTACACCTCGATTGGCAAGCAGCAGGAAGTGAGACTCTGGGCTGGCTGGAGCATTTGAAATTCCAAAGCCAACCTCCAGTGACACATTTCCTCCAACAAGGCCACACCAATTAATTATCCCTGTCAAGCATTGCCACTCCCTCATGACCAAGCATTCAAATCTAAGAGCCTATGAGAGCCATTCTTTTTTTCTTTTTTTGGTTTTTTGAGACAGAGTTTCTTTGTGTAGCTTTGGAACCTATCCTGGAACTCACTCTGTAGCCCAGGCTTACAGAGACCCGCCTGCCTCTGCCTCCCGAGTGCTGGGATTAAAGGCGTGCACCACCACTGCCCTGCAGGAGCCATTCTTATTCAAACCACCACAGCCTACATGCACACATGTCTGCCGAGGGGTCAAATGAAGGTATTAGATCCCTTGGAGCTACAGTTACGGATGGTTCTGATACATCATGTGGGTGCTGGGAACTGAACCTGAGTCCTTAGCAAGAACAAGTACTCTTAACCACTAAAGCTGTCTCTCCAAGGCCCCAGAATGTTGTTTTCATAGCACAGAAACAGGGTAGCATCAAAAGCCCTCTAGGATAAAATTGCACAACACAAAAACCGCACTTGTTGAAATCACCCATTCTAGAAAGTCTACTCTGGTGAGGTTGAAGGACTCAGGAGACACTGATGGGCATAGCCACATTCCATGAGCCAAAATCCACAAGAACTGCACAGCACTGACCCACAAAGAATTAACAGACGGAGTAGAGACAAATACAGGTCACAAGACACAGAGGAGATAATACTGAAAGAACTGTAAGTCAGAGCAGAGATGGAGACTGGCACGGCCTGAAGAAGGAGCCCTAGAGGGAAGCCATTCTAAACCTTTAAAATCTTACACTGAAATTCACATCCTTACATTTACATTTTCAATGGCTCATACAGTAGTATAATATGAAAAAAGGATCAAAAGAGCCCAAAACTGGAGACAGAGCAACAACAATTAAAAGGTCACTACTTCTACAAAGCAAGGATACACCAAGACAGACAGGAGACACTAGACAACTGAAACAGACTAATTCTAAAGTCAGGGTCACCACAGTTCTGCTGACCTTTGCACAGGAAGCACTTCCTGCTATCCTCATAGCTGAGTTAGAATAACCTGCCCGGCTCCCAGGGCCGTGCCACACAGTCCTCGTTTTCTCATTTCTAACAGCCTTTTTCTTCGTGAACTCTAAGAATACAAATCAGATCACATTCCATTCCCTCACTAGAAACCTTTCAGTGGTTTCTAAATGTCCCAAAAATAAAACCCCAACTCTTGAGTGACCTCACGCTCTGGGTCCAGCTCCTACTAGCTTCTCTCAGTCAACATCACAGTCAAACTGTCCTTCTTTCTTTCTTACCCGTGACAAGCCTTTCAATCTTGGCCCTTTGTTCTTCTGCCCTTCACTGAGATCTGGGGTTAAATGCTCTATCTTTGGAGAGCTTTTCCTGAATGTTCTATGGCAACAAGGAGTCTGGCAGTCTTCCAAACAAGGAAAAAGTAACTGATTAAGAGCTGCAAATCTAAAATCTATCCCTTTATCTGCTCAGGCCACACTGGTCACTCACTGACTCCTCCTCACTGAGTGTCCTGCCAAATAACTGAGGGTAGCAAAGATAATAAGTGGGAAATATGGGGTTTCTTACATGGCACCCTGGCCACCTTGTTCCAGCTGCCTTAGACTTCCCAATCCCTGACCAATGTCCTTCACTCAGAACCAGACTTCCACCTCAGTCTGACAACTCTGCCTTCTCTGCTACCCCCAAATTTTCCATACAAGTATTTCCCTTAACAAGACCCACACAAGGCACATCACACATTATCAACAAAGTGAAAAATGCAACTCATGCAATAGGCAGGGACTGTTCCAAATCTTATTTGACAAGGGACTAATTTCCAGGACAAGTAAGAATTACAATACAACAAATTCTGATTGTAAAATGGACAATCATCTTGGCAGTTGTCTCTCTGTAAGCACAGGAGAAAATGCTCAATGACATTGCAAAGGGAATGTCTTTAGGGTAGCAATTCCCCAAACCTAGAATAACGAATGTTAGCAAGGATGTGGAGAAACTGGAACATTTGTTGGTGGGACTGAAGAATGGCAGCCATGGAAAAGGGTATGGTGTTTCCTCAAGGATCAACCACAGAACTACCATATAATCTAGTAATTTCAGTTCTGGTAGAAATAGCCCAAGCATCTAGCAGATGACCAGATACACAACATGTTGACACAATGGAACAGCACCAAGCCTTAAAAGGGAAATCATGAAACATGCTACAATACGGATGAACATTAAAGACCCAATGCTAAGTCAAATGAGCCCAACACACAAAGACAAATACTTTGATTCCACTTACAGGAAGGACATAGACCAGCCAAATTCACACAGAGAGAGGTGAATGAGGGTGTGACAGGCAGGGGAAGGGAAGAATGGGAGTTTGTGTTTAGTGAGCAGTTTCAGCTGGAACAGATAAAAGAGTTTCCAGAGAGGAAAGATGGCTATACAACAATGAAAATGTATTCACTGTCAAATCGCATACTAGTATGGTTAAGATGAGCCACTTACAGTGATGAGGTTGAGGCAGGAGGACTGCTCCATCCCAAGAGTTCAGGGGTTGCCTGGGCAACATAATGAGACATCCATCTTTTGGGGGAGATGAAGGAATGGGAGGGCAAGGTGGGAGAAAACAAGCTAGGCTAGGTATAGTGGCATACTTTATAATTCTAGCACTCAGACAGAGATAGGGAGATTACAAATTGGAGACCATCCTGGGCTACGAGGTGAGACTTTGTCTCAAAAAACAGAGGCTGGAGAGACGGCTCAGTGGTTAAGAGCACTGGCTGCTCTTCCAGAGGACCTATGTTCAATTCCTAGTACCCATAGGGCAGCTAATGATTTTAAGTCCAGTCCCAGGAGAGCCAAACCCCTCTTCTGTCTCCAAAGGCAATGCACACACATGGTGCAGATATACAAACAGGCAAAAACACTCATAAACATAAAATCAAAGGTTTAAAAATGTTTTTAAATGGCAGGCAGTACTTTTACCACTTCTAAGCCAGCAGCCTCTTGCAGTGTACTCAATAAACCTGGAAAGAAAGACAGAAACGGAGAGAAAGATAAAAAGGAGAGAGACAGCCGGGCGTGGGGGGCACACACTTTTAATCCCAGCACACAAAGTGAGTTCCAGTTTGTTACACAAAGAAACCCTGTCTCAAAAGACCAAAAAAGGAGAGCGTTGACTGACACACAGTAGGTACTCAAATGACCTCTTTCTGCATTAACGAGAAAGGGAAAGGTATAAAAATAGTAGCTGAATTTCTGACGGGGCAACAGAGGGAATGGTGATGCCAATCACTAAGACAGCAAGAAAGTATCTCCAGGAGGAGAAAAGCTGTATTAGTCCATGAGTCTAAAATATTTATCCATTGTGCTATATTCAATCTTGGAACTCTGCATCTATGGAATATATTTATCTTATAGTTGGGGTCCATCATACCATAAATCAGAAAAAGTAAGCATAAAAGAGAACTGTAGGGAACCAAGTGACTTACTCTCCTATCAAATAATTAAGCCATTAACCAAACCACACACTACTTTTTCTTATCATTGTTTGTTTCTTGAGACATGGTCTTTCTATGTAGTCCTGGCTATCCTGAAACTATTATGTACACCAGGCTGCCCTCAAACACAAGAGAGATCAGCTTGCTTCTGCCTCCTGACTGCTGGGATTAAATAAAGGTACATGCCACCACACACACAGCCACATGCTACTTTGAAATTAACAGCAAATACTCTAAGGAAAATAGCCATGTGTTTAGAAAGTCTGTACAAAGATCACTTCCATTTCCTTTAAGATCTTAAGCTTCAAGTTTACATAGTAAATCTGAGGACTGGCTAGATCTTGCTTACGGGTCCATTTTGTATGTCCAACAAAATTTGAAAGGAAGAAACAATGGAGAGAAGGAGGGGGCAAACAATGATTAATAGTGAAATGCCTATGCGTTCTCATCGAAATCAGGAAGAGAAAGCATATTCACTGCTATACAATATTGTTCTTGAAATATCAGTCATATCCTTCAAATGAGGACAAGCAAAAAATGAAAAACCAGGCAACTTTATTTGCAGGAAACTAGATGAGAACAACTAGAAACAAGACAAGTCAGTTATGTATGTGTTTACCACAGTCAAACCCAAACCACTGACTGTCCTCTGTACAAACAACAGCTAGTCAGAAAACGTACAATAACAAACACCCACAGACACAGGTAAAATAACTATCAAACTACCAAAATTAGTAAGAGACACATAAAGGCGGGCATGGTGGCACACACCTTTAATACCAGCACTCAGGAGGCAGAGGCAGGTGAATCTCTGAGTTCAAGGACAGCCTGGTCAGAGTGAGTTCTAGGACAAACAGAACTACACAGAGAAACACTGTCTCAAAAAACAAACAAACAAACAAAGGAAAAAGAGACACAGAGCCTATATGACCTATGTCAACTATGTCAACTATGCTGCTACACAAAATCTAATAGGGAATTCAATGTGATCCCGGGGCATACAACTGTTGACACACACACACACACACACACACACACACACACACACCCCTACTCACTCCAGATAGGGAACCCTACAAAAGATCAAATTATGAACACCACCAAAGTCCACCTTGGTGAAGCAATGAGTTTTATTGGGGTTTCTTACAGGAATATAAGAGAGGGGTTCTTACAGGAGCAGAAATGACACAAGGACAGCTGTGTCACCAAGGCCACCCCACAAAGCTGGGAATCTGGAGCACACTGCACAGCCTCCAGACAGCTAACAGGACAGAGACTGTCCTTTCCAAGAGACTCTGGTCTAAACCTCTTCCAGGCAGCTGGTCTTTGCAGCTTTTCTCCTCTAAGAATCTTCTTTGCCACTCAGGCTGTCTGAGGGACTCTCAGCTTCTACTGTTTACCCTGGCAGGGAGGGGCCTAGAGAATCCGGTCAGTTTCAGGGACTGCCTGGATATATATTGAGCTGCTTACCTTCCTAAGGAGCTTCCCATCAGGATAGAATGTTTCAATCTCAGAGGAAACTGTTGTACAATACACAGGCTGTAATCTCATTATTAGTACTAGCCCACAGCTTTTAAATTAATACTTCTTTAAAGATATGTTAACTATTAATGAGTAACCATTAAAATCTATTTCACAGAACCTGATAATATTAAAAGTACAATATTTTTTACTGTTATGTTAGTTTAAAAAAAGGGTCAATAAGAACTAAAAAATAGGCCAGGTAATGATGCATGCCATTAATCCCAGCACTCGGGAGGCAGAGGTAGATCTCTTGAGTTCGAGGCCAGCCTCATCTACAGAGCAAGTTCCAGGACAGCCAGGGCTACAGAAAAACCCTATCTCAAAAAACAAACAAACAAACAAAAAAAGCCATAAACCTAAAAAATAAGGCTTGGCGATTTTTGATAGAGAGTTTACCCAGATTAAGGCCCTGGCTTCAGTTCCCAACACTGAGGGCAAAGAAAGTTCAGAAAACAACATGTAAGGAAACAATTTCCATACACCCTTCAAATAACGGTCTGCCAATGTCCAAAGCTTTAAACACAAACTACACAGAGTTTTCTTTTATCTCACCCTCTGGCCCCTAAAACTGAACTACAAGCTGCCGCCAGGTTTCTTTGGTAACTGGGAGGCAGCAAGCAGAAGACTGATCTATTTTAAAGTAACAGAAGCAAACGGACGGTAATTGTTATTTTATGTATTATTATTGTTGTTATTGTTTTTTGAATGCTGGGATTACAAGTATAAACCACCATGCCCAGCTTAATGTTTTTATAATATACAGAAAGATGGCTCACTTCACATGCCTAGAATATATAACAGGTTTAATTCTATGTCTACAAGAAGTAAACATAGGATTAAACCACATTACTAAATAGGATCTCCAGTCAGCTCGTGTGTGTGTGTGTGTGTGTGTGTGTGTGTGTGTGTGTACGTAATGGGGATTGAACCCAGGGCTTCAGGTATGCTCAGCAAGGACTCTTATCACTGAGCTAATGGTATAAAGTCTTTATAGCTGCACTTTAAAATCTTGAATGTAAAAAAAAGTTCTTTATTAATAATATAAATGAATATGTATTGCCATTTTTGCTAAATAAAGATCTCAGGATATAAATAATTATACTTTGTATGGTTTACACATACAATACTTTATGACAGGGTCTCAGTATGTAGTCTCAAACTCCCAATCCTACCTCAGATGACAGATGTGTGCCACCATGATCATTTACACAGTACTCTTCAAAGAGAACAAGCCAACTGAAGCAGTGAACACTTCCTTGTCAGAAGTGAGAACTATTGTTTGAAACAAGCAGTGTGAAGCAAAATTACAGTAAGACAAAGTAAAAATGAAAATGTTTCTGTGCTCAGTCATTTAGATAATTACAAAGCCACCATGTGCTAGAGATGTGGGTTGGGCAAGATATTGTTTAAAAAAAAAAAAAAAAAGCTGGCAGTGGTGGCGCACGCCTTTAATCCCAGCACTCGGGAGGCAGAGGCAGGTGGATCTCTGTGAGTTCCATGCCAGCCTGGTCTACAGAATTGGTTCCAGGACAGCCACAGCTACACAGAGAAACCCCATCTTGAAGAAAAGAAGAGGAGGAAGAGGAGAAGAATCCTGTATTCTAAGAAGCTCACAACTTACTATCAAACAGAGTCTGACTTTAATGAGCCAAAATGCACACAAATCACACTCTGGAGGAACACAGAGGATGCAGCAAAGAGGGACTCTGGTACCAACTTCATGGGGCCATGATGTCCACGAGAACCTGAAGGAAGGATGAGAGGACAGGCAGAGGGTAGCGTGTCTAGCAGTGCAGAGAGGCAGGCCCCCCTCCACTGCAGAGGGGAAAGGTTTTGTTTCTTCAGTGGGGGAATCATTATCAAAGAATGAGGGATCACTTAGGGAGACCTAACTAATAACCAAGGGAACGAAAGCTAGAAGGAAAGTCAGGACACTCTGGGAAAAGCTCAACAATAAACAGACAAAGAACAGTTTTAGCTATTTCCCTGGGTTAGCAGGCAAGAATGACTAATAATCTCTGCACCCACTTCAAGTCCAGGCTGCTAGAAAGAAAGGTGGGTTTCTGTATTTCTTAATAGTGTGTTCACTTTTATTCTGTATCTTTCATTTTGAGAAAAATCAAAAGCAAATTAAAAATAAGTTTCCAGTTTGGTCAAAGTGGGTACAAATCCTACAACTGAAGACAAACTAGCAAAGACTTAGGTATGGAATTTTTAAATGGCAAAAGATGGGAAAACACACACACACACACAAAATCTATATTTTTAAATTCATTGGGTCTTCCTTTAACTGTTATGACAAAGAAAAACTGCTATTCTAACCAAAACCTTTCTTAAAACTGTAGTTGCTACTTCAAATCAGGTTTTACAAAAGTGAATTCAACAATAAACTCTTCTAAAAACCAGTCCACTTACTTTCTGCATGTCTAACAGGAAATAGGCAGAATGTTCCAATTCCCATTAAATGGAACTGCAGCAACGAAAGAGATCCTACACCCCTCAACTGCCTTAACCCCCAAGTCACTTCTAAGGAACTTCCATAATAAAAAGGGAAGGGGTGAGATGGGTGTAATGGTGCACGCCTTTAATCCCAGCACTCAGGAGGCAGACGTAGGTGGATCTCCATGAGTTCCAGGCCAACCTGGTCTATATAGTGAGTTCCAGGACAGTATGACCTACAATAGTAAGACCCTGTCTCTTAAACATAGACAGATTACATGGATGGATGGCTAGAAAGATGGATGGATGGACGGACGGATAGATACAGATAAAGCTAGGCAATGGGCAATGGTGGTATGGGAGGCAGAGACATGCAAATCTATGAGTTCAATGCCAGCCTGGTTAACAGAATGAGTTCCAGGATGGCAGGGCATCCTACACAGAGAAACTTTGCCTCAAAAAATTGAAAAAAAAAAAAAATTGGGGGGGGGGGGTGTTGGAGGGAGATGCCTAGAGATGGCTCAGGGGCTAAGAGCACTGACTGTTCTTCCAGAAGACCCAGGTTCAATTCCTAGCAGCTACATCTGTCTCTAACTCCAGTTTCAGGCGGCCTGACAGTCATGGCAAAAACATCAATGCACATAAAAAATAAATTTTATTTTTTTAAAAGGAAAGGGTTGGTAAAATGATTCAGTTGTGAGGGCACTTAATTCAACTCTGGCTTCAAGCTTGATCCTCAGAAAATGACTCCAAAGTTGCCCTCTGACCTCTACACATACATCTTGATGCATGTACCCTACACATACAAATCATATAGATACACAAATGAACATACACATCATCATCATTCTCAACATAATTAAAAGAAAGATGCTGGCGGTGGTGGTGGTGGTGGTGGTGGTGGTGGTGGTGGTGGTGGTGGTGGTGGTGCACGCCTTTAATCCCAGCACTCGAGAGGCAGAGCCAGGCAGATCTCTGAATTGGAGGCCAGCCTGGGCTACCAAGTGAGTCCCAGGAAAGGCACAAAGCTACACAGAGAAACCCTGTCTCGAAAAACCAAAAAAAAAAAAAAAAAAAAGGCTTTCTGGATCCTACAGGAAGCAGTGATAGAGAAACTGAGAGCTGCAAAGAGGAGAGGAGGGGGAAGGACACAGGAGATGGAGCTTCCATTATTTGGTAATGATGATTCTCTAGAAAATCTCATAACCACTTTATCGCTTGTCCAGGGCAGTTACCCTTGGTACCAAGACAAGATTATTTTAGAATAAGAACAAAACAGAAAAGTCTAACTTTTCCTTACCCATGACACAAGTATGCATTCCTTGTAGATTTCTGACAATTTTTACTTAAATTTTTATTCTCTCTCTCTCTCTCTCTCTCTCTCTCTCTTGCGCGCGCGTCAAAGGACAACTTGCAGGAGTCAGTTCTTTCCTTCCATCATGCTGGATTCACAGGTCCACAGGCGTGGCAGCAAGTGCCTCTTTACCCAGAGACATCTTGCTGACCCTCTAGCTTTGAAAACTAAAAATCTTACAGTGACTTAAAAGCTGCTTCCTAAACTGGAGCTCCTGTGGTGTAGTGGTGCAAGTCTTTATCCCCAATACTCAGGAGGCAGAGGCAGACAGATCTGAGTTTAAGCAGACTGTCTCAGAAAAGAAAAAAGAAAAAAGAAAAAATGAAAGGAGGGGAAAAAAAGGGAAGGGGGGAGAAGGAGAGGGTGACGGAACAAAGGAAAACAAAGAAAAGGTGACTTCTTGAACTCTGGAAGCTGCAGTAAAAAGAATGAGTTCAAAGCCAGCCTGGGCTACCCAGAGAGACCATATCACAGAACAAACAAAAAGCTACTTCTTATACCTTAGCAAAAGAGCCAACACACTGATGCTGCCCAGCACTATCATACAAATGCATGATACTGAAACTCCTCCACTGCTCATGCAAATAACCAGATTCAAACTTCCTAGGCTCAGAACTGAGAAGCCAAGGAAAAAGAGCCATTGAGGCCAGTATCCACACTGATTTATTTGTCCCCAACAAAATGGACAGAAATGCCCTAGGATATGACTGAGTAGGTGCTGGAGAGATGTTCTCTGGCTAAAAGCACTTGCTGTTCTTCTAGAGGAATCAAGTTCAGTTCCCAGCACCCATATTGGATGTCTCACAACCAGAGGATCAGAAACTCTATTCTGGCCTCTGAAGGTACCCACAAACACTTCATTGCTCGTACATAAATGTACATTTGAAAAGAAGACAAAATAAAAATAATAATAATTAAAAAAGACTGATCCTTGGGGCTAGGATCTGACTTAGTTGTAGCATGCTTACTCGATATGTATGAAGTCTCAGGTTCACACTCCTTTAATCCTTGTACTTGGGAGGTGGGAGGGTCAGAAGCTCAAGGTCATCTTTCCCTACATACTTAAGCTCAAAGCTAGCATGAACTACATGAGATTATTCTTTAAATTAAATAAAAAAATATATATTTTTGAGCCCATGTGAAAGAGTTCCCCAGGGCAAAGCTGGAACAATGTGGCAACCAGGCGAGTAATGCAGTGTTGGATTCTAACCCCCAGTAAAAGCAAACAACTGCGAGTCCATATTGATTTAAGCAAATCTTTCTTCCAGAAGGAAGCTAATTATTTCCATTCTCTCCCTTCCAGGAGTTAGACAACAGCCCCTCGCCCACCAGCCTCAAGTGGCCAAGCGAGTAACTGCGGGGAGAAAGCGGCAAATGCTTGCTCCTTTCTTGTTCAGTCAGTATCACTGATGGCCATATGGCTACTACAGAACGGCGCTAAGTGAACAGGGAGTTCCTCAGCTGAGTCATTCTTCTCTCAAACCCATAACCGTAACAAAAACATCCCACAAAATAAACTCAAGCACAATCTATTAAACACATGGCAGGTACTTAATACTGCCATAATCTGCAAGGAAAGACCTAGAGAAATTGTGAAACCAAGACTCCATTTAAATATCTGGAATGTAACTAGTAGAGATGTGGCAATGTCCTCTTTGTAGAGCCAGACATGGAACTGGTGGGAGATTAACAAGAAGTTGGAACTGGGTGAGGGAGATAAGGGAACTCTATACTAACTATCTTTGTTGTGAAAATGTCAAGTTATTACAAGGTCAATTTAAAAATAAAAAAGGAAGGGAGCATGGAGGTTATTATTCACAAAGTTAGGCTCTAGAAAAGGTAGGGGACAACTGAGTGACAGCAGTTTTCCCTGCCAATAGCTCAATAGTTTTACAAGGGGGAAGTAAGGCTCTAGAGCTGGGACCACCATGAGAACTCCTAAATTATCTGCCATTCCACTAAAAAATTTCTGCATAATCCATGGTACTGTTACAGGAAAATGATTGACTCATGTCACCTCAAATTATTACTGGGGAATTTGCAAATAAGTACTTTCTTGCTAATTCTAAATAATGCATTAAAAATGGTTACTATACAGGGCACACACATGCTTAAGTGTGTTTACGCATGTTTTATCTAGCTTTTGTGACATGAAAAAATAAACATTATTTGTAAAACGGTAGTAACCTAGATAACTAAGTCACCAAGATAAAACATGAGAATTAAGTCATTTGCTCTTTTAAGTAGAGAGAGGGGAGAGAAAAAGAGACTGAGATTGAGAGTTTTTTTAAACAGTCTTACTCTTGTAGGTAAAGATGGCCTGGGGCTATGTAGTCCAGGCTAGCCTTGACCTTGCAATCCTTCTACCTTAGCTTCCTGGTATTAGGATCACAGGCTTGGGCCACTTCACCTGTCTCACAGTCATATTAAGTTTGGGCATATGGATGGGTCCTAGTATATATAATCTAATTAAGTGTCCTCTCAAGAGGAAATTCAGAAACACAGGTTATAGGGGGGGGGGTTCTCACGGGGTGCAAACACATAAACAAAAAAGGCCATGTGAAGACAGCAAAAAGGTTGCTAACTGGAAACCAAAGAGAGAGGTCTCAGGAGAAACAGTCAAAACTGCTTGATCTTGAACCTCACCTATGGAACTCTAAGATAATAAATACCGTTTCAGCCAGGCAGTGGTGGTGGTGGTGGTGGTGGTGGTGGTGGTGGCGGCGGCGGCGGCGGCGGCGGCGGCACACGACTTTATTCCCAGCACTCAGAAGGCAGAGCCAGGCAAATCTCTGGGAGTTCAAGGCCAGCCTGGTCTACAGAGCAAGATCCAGGACAGGCACCAAACTACACAGAGAATCCCTGTCTTGGAAAATAATAAATAAATAAATAAATAAACAAACAAACAAACAAACACAGTTCCACTGTTTAGGTTACTTTGGTTTTGTTTGTTTTTGAGACAGAGTTTCTCTGTATAACAGCCCTAGCTGTCCTGGAACTAGCTCTGTAGACCAGGTTGGCCTCAACTCTCAGAGATCCAACTGCCTCTGCCTCCCAAGTGCTAGAATTAAAGGCATGTACCACCACCGCCCTAAGTCACTTTTTAATAAACACTGTCTGAAAACCTTGAATGTGCTAGAATTCTCTGTGTTTATTATAAATACAAGACAAGACAGGACTGTCCTTACTACATTCTAGCCCAGCAGACAGGGAGGCCTATTAGTAGGTAATTCAAAGTTAACATGCAGGTGTTAAGGAAGACCCACACACTGAAACAAACAGCCCAAGATATTGGTCTATTCCTTAACGTGAAGGTGGGTATACAAGGAAAAGCTTCCCACTGGAAAAAAAGAAAGTCAGCCCTGATGGCACATACTGGTAAATCCCAGCACTTAGGAGATTGAAGCCAGAGCATTGCCACAAATTCAAGGTCAGCCTAGGCAAGATGAGTTCAAAGTAGCAAGACAATGTCTCAAAAATGAGTGAAATGAGCACAGTAAAGAAACCAAAAACATAGCACTCGGGGAGGCAGAGGCAGGTGGATCTCTGAGTTCAAGCCCAGCCTGGTCTACAGAGTGAGTTCCAGTAAAGGTACCAAAACTACACAGAGAAACCATGTCTCAAAAAACCAAAGAAGAGCCGGGCGGTGGTGGCGCACGCCTTTAATCCCAGCACTCGGGAGGCAGAACCAGGCGGATCTCTGTGAGTTCGAGGCCAGCCTGGGCTACCAAGTGAGCTCCAGGAAAGGCGCAAAGCTACACAGAGAAACCCTGTCTCGAAAAACAAAAACAAACAAACAAAAAAAAAAAACCAAAGAAGAAGAAAGAGAGAAAGAAACCAAAAATAGCTGCTCTGTGGGTGAAAGAGAAAAAAAGTTTATTCCAAACTGCCAAGGCAGTCTCTTGGGAAAGCAGGGAGAAGCAACGGGGAAAACTTTCAGGGTTATAAGGGAACAGGGTACCTGGGAGGAAGGGAGCCTGTGCCTGGGATAGGGGCTTCTGAGGGAGCTTAGAGACTAGACTAGGCATTGCAGTCATGTTAATGGAGAACCATATGTCCCTTTGGCCAAAGACAAGGAGACTTTTTAGCAAGTAGGAATATCTTCAAGCCCCTGAGGGTACGCTAGCTTTTGTCTAATCGCCTGACCTTGGGAAAAGGAATTTCTTGGGAGATGTACCCTCCCAAAAAATAAAATAAAATAAAAGGAAGGGAAAAGGAGTGAAAGAGAAAACCCAAGTGCCTACTTCCTGTGGACAGAAGTCCCTTCATGGTGAAATACATGCAAGAGTGAAAAAGAAAGCATTCTCTGACAAACAACTGACATTCTGCAAAGGTGTGACTCAGCTTCAAACAGCTACTGGTCCAGACTGCTTACTGAGGGGAAGGGAACAGAGATGGCTTCATCAGGTACTTTCTTTTTAAATGTATCTTTTTTTTTTTTTATTTCACGTGGACTGGTGTTTTGTCTGCATATGTCTATGTGTGGGTGTCAGATCCCCTGAAACCAGAGTTGTGAGTTGCCATGTGGTACTGGGAATTGAACCCAGGTGCTCCAGAAGAGCCAGCTCTCCAGCCCTTCCTAAGGAACTCTGCACCATTTGAAAGACAAGACAAAGACCTAAGACCAGCACCAAGCTCCCTTTCCCTTTCACCACCCTCCAGCAGGAGGCAGGACCACAAGTTAAAGACAGAAGCAGAGCCCAGTCATCTTCTGACACCAGACAAAGAAGTCTGAAAAATAAATAAATAAAAAATAGCCTTTAATCCCTACACTCGGTAGGCAGAGGCAGGAGGATCTTTGTGAGTTCGAGAAACCCTGTCTTGAAAAAACAAACAAACAAGCAAGCAGAACTTACCTAATTCTAAAGGTCTCTATAAATCACCACCATCTTGTCACTTACAAAAGGACAGAATAACATGAACACTGCTAGCATTTCCCTCATAGAACACACACACACCCAAGGAGTATTCTTGTTACCTCATATGGAGAACCCTCCCCAAGTCACAGTGAGAGGCAGATGCTAGCTAGCACTAGGTTCAGACAGACACACTACTCCGAATGTTTCTCCTACTTCACTTCGGCAGCTCTGGTACCAAAGGGCCTCGAAAGTGATAGGCAGGCCTCTACCAGGATACATCTCGGTCTTTTTAGTTTTATTTTTTCATTTTCACACATATCTCCTAAGTTGCATGGACTATCCTC
This sequence comes from Peromyscus leucopus, assembly GCF_004664715.2. Classification (NCBI taxonomy): domain Eukaryota; kingdom Metazoa; phylum Chordata; class Mammalia; order Rodentia; family Cricetidae; genus Peromyscus; species Peromyscus leucopus. Next base: position 2,172,408 of record NC_051069.1, on the reverse strand, counting down.
AAACTTATGATCCTCATGCCTCAAACTCCAGAGTAGCAGAAATCACTTACATTATACATGAAATAATAGTCCATTATTCTTCGAAGGCAGACAGACTGTGATAAAGTTTAAAAAAGGTATGAAATAAACCCAAGGTGATGGCAAATGGAAAATCAGCAAATAAGACAAATACAATTAAAATCAATCAGCAGCAGAGTTAAAATCCACTGTAACCAATGGAAAGCAGCAAGAGAAGGGGAGGAACCCTGTGCCAAACAGTGGGAACAAACAGGAAGCAAGCAGCTGACAGGCACTCTCAACAGCTCACACAGGCAAGGGTGACGGGTAACCTGACCTGTGCTGCAGTGGCTGTCTAGCATGCCCAAAGCCTGGCTCCATCCCTAGCAAAGAGAAACAGCAGAGAACCTAGAAGTACTTATCAATACCATCATATGATTCCATACAGAATGACAAGATAACAGGAAGGAATAATCTTTCCAACAAACAGTGGTAAAGCAACTAGAGAACATGGAGAAAAAATGAGTCTCAATATCTGCATCCCACCAAACACAAAATTTATCCTAACAGCTGGCACCATAAAAATTTCCACAAGAACAGGCAAATCAAGACAATCAAGGTGGGGGGGAAGGGCACTGTTTCTTCTTTAACTGCTGGACTAGACAACACTGAAATCAAACCTTTGGTTCTTCAGAGAAAGAACAGAGAACATTACTAATGCATATGTAATTAATTCTAATCCACACACACATACATAGAGAATGCATGAAAAACTCTTAACACCTCATGGTAACTAAAAAATGGGTAAAAGACCTAAAGAGACAATTCTCAAAAATAAATAAAATAAAAGACCGGTAAATACCTGAAAAATGCTCAGTATCTCTAAATTATCAGAAAAATATAAATTAAAACTACAGTAAGCTCCCTCTATACAACCATAGGCTAAAAGTAAAAAGAGCCAACCACCAAGAAGCGGCATAATCAAATGTCACACTCTGAAGGAGCTCCTAATAGTTATACAGACATCTAATATACCATCCAGTAACTCCATGCCAAGGTCTGAAAACATACAAAAAAGTTTGCATATGGATGTTCACAGTTTTATTCACAGTCAATTTTAGACAGAGCATAGATAAAACGAGATGCTGAGGTGCAGCAACACAGGTTCTGAACCTCAGCACCTCCACTGTGAGGAAGGAGACATATAGTATCTGTGTGACTCCATCTAAAGAAACTTACAGAATGCATGAACTCAACCTAAGCACTTGAAACTACAGTTCTGGCCACTTGGGGCTAGGGTGTTAGAGGAATTCAGACTGGAACAAACCCCTTGTGAAACCTCTCCTTTATTCACACTGCATATTCCAGGCAGACCGAGCTAAATACCAAGGAGATTGATTTGTGAAGAAACACTCCTCTGTTTCACTTTTTGGAATAACAGGCACTCTGTGATCTACTACTATCACTTACTGGTCAGTATAATGAAGAGACAAAGCTTTAAAAACAAAGATGAATTTCCCTGCAAGAAAGTTTAAAGGCAAATAAATGTAAACAAATTTCCAACAGTGGTTAATGAAATGAACTTGTGTTCTTTTTGTGTGGTGGGTTGTTTGTTTATTTCAAAGTTCTGCTCTGCAGCCCAGGCTAGCCACAAATTTGCATTTTTCAGGCTTCAATTTTCTAATCCTGGTGGTATCACACCACCCCCAGCTAGAAACTGTAGTATGGGAAATAAAATGTACAGATGCTTGCCATTTGTTTTCTTTCTGTTCACTGTAGGGCTGGGGATTAAACTCAGGGCCTTGTATGTGCTAAGCAGGAGCTCTAGACTGACCTCAAGCCCAAGGCCTGTCAACTTAATTTTAATCAAATGTTAGCTGGACATAGCAATACATGCCTGTAATCCCAACACTCAAGGAGGCGGAAGCAGAAGTATTCCAAGTTTCAAGGACTACACAGGAAGATCTTGTTTCTAAATAATTAAATCAGGAGTTACTAAAAGGGACTGGAGAGATGGCTCAGTGGTTAAGAGGACTTGTTGCTTTTGCAGAGGACCTGGGTTCAATTCCTAGCACCCACACTGGCTGTTTACATTGATTCTAGCTCTGGGGTACCCAAGGTAAGAAGCACACACATGGTGCGTATACATACATACATACATACATACATACATGGAAGACAAACATAAAATAAATGAATGAAGTTAATTTTTTAAGAAAAGAAGTGATTAAAAGGCTTGACTGATGGTTAGAGGAACAGATGACTAGAAATTTAAAGAAAAAAAACTCAGCAAATTAATTATAGACTTTGGGTGTTCACTGAACAACCAACTTATTTTCTATAGCATTTGCAATTGTTAATAAAGCACTAGAAGGAAAATATGACACAGAGCACCACACTGAATTACCCAACAAAGATAACTAAGCACCAAGCAACAGACAGTGGCTGTCTGGGGACGGAGGCAGTCTGGGGATGGAGATGACTGAGAAAAAAGGAATACAAAGGAACGTTCCATGGTGATAGGCTATTTTACCCAACTGGCAGCTCATTATATGTATGTATACATTTGCCAAACCTCACTGACCTTTAAGGTGTGTAACTGGTACTCTTATCAGTTCAGCTGATTTTTAAAGTCCACTGTAAAGAAGCTAGCACATATAGAGAAGTACACAAAACTTAAGTTCCTCCCAGTTATCACACAAAGAGTCATCGAACCCTTGCTGGAGAAAGGCCACGGCCATGAGAAATAAAAACACACCTGATTCCTTGGAAAGCAATATGAAAACAACGAATTCCCAAAAGTGAGGTTTCTGACTCGGTGACTCAAGTGCTACTGACTTAAGCCCTGGAGCCCCACCACTGTGACACATCTCAGCAAGTTCTCTATCTAAAGTTCTTCATCTGAAAATGAAAGTATTCACCTCAGAAGACAGCTGTAAATATTAAAAAAAAAAATATATATGTACATGAGAGCTAAAACACTGCTATTTTTAAAGTCCAAACGCTTAGAATTTATCGAAGCAAGAGTCCAAACCCTTCTTTCCTCCAGTTCTTCCTTTCCTTTTGGGGGGTAAGAGAAGAAATGGGAGTTCAGTTCTCTAGGTACACCTACCTGTGGTGATATATTGTGCACCCCAATAAAGCTTGCCTTGAGGATCAGAGGACAGAGCCAGCCACTCGATTAGACAAGCAGGCCAGACAGTGTTGGCACACACCCTTAATCCTATCACTGAGAAGGAGAGTTCAAAGACGGATCTCTGTGAGTTCAAGGCCACACTGGAAATATAGTGGGCAGCGGTGCACACACCTTTAATCCCAGGAAGCGATGGCAGGGTGGAGAAAGGTATACAAGGCAGAGAGAACAGGAACTCATTCTTTAGACTGAGGAATTCATAGAGCTAAGAACTTGTGGCTGGCTTGTTTTACTTCTCTGATCTTTCAGCTTTCACCACGATATTTGGCTCTGGGTTTTTTGTTAAAAGACCTTTAAAGATTTGTGCTACACTGACCTCAAGCTAGTCTACCTCACTCAGGTGATGAATCTCAAAACCCTCCTTAAGAAAAGGCAGCAGGGCCTAGCAGTACACACCTTTTTAGCATTTGGGAGGCAAAGGCAGGCATACCTCTGAGCTTGGGGCTAGCCTGGTCTACAGAGAGTTCCAGGACAGCTGGGACTACAACAGAGAAACACTATCCAAAAAAACCAACCAAACAAAAAAACATAAATAGAAAATTTACCATTTAAAAAAAAAAAAAAAACCCTAGCATGGTGGTGCACCCCTTTAATCCCAGCACTCATGAGGCAGAGGCAGGAGGATCTTTGTTCCAGGCCAGCCAGGGCTGTTAGGTGAGGGAGGCTTTGAGCTGGTAAAGCCCCAACAAGGTTGAAAAAAATAAAAATAAAGCCAGAAAACTAATTAAAAAGCATGGTGATGGTTTTGAGAATGCAGGATCCACACAGGGAATGGTGGTGCAGCCCAGTACTTGGGAGACAGAGGCAGGAAATCAACTGTGAGTTCAAGGCTAATCTGGTCTATGTAGTTCCAGGCAAGTTAGGGCTACATAGTGAGACCCTGTCTCAAAAGACAAACAACTCCCCTCCCCTCAATAATGTAGTATGTAATTTGGGGAGAAAAACTACTCCTTAAGCTCTGTTTATATAAAATTTGTTTGTGTTTTACATATATGGTTTAGGTCAGTCAAAATATGTAATCAAAATTAGAGAATATGTTCTAAAGAAAGAAAAATTCTAATAAAGAACTGGGGCTCACTCTGACAGGAGAATACTGAAAACTGGACTGGAGAGAATACTACATTACACACAAAAAGAATTTAACTTTCTGAATAATACAGTAATTTAAACCGCATAGATTGTACCTGCCATTCTGCTCAGTCATGGCCATAATGGCAGTTCTGCCCTGTAGCTGGTCTTCCTTCTCATGTGTCTCTGAGGAGCATCTGGCTGTACTGTTAGATCCTAATGTTTCAAGTCATTTATTATCCTGCATAGAATGGATCATACTCTATCTGGTGTTGGTGTGTTCCAACAATGAAGGAAAGCAGAGCTGGTGGGCTTTGAGGGGTGGTGCACTGGGGCTGGTTTGACAGTCCAGGGTGAAGGTGCTCACTGAAAGCCAATGACCTGAGTTCTGTCCCTGGATCACATGGTGAAAGACTCAGTTCTCCAAAGTTATCCTTTTCCCATGTGCTCTGTGATATGCTCATATCCACACTCACAGGAATCATATACACATACAGTAATAAATAAGAAAATCTAAAAGGAAATGTAACTTCATAGAAAATGTCATCAACCGGGCGATGGTGGCGCATCGCCTTTAATCCCAGCACTCAGGAGGCAGAGCCAGGAGGATCTCTGTGAGTTCAAGGCCAGCCTGGTCTACAGAGTGAGATCCAAGAAAGGCGCAAAGCTACACAGAGAAACCCTGTCTCAAAAAACCAAAAAAAAAAAAAAAAAAAAGAAAGAAAAGAAAATGTCATCAAATACATGATAATAAGCATGTTTTACATTCTCTAATTAAATATTTTATACATGATTTTTCATTAAATAAACATTCTGTATTAAAGAATTTAGCTCTTAGATTTAGTTTTTATAAAATCAATCTACTCTCTAAATGTAGAAAGTATATTTGCTTACATATTTTTTTAAAGATTTATTTATTTATTATGTATACAGCATATATGACTGCAGGCCAGAAGAGGGCACCAGATCTCATTACAGATGATTGTGAGCCACCATGTGGTTGCTGGGAATTGAACTCAGGACCTCTGGAAGAGCAGTCAGTGCTCTTAACCTCTGAGCCATCTCTCCAGCCCCTTGCTTACATATTTAAACATTATTTTACCACTAAGATTGGCAAAGAAAGCCGAGGATCATGTAATCTAACTTAATCACATTTATCAAAAGTTCATTTTGAGCTGCAATGGTGGGGCACACACATTTAATCCCAGCACTCAAAAAAAAAGAGTTCCTTCTGTTTAAACAAAGTAAGTGATTCACATATCTTCATTTCAAATACTCTTCAATCCTTTAACATTTCACAACAAAAAGCAAGAGATGGCAACTAAAGTCATCCAACTGACAGAAATCATCCAACTGACAGAAACTCTTATATTAGAGAGAGAATGTGGCTAAGAACTCTGTCCCCAGTGTACTTTCTTCCATGCCCACTCCACCCCCAACTAGAGGAGTTCCAGGAGGAACTGACTACTCTGGCATCTAGACACCTGGAACGCTCACTCACTCACTCCCTCCCTTTATATCTGTGCTCAGCTGCTTCCTTATCCAAGAGACCTGCGCTATCCACTTCAAATTCTAAAGAGTTATCACAATTTTAACCGGCTTGAGAAAAAGCAAACAAACAAAAACACAAACTTAACTTCAACCACTATTTTCTCTCTCTAGATCATTTCTATAAGCATCTACAGGTTTTATCTATTTTCCACCCCCAAAGCTTAGGTAGAACACAGAGTTGGCATTCAATCAGTATTTGCTGAGTTCTATTTTAAATAACTGAAATTGCAATGAAAGTGGTATGGTTTGGTGGTGTTACACTCGCCTAGCATGTTGGAAAGAGGCCCAGGGGTTCCAAGCCCTGCCCCCACCCACCCACACATGAACTATACTAAGAAAAAAATAGATGAAGGAAGCATAGCCTCATTTACCGGAAGAAACCAAAAGACACAGCCAGGCGGTGGTGGTGCATGCCTTTAATCCCAGCACTCAGGAGGCAGAGCCAAACAGATCTCTGTGAGTTCGAGGCCAGTCTGGTCTATAGAGTGAGATCCAGGACAGGCTCCAAAGCTACAGAGAAACCCTGTCTCGAAAAACCAAAAACAAAAGACAGAGCCCATAGGACAGCTCAGCAGGTAAAGTTGCTTGCTGCTGACCCTGGTGACCTAAGTTCAATCCTCAGGACCTACACGGGAGAAGAACTGACACCATGGTTCTCCTTCCTCCACACATATGCCATGTTGCATGTGTATGCGCTGGCACACACACAAATAAATAAGTGTAGTAAAAAGTTTCTTTGTTTTTTCCAAGACAGGGTTTCTCTGAGTAACAGCCCTGGCTGTCCTGGAACTCACTCTGTAGACCAGACTGGCCTGTAACTCACAGAGATCCACCTGCCTCTGCCTCCCAAGTGCTGGGGTCAAAGGCGCGCCATCACTGCCTGGCCTAATAAAGAGATTTTAAAAGATGTTTACAACTGGTTAAATTCTCTGGAACAGCAGCAGTTCTCAGCTTTTTTGCTTCTGAAGTTCTTCATACCCTAAGAATCCCAATTTTGATATATAGCTTTTATCTACTAATAACACACTTGAAACTACAACTGAGTATATTTGTAAAAGTAATAGTATTATACACTAAAAAAACTAACACTTATAAATGTTTCCAAAATAATGAGAAAGAAATGCTATGCATTTTTATGAATCTCTTAATGTATGGCTTCACAGCAGAAAGTCAGCTCCTATATCTGCTTTAGTTCTGAACCTATGATAGGTTGTGCTGGTTAAATTATAAGAAAATCCAGTTCCATGTAAGTATTTTCTATAAAAAGGAAGTAGTATTTTAATAACTTTTCTCAGGTAAGTGTAGGGACAGGGTAGTTTAACAGAGGACAGCTGCAGTGTGGACTCTGAAACTGCAGCAGTCCAACTTTTCATATAATTGCACTTGAAAGTCTGTTGCTTGCCAAATGCTATGGCTTACGTTGGTAATACTAAGACCTGGAAGTCTAAGGGAGAAGGATCAGACTTAGCTACAAAAGTTCTAGGCCAGCCTGGGCTACAGAGAACATAGTTGAAACCCTGTCTCAAAAACAAACCCTCCTCCGTCTTGAACTTCATACAAATCTTTCACCTATTAATGATTTTCTAATGTGATACATTGGCCATTTAAAACAATACTGAATAATGGCGCCCCTTGCAGAAGTGAATAGATTTTATTATATTTAACAGCACACAGGTAGGCACAGGAACACCCACTTGTAATCCCAGCTCTTCAGGAGCCTAAGGAAGGTAGGCAAACTTGAAGCCAGCCTGGGGGACTGAAAGGAAAAGGGCCAAGAACGCAATCCGTGACAGCTCACCATCACTCACTGGGCCTCGTTCAGACATCAGCACTGCCCAGTCCTGCTGTGACTATCATGACCTCTCAGCAAAGTCCCGAGCAACTGCCAAGCTCATAAGGAAGGCTAAGTTTTCTAAGGTTAAAAGCTGAGTGAGCTGTTCAGTTGTTCTTGAAATGACACATTCATTTCATTTATTAATCATACACATTCTTTTCCTCCAGACAAGCGCCACATTTCAGTATGCAGAAGTGTGACCCAACCTAACATCCTTCCTATTTCATCACATGAAGTGTTACGGAACATTTTTTTTTTTTGCTGTTGTTTTTTGTTTTTCATTTTTAAGGTACGAGTTTCATGTACACCACAATGACCTCAAACAATATGTAGTGATACCTTGAACTTCTGTTCTTATTACCTTTACTTCTCAAGAGGTTATGTTTCACCATGACAACTGGGTGCTGGAATTGAACCCCAGGTCATCAGGCATCCAGGCAACCACCCTATTAACTGAGCTTCATCCCCAGACTACTTTTTTTTGAGATAGTTTTTCATTACAGCCCAGATATGACTAGAATCCCTTGTAGTCCAGGCTGGCCTGAACTCATAAGCACCCTGTCTCAGTCTCTTGAGCATACACCACCATGCTCAGCGTCATCACATAGGATATTACACAATGAATGTATTCAAAGTAAATTTAACAAAATATTAATTCTGACTACTCACAAAGAATATAGATGGGGGCAGGGTTTTCAAGACCACCGGATCTCACTATGCAGCTCTGGCTGTCCTGGAACTCATCTGTTGACCAGGCTGACCTTGAACTGGCAGAGATCCACCTGCCTCTGCCTCCTATGTACTGGGATTAAAGGTGTGCATCACTACACCTACAGCGGGTAGAATATTAAGGTGCTAGAGAGATGGCTCAGTGGTTAAAGAACACTTCCTGCTCTTCTAAGGTACCTGGTTTCAATTCCTACTACCCTCATAGCTGCTCACAACCATTTGTAACTTCAATTCCAGAGGATCTGATGCCCTCTTTTGTGGGTACCAGGCAAACACATACTACACAGACACACATGCAGGCAAAGCACTCATACACATAAAATAAAAAATATCTTTAAAAAAATTTTAAATATTTTTAGCTGGGCGGTGGTTGCGCACACCTTTAATCCCGCACTCTTCCAGCACTCGGGGAGGCAGAGGCAGGCGGATCTTTGTGAGTTCAGGGCCAGCCTGGGCTACAGAGTGAGTTCCAGGAAAGGCACAAAGCTACACAAAGAAATCATGTCTCAAGAGAAAAAGAACAAACAAACAACAAAACTTAAGTGCAATAGCATTTTTGCAGTGTATGTGCAGTCATTATGAGTACAATGATGGCTAGTGTGTTGTCCCATGCTGTCACTGTGAGTACAATGATGGCTAGGGCAGTTGCCCACCGTCATGACTTATGCATGTGCTCTTTTGCATGATCACTGCAAATGTCAACTACTGATGACATTATTAATACAACAAATAAAAACTTATTACCACTGTGAAATAGCTTCAACCTGGCAGACATTTTGAAGTACACTGAACTCCACACACTTTGAGCTACTTTCTAGACACATAGACAACCATAAGAGCAGGGCCAGGTATGATGGTGCAAGTCTTTAATCCCAATACGTAAGAGACAGAGGCAGGTGGGTCTCTAGAAGTTCAAGGACAACCTAGTCTACATAGTTAGTTCCAGGCTAGCCAGGGCTAGAGAGACCCTGTCTCAATATAAAAGAGAGAGAGAGAGAAATACTACAGACATATTTCCAAGTACTAGGATCATGGGGGCTAAAGGGTTGAGACTCAATGGCAGAATACTTGCCTATATTCAATCCATACCAGCAGGTAGGAGGGGATAAGGCAAGAAATAGGAATGCACACACAAGAAAAGAATAGCTTTCCTTCTATTTCTTCCCCTGTAGGGCTATGATTCAAACCCAGGCTGTGTTAGGAAAATGCTCTACCACTGAGCTCATCTGTAGCTTATTCTATGGATGGGGGTGTATGAGGTGTGTGTGAGTACACATATGCCCTGGCACCCGTGAAAAGGTCAAGACACAACTTTCAAGGACTAGCTCTCTCCTTCTATGGGTCCAAGGATGGACTTCAGGTGGCGAAGCTTGTACAGCAAGCACTTTCACCCGTGGACCCATCTCCCTGTCCCAGAAAGTTCACTGTTGAGACAGAAAGGGTTTTTTTACACAGTGGAACTAAGATATTGGGGAGTGACTTGGGGCGCTCTTTTTTTTTTTTTTTTAACTTTTAGGCTTTTGAGATTGATTTTTT